>NC_140992.1:97936097-98444314 GCF_052327205.1 Somniosus microcephalus | reverse complement strand
CGGTCGACCAATGTGTGTGGGCGGGCGGGCCTTATCGTTCTGAACCAAGGTGAGTCGCTGCCATCTTGATTCCAAACTTTTCCTTTCTTTTTCCCGCTTTCTGTGTCTTAAAAAAAAAAGTTGCTTTTAAAACACATAGGCCTCGAAATTCAGTGCCCTTAGCACCGATTTTGCGGCGCTCGAGGGCCTAGCGCTGCAATTGGCGCCGGTTCCTAAATTGCCTGGGGCCCTTCCGCGGCGGTAGACCGGTAGCGCTGCGCCGGCACCGATGACGTCATCGGTGTGCGCAGCGTCCCGGTTGCCGTGGTAACCCGGCCCCAAGCCGAAATTCAGTTGCGGCCGCCTCGCCAGTGGCAGCCGCAACTAAGACTCCGGCAAACGAGTGTTGCCGGAGTCTGCGCCGGCGCTTTAAGGAGGCGCGGCGGCCGGCCGCTTTCCCGCCGGCCGCCTGCCCGCAGCTCCCTCCCCGGACTTCTCCCCCACCCCCCCCGGAACAGATGCAAGCCCGGCACTTGTCCGAGGTGCCGGGCTCATTTTTGAAGAGATTTGCACGGGCCGCGGCCGGGTGCAGGCAGCTCCTCCTTAACGGAAGGAGGAGGCCTGCACTTCCCGAGCCTGCCGCCCCGCAGCGGGCGCCGCAGCGCCGGAATAGCGCCAGTTTTCAGGCGCTAAAACCCTTCAGTAGCGCCGGCAGCCGTTTAGGCGCGGCGCTACTGAATTTTTGGCGCGCGCAAAGGGACTTAGCGCCGGCGCTAACTTCCGGCGCTAAAGCCCTGGCGCAGCGCAAACTCAATTTCTAGGCCATATTGTTTTTTCAGAAAGTTAATTACTTTCTAAATCTTTTATCTAATCTCATTAATTTTCCTACCTTTCCCCGTTTTCCAGGTAGGGCTCGAAGTCTCGGCCTCTCCTCCGCACCCACACCCGAGCTAGTCACCTCCCGGCCCCAGTCAACAAGCGGCCCCCGATCGCCGCCATCTTTGTGAAGGCTGGAGGGGCGGGCCTCAGCCGAGCGCCGCTACCGCCGCCATCTTAGTAAAGGCTGGTGCGGCGGGGCGGCACGGAGCTCCGCGGAGCAGGTGCGCGGCGGCATCTAACTCATCCCCCCCCCCAGTCTGTCTCTCTCTCTCTTCCCCGCGCCTCTGAATGCGCGGGGGAAGAGGCCGGGCCACCGTGGCCGCTTTCGGAGACTTGAACTCCGTGACAGGTGAGGGTCTTTGTTCACGTTAGGCGGCGGGCGGGTTCCCAGGGTGCTGATCCCTGGCGGTGTGGGTGTGGGGCCGGAGCCCGGCTCTTACCTTGCCCCGGAGAGCGGGCGGACGGCGGGACCTGGAGTAGCAAATCGGGCACCACGGCAGAAGAAAAACTGAGAGCGGCAGAGGAGAACAGACGTCAGAGAGACAGAGAAATAAGGAGGGAGGAGAGGGAGAGGATAGGGAGAGGGAGAGGGGCAGGGAGGGAGAGGAAGAGAGAGAGGGTGGGGGAGGAGAGAGAGAGAGGGTGGGGGGAGGGGAGAGAGAGAGGGTGGTGGGAGGGGAGAGAGAGAGGGTGGGGGGAGGGGAGAGAGAGGGTGGGGGAGAGAGAGGGTGGGGGGAGGGGAGAGAGAGAGGGTGGGGGAGAGAGAGAGGGTGGGGGAGAGAGAGAGGGTGGGGGGAGAGAGAGAGGGTGGGGGGAGAGAGAGAGGGTGGGGGAGAGAGAGAGGGTGGGGGGAGAGAGAGAGGGTGGGGGGAGAGGAGAGAGGGTGGGGGAGGGGAGAGAGAGAGGGTGGGGGGAGAGAGAGAGGGTGGGGGAAGGAGAGAGGGTGGGGGAGGGTAGAGAGAGAGAGGGTGGAGGGAGGGGGAGAGAGAGAGAGGGTGGGGGAGGGGGGAGAGAGAGAGAGGGTGGGGGGAGGGGGGAGAGAGAGAGAGAGTGGGGGGAGGGGGAGAGAGAGAGTGGGGAGGGGAGAGAGAGAGAGTGGGGGGGAGGGGAGAGAGAGAGTGAGTGGGGGGAGGGGGAGAGAGAGAGTGGGGGGAGGGGAGAGAGAGAGGGTGGGGGAGAGAGGGTGGGGGGAGGGGAGAGAGAGAGGGTGGGGGGAGAGAGAGAGGGTGGGGGGAGAGAGAGAGGGTGGGGGAGAGAGAGAGGGTGGGGGGAGAGAGAGAGGGTGGGGGGAGAGGAGAGAGGGTGGGGGAGGGGAGAGAGAGAGGGTGGGGGAGAGAGAGAGGGTGGGGGAGAGAAGAGAGGGTGGGGAGGGTAGAGAGAGAGAGGGTGGGGGGAGGGGGGAGAGAGAGAGAGGGTGGGGGGAGGGGGAGAGAGAGAGAGGGTGGGGGGAGGGGGGAGAGAGAGAGAGAGTGGGGGGAGGGAGAGAGAGAGTGAGTGGGGGGAGGGGGAGAGAGAGAGTGGGGGGAGGGGAGAGAGAGAGAGAGTGGGGGGAGGGGGAGAGAGAGCAGGGGGAGGGGGGAGAGAGAGAGGGTGGGGGGAGAGAGAGGGTGGGGGAGGGAGAGAGAGAGAGAGTGGGGGGAGGGGGGAGAGAGAGTGGGGGGAGGGGGGAGAGAGAGAGGGTGGGGGAGGGGAGAGAGAGAGGGTGGGGGAAGGGAGAGAGAGAAGGTGGGGGAGGGGAGAGAGAGAAGGTGGGGGGAGGGGAGAGAGAGAGGGTGGGGGGAGGGGAGAGAGAGAGGGTGGGGAGGGGAGAGAGAGAGAGGGTGGGGGGGAGGCAGAGAGAGTAAAGCAGGGAGAGTCGGGGAGGGAGAGAGAGGGGGAGGGAGGGAGAGCGTGAGGAGAGGGGGAGGGAGAGTAAAGCAGGGAGAGACGGGGAGGGAGAGAGAGGGTGAGGAGGGAAAGAGTGAGGGGGTGGGAGAGGGAGGGAGAGCTTACCTTCTTCCTTCGCAGGGCTCCATCGGGCCACCTTCCCCCCAGTCGCTCTCTCTCTTCCCCCCCAGTCGCTCTCTCTCTTCCCCCCAGTCGCTCTCTCTCTTCCCCCCCAGTCGCTCTCTCTCTTCCCCCCAGTCACTCTCTCTCTTCCTCCCAGTCGCTCTCTCTCTTCCCCCCCAGTCGCTCTCTCTCTTCCCCCCCAGTCGCTCTCTCTTCCCCCAGTCGCTCTCTCTCTTCCCCCCCAGTCGCTCTCTCTCTTCCCCCCCAGTCGCTCTCTCTCTTCCCCCCAGTCGCTCTCTCTCTTCGCCCCAGTCGCTCTCTCTCTTCCCCCCCAGTCGCTCGCTCTCTTCCCCCCCAGTCGCTCTCTCTCTTCCCCCCAGTCGCTCTCTCTCTTCCCCCCCAGTCGCTCTCTCTCTTCCCCCCCAGTCGCTCTCTCTCTTCCCCCCCAGTCGCTCTCTCTCTCTCTTCCAACAACAACATGCCCTCGAAAAAGCCTCGGCACCACCGGGCACTCCAGCTAGTCTTATATGTTTCAATAAGATCACCTTTCATTCTTCTAAATTCCAATGAGTATAGGCCCAACCTGCTGAACCTTTCCTCATAAGTCAACCCCCTCATCTCTGGAATTAACCGAGTGAATCGTCTCTGAACTGCCTCCAATGCAAGTATATCCTTCCTTAAATAAGGAGACCAAAACTGTATGCGGTGCTCACGGTGTGGTCTCACCAATACCCTGTACAGTTGTAGCATGACTACCCTGCTTTTATACTCCAACCCCCTTGAAATAAAGGCCAACATTCCATTTGCCTTTTTGACTACTTGCTGTACCTGCATGCTAACTTTTTGTGTTTCATGCACAAGGACCCCCAGGCCCCTCTGAACTGTAGCATTTTGTAATCTCTCTCCATTTAAATAATAATTTGCTTTTTTATTTTTCCTGCCAAAGTGGATAACCTCGCACTTTCCCACATTATACTCCATCTGCCAAATGTTTGCCCACTCACTTAGCCTTTCTATATCTCTTTGTAGATTCTTTGAGTCCCCTGCACAACTTGCTTTCCCACCAATCTTTGTATCATCTGCAAACTTGGCTACATTACACTCGGTCCCTTCATCCAAGTCATTAATGTAGATTGTAAATAGTTGAGGCCCCAGCACCGATCCCTGTGGTACCCCACTAGTTACCGTTTGCCAACCGGAAAATGACCCATGATGTGCCTTCAATAACCACAAAACTAGAAGTTATAGACTTTAACAAGTTGGCTTTTAATCACTAAGATCAGAGCTAACATCTCAACACACCGACTGGCTCACAGGAACAGGAATGAGTCATACAGATCCTGGGATCTTTAAGTAAGAGAAGTCAGGGGCGGAGCCAAGAGCCAAGACCTGGAACCTTCCAGGTTAGTCAGGAAAGAGGAAGCGAAACTATACACCGTGTGGGGGAGGGTAATATACATGAGTGCAAAACGAATACAGGCAAGACAAACAGATTTCATTACAACCCATTTATCCTGACTCTTTGCTTTCTGTTAGCCAATTCTCTATCCATGCTAATATATTACCCCCAACTCTGTGAACGCTTATCTTATGCAGTAACCTTTTATGTGGCACCTTATCGAATGCCTTCTGAAAATCCAAATACACTACATCCACTGTCTCACCTTTGTCCACCCTGCTCGTTACATCCTCAAAGAACTCTAGCAAATTTGTTAAACATGATTTCCCTTTCATAAAACCATGCTGACTCTGCTTGACTGCATCATGATTTTCCAAATGCCCTGCTTCTGCTTCCTTAATGAAGGACTCCAGCATTTTCCCAATGACAGATGTTAGGCTAACTGGTCTATAGTTTCCTGCTTTCTGTCTCCCTCCTTTCTTAAATAGGGGTGTTACATTTGTGGTTTTCCAATCCGCTGGGACCTCTCCAGAGTCCAGGGAATTTTGTTATATTGCAACCAATACATCCACTATCTCTGCAGCCACTTCTTTTAAGACCCTGGGATACAGGCCATCTGGTCCAGGGGAATTGTCGTCTTTTAGTCCCATTATTTTACCAAGTACTATTTCCTTAGTGATAGTGATCGTCTTTAGTTCCCCGCCTCCCTGTGGCCCCTTGATTATCCATTATGGGGAACAACAGTTAACATGGGAGCATGTTAACTGTTGTTCATTGCCGTTATAATGCAGTTGGTATGAGACTGAAGACGTATGAGGCTACCTCCTTGAGGTAGTTTCACACCACTTGCTAAAATATAAGGTGTCATCAGTTTAGCAGCAATGAAAAATGTGTAGTATTACACATTAAATGTCGGCCTATTAAAGCAGAATATTTCACAAGGTAACTTTTAAGTAACTTGTAATGTTTGACAGAAAATTTATGCTTCATCTTTGTGTATATAATGAATAAACCTTACCAGAACACACATTTTGAATGCTGCCTACTCTTAATTCAAAGTTGCTTAATTCAGATCATCTGTAGCACTAATTCCCACTTTGCTGGGTTATTTACTATGCTTAATTGAAATTATTGGATAAGACATTTTTAGCACAAAAAACTACTCTGAATTATTAGAAATTTACGTATCAATCATGGAAAGGAAACACATTCATTTATTTAACTAGCAACGGGGCCCATGGTGGTCCTAACCTTTTTTAGGTCCTGTGTAACAATTGATTCATGGGGCCTTGTATCCTGCGAGACTTCTATTCTCTTTTTATTAAATGTTTTAATATACATTATAAATCGAAGAATTTATGATGTTATCAATTTCAAGTATATGGCACATTATCAACATACCTTAGATTACTTTGAAAGGGGACCAGAAAACATCGGTATATGGTCTTATAAAAATAAGGATGAAATTGCGAGTGCTTACTGATATTATTGTTAGGGGGTAAAAAGAAATTAATCTTCCTAGTCATTCTAAATTCAGCTAAATTTGGAATTTTATAAAGAGCAGAGCAAGGAAGCACAGATTTTATTTTTAAAAAATGTTCGAACTAATACTTTAAAATAACTTGTGTGTTCATGAAATTTTCAGTTAAGTAAATTATATTTTATAGCAGAATTGAAAAATAACTGCTAAGGTTGGAAAATCTAGCTGGAAAATAAATAAGTAAGAATAGAGTTTTTGTTTTACCATTTGAACTCTCCCAATACTTTCTTTTCAAGTCCCATGCACAAGTTAGCTTCTATAGGTGAACCTGAAATCCCTATTACCAGAAACTTAACCATATGTCTAAAGTATTTAGTGTGTAGCATGCCCAGGGTGAACAATTAACTCTTTTTGTTGTTCATATATACACTTTAAATGGTATAGGATACCCCCACAACTTTTAACCTCTACAGCTTCAGTGGGAAATAACACTAATAGTCCATATGGTACAGGCTGGAAATTATTAATTGATGTTCATGAAGAGACAGGAATAACATGGAAGCAAATAGATCAATCAAGAGAGTGAGAGGCCATGAGTTTCTGCTTTGGCTGCAATCGGCGAACCGGGGGCAAATTGTGCACAAAAATTGCGTTGGTTTTGCAAAGTGAAGTTTTACTCAAGTTTCTGCTCTAACTCATTTGCATATCGCTGAAAGTAACATCTTCCGTGAATCAGTGCAATCGGACAACGCTTCAGAAAGTAATTTTTAAACTTTTTTTTGCATTAAAAATATTCCTTGATGTAGTTAAGAGTGGTAACATGGTGCAGTTTTATTAATATAGCTGAAAGTGGTTTATCACAAAAGAATAAACATTTTTAATCAGAGTGTCTAGTCCACTACCTGTGAGTAACCCAATTTTAAATAACTCAAAGTGACTTCAAAAAATTATACAGAACCATTTATTAGTTATATTGGTGTACCATAGTCAGTTACTTAGTAAATTAAAAAAAATTAATGGCCTGGATTTTTTTGGTGGGCATGGGGGCGTACTCTCAGAGTACGCCATCGTACTTCCTTTGAAATTACCGCAAGTTCAGGATTTCCACATGCTCTTACGAATGCGCAAATCCAGAACTTGCAGTCTGTCAATGTATGCATTGACAGGCCATCTGCACAGCCTGTAGGGGGTGGTGTTTGGGGTCAGCTTCACCTCTGACTTATGAGCGGTTCGAATCGCTCCCACTCCCTTGGTTCTAGACCTTGGACTTATTTGGGGGTTGTGATAAAAGTGTAGCAGACAACTGGTTTTGGTGCAAGAACTTTGAATTTTATTTGAGAAAGAAAATTCAACACAATAATAACACTCTAATAAAATGGGGAAACACTTTGACATACACGAGGGAAAATTACAGTAGACAAATACCTCACCCCTCCCAATCCCACCTTACTAGCTAAGTTAGGCTCTAAAGGGACCAGGGATAATGCTCACCAAAATGACTCCTTGACAGTTGAGCTGGTTTGCGATTTCGGGGTTCGCTAGATGTGTCGGTTGGGGGCCTGCCGTACCCCGGACATGGTAGAGGACTTCACCTGCGTATCTGGTCAGACTTCGCGAGTCCGCTGATGCGGTAGGGTGCGTTTTGGATCTATCAGGTGAGTACCCAATTTTCTTTGGTTAGAAGTAGGGCTTAGAGTCTTTTGAACAAAATCTTACCCAGGGGTAAGTCAGGATAGTTTGTAGAGTGGAAAAACTTGCAGATCTTCGGTTTCTTCCAAGTTGGTTTTTCGTTGGTTGCGGTGGCCCAATATAACCCGGTTGGCTGAGGGTAATATTCGGTTGGTTGTTTCGTGGGGCCCTTAGTGCCATGAGGTGTACGACGGTGTGTTACTGCTTCTTCTTCTTTGAGAGAGAACTGCTTCGAGATGCTTGCTCCTTGATCTTGATGTTACTCGATGGTGGCTCTTCTTGAGCTCCTTTCTTCTTTCCGATCGAACTCTACTGTGCTGAACTGAACTCCTCTTTTGAACTGTCTTACTTCTTGAACAGGCCTCCAATTATACAAATCGAGGCCTGCTAATCTGCGCGCCAAATCAGTGTTCGGCGGGGAAAAGCTTCCACCCACTTTGAAAACACATCCACCAGGACTAGGCAGTATTTGTAGCCTCCCTGGATGGTGGGTAGGGGCCCGATGTAATCGATCTGGATTGGCTGCCATGGTCCCTCTACCCTCCTCATATGTCCCAAATATACCTTCCTTTTCTGGGGGTCAGGGTTATTGGCAGCACACACCAGACAGCTGGCACAAAACTCGCGGGCATGTTCCTTCAGTCCTGGCCATCATCCTGCCTGTTCCACCCGTTGCCAGGTGGTCTCAGGCCCGGGATACCCCGCTCCTGGACCCTCAAGGGCCAGTTGGAGGAATTCCCTTTGGTGTTGCTGCGGCACTACCCACTGCTCCCCCCTGAACAGCATGCCTTCCTTAACGGTGATGGCTGCTGTGCCGTACGGGCCCTCTACCTTTTCCCCTTTTGTGAGCATGTTCAGGACGGTTGTGAGGACAGGATCCTGGGCTTGGGCCTACTTTAAGTCCAAGACCAGAGCTATCCCCTGTGTGCCTCCCTTGTCCCGGATTGCGGCTACCGAACCTGTTTGGTAGGGATCCCAGAACTCTCCTTCCCTGGCCCCCTGCTTGGCCAATTCATCTGCCTTTTGGTTGCCCTCCCGCATGGGCTGTGTCTTTGAATGGGCTTTAACTTTTATGGATATAGACCTTTCTTTCCTCCCCCATGGCTGCCATGATTTTCTCCAGCAGAGGCTTGATTGCCAGGGGTCTCCTGTCAGCGGAGGTATATCCGCGACGGGACCAGATGGCCAGGTATTCCATACACGAATTGCATGTGAACATGCTGTCCGAGCAAATCATGTACGGGGTAGGGAATTTCTTGGGGTGTGTAACCACATACACTACCGCAGACAGTTCAGCTTGCTGGGCGCTCATGGTGCTGGGGAGTTTAATTGCCAGGGCAATGTCCGCCCCTGGGTCATAAACTCCACACCCTGTAAGTCGCTCGCCAGCAGATACCGTGCTCGAACCATCCACATAGATTTTGCGGCCTGTGGGGTGTATCCTGGCCTGAAAACCTATGTTGACTTCCCATACCCCTTCAATGGAACACCGGTGGGCCGTCCCTGGATAAATCATGTTGGCCTCGAGCTTCGGCTCGCAGAGACCTTTCACCTTTCAGGCCATCTGGGAGAGAAGCAGGGTCCAACGAGCAATGCGGGCACTGCTCACTGTCCCATCTTTAATTCTCCCATCTAGGAGCATCTGGGTGGGCGTGTGATGGGTGAGGAGGGTGGTGGGCGAGGTACCTGTGAAGATCAATGATCTTTTCACAGCCCAGTGAGTGGCGAGGAGGTGCCTCTCACAGTTGGAATAGCCCTTCTCCACATCTGTGAGTATCCTGGAGGAGTAAACCACCGGTCTCAGCTGGCCGTGCCGCTCCTGGAGCAGCACTGCACTCAGGCTGTCCCCGCTGGCTGCTACCTCCAGGAAAAACTCTTTTCCCCCATCAATAGCCCCTAGAGCCGGCGTGGTCTGCAGATCTTGTTTGAGTTTTACGAATGCTGCCTCGCAACCCTCATCCCAAACCCACTCCACTCCCTTGTGTAGGAGTCAGAGCAGAGGGGCTGCTGTGGCTGCGTAATCCTCAATAAAATCTCTGCAGTACCCGGTTAGCCCTAGAAAAGATCTCACTCCTGTGACTGTGTTGGGGGCTGGTAACTCCTGCACTACTTCCCTTCTAGCTTTGTCAATGTCCCTTTCCCCTGCGCGTACAGTCAGCCCTAGGAATTTTACTTCCTGTTGGCCGATCTGTACCTTCTTCGGGTTTACTTTAAAACCTTCTTGCCTGAGCAGCTCCAGCAGTTCAGCCAGTAGTGGACCATGTTCCTCTCCTTCATCGGTGAATAGGAGCAGGTCATCCACATACTGTACCAACTGCCGGGGCCGGCTGAAGCCCTTTAAACAATTAGCCATGCATTGGTGAAAAATGCTAGGGCTGTTGTGGAAACCCTGAGGTAGGCAGTTCCAGGTGTATTGTTGGCCTTTAAAAGTGAAGGCGAACTTGTACTGGTCCTCTCTTCGTAAAGGGATGGACCAAAACCCGTTGGAAATATCCAGCACCGTGAAGGTGGTTGCAGAGGCTGGGATACTTCCAATGAGGTCGGCGAGAGCTGCGACCGTGGGTGCACAGGCGGGGATGTTTTGGTTGAGTACCCGATAGTCCACTGTGGCCCTCCAGGAGTTGTCCGGTTTTCTAACCGGCCACAGTGGAGAGTTTACGTGGGTGACTATCGGTCTCAATACCCCCTGTTTGACCAGAGAAGTCATGGCCGTTTCCATATCTGCCTCCGCCTCCTTGGCGAAATTGTATTGCTTTTGTGGTTGGGTCATGGGGTCCCTGTTCACACTAACCTCAACCCCGTTTACCCTCCCATAATCGTGTTTGAGTGGCAAATGCAGCGAGGTGTGCTCGCACAAATGCCTGGTACTCCATCGGAGTGTTACTGACCATTTGTTCGAGGTTGTAACCCTCCTTTGGTTTTAAGGTGCACAAGGTCCCCTTGCCCTGTTTTTCTGGGATAACTGCCACTTCAATTTCCTTGCCGGTGCATGCTCCCCACAGACAGTGGTTCCTAAGATCCACTGGAATCCTGTGGCCTATGATAAAATCAGCCCCCAGGATCCCCTTCCCTTCCTGCTCCCATTTCATTAAAACACAGGTCCACTTGGTGTGGAGTGCTCCTAAATGAATGGACAGCGGGATGGAGAACGAGCCAGCCTGCTCGTTACCTGTAAACCCCACTAAGCTGTATGGGACCCCGTTAGACAGAGGTGAGGCGGCGGGGTTAGCTGAATAGACAATGGTGCTCGATGCTCCCATGTCTAACAGATAGATCCCTTTCACCTTTTCCACCTCCATCTTAACAAGCAGTATCTTCCATGCATCATACTCAAGGGGACACAGGTAGAAAGGCTGCACTGGTTCCAGTCATAGGTCTGGGTTGGGTGGAGCAAATGGGATTAAAACACCAGTGGCTGTGGCTACCTTCCCTGGGCCATTTAATAAAACTCGGAGCGCAGCTACTATTGAATCAAGCATGGGGGGAGAGGTCGGTGTTTCTGTTTTTGGGGCAGGAGCTGGGGAGTTTTTTCCTATGTTATCCCTCCACGGATTCCTACAGTCCCTTCTCCAATGCCCATTCTTCCCACACCCGAAGCAGTTACACTTCATATCGGAAGGGTTACCCCCTTCCTGGTGCCATTCTTTCTTATTCTGGCTAGGTTTCATTTCATGAACCTTTCCTTTTGGTGGGTGTTCTTCTATCCCTCTACCGTTGCGGTAAGCCAGGGTCAGTTGTCTGACCACTGTCTCCTCGGTGACCTGGGGGCCTTTTGGGTCAAACCACAGCTCAGCCTTGGCCCTGATCTGTCGCAAGCTGTTTGCCACCAGGCTTCAGAGCCAGTGGGCCAGCTCGTCCTGATTCAGGTGAGCCCGGTTGAGATCCCCATTGCAGGCACTCTTGTACACAGGCCACAGCCTGTCTGCGAAAGCCTGTGGGGTCTCCCCTGTGAGCTGTGTTGTCTTCTCCACCTGGGAGAAAAGACTACCATCATTCATAACCATGGCCTCCAGAACTTCCTCCCGGATGGCAGCGTACCCCCCCCCCCCCGTCCTTTCTTGCTCTCCGCAGAGAGGGACTGGTATAGTTTGCCATCCAGGGAGAAAAGGAGCATTTTGGCCATCTCGGAGTCATCGCACTCGTTGATGCCTGCTGCCTGTTCCACTTCCATGAAGTGGACCGAGGGGTCTCCCTTTTGGGTGAGTTTGTTCAGGTGGCTTATCATAGCCCTAAGCTGTTGGGTACCATGGGGAACCACGAATTGGCTTTCAAGGGGTCCCTGACCCCCACCACTGCCGGGCGGGCCAAACTTTTGCTGCCGGACCGGGCACATCGGTCCCGGCTCCGACATTTCCTGCTTTGGTTTGCCCACCCCTCCCTGCTGCCAAACCGAGTTAAAACCCGGTGCCACAGGTGGTGGTGGTGTGCACTCCCTGCCAGCCTCACAAATCACCCGTCCCTCCTGCTGCCCAACTGGGTCATTCCCCGGCACCACAGGTGGCGTCCGAACAGTTTCCCCTTGCACTTCCAGGTCCACCCGGGCTTATTAGGCACACCATGCCTTTTGCCCTGGACAGAGCAAGATTTAAACTATCGATCTGCTTCTGACAGGGGCCGTGATCTCCTGCACCAAACCCCCTAGTGCTTGCTATCTCTCAACCTCACCTCCTGTTCTTTTATTTGCCTGGCAAGGCGGGCATTCTCTTCTCATAACATTAGTTCATTACTTTTTGCCTCGGTGACTTGACACCGAAAGTATTCCTGTCTGTTCCTATGCTTTTCCACTATTTGCATTTTTTCCTGGTTTTGGGCGTTTACTTCTTCCAATAATTCTTCCCCTGCTAGAGCTCTTGCTTGAGACAGCTGAGCTGATTCCTGCAGCTCTTCTGTTCGTGCCTCAATGCGCTTATCTAAAAGCTGGATCTGTCGCTGGGAGCAGACCAACCAGATGGCCTTCTCCACTGACTTTTTATGATCTTTGCTCTCAATCCATTTGGCTGCAGCGTCCATGGGACGCCCAGCGTGCAACAGACTGAGCACCAATTTCTTGGTAATATTTACCTTCTCAAATACATAAGAGGAAATCCTCTCTTCCATCTTCGTTCTCTCCTCAAAAACAGTGTCCACTGCATCACATCCCTTTTGCCAAGGTCCTGCCACGGTCGCCATTATGCAGGGGGTGGTGTTTGGGGTCAGCTTCACCTCTGACTTATGAGCGGTTCGAATCACTCCCACTCCCTTGGTTCTAGACTTTGGACTTATTTGGGGGTTGTGATAAAAGTGCAGCAGCCAACTGGTTTTGGTGCAAGAACTTTGAATTTTATTTGAGAAAGAAAATACAACACAATAATAACACTCTAATAAAATGGGGAAACACTTTGACATACACGAGGGAAAATTACAGTAGACAAATACCTCACCCCTCCCAATCCCACCTTACTAGCTAAGTTAGGCTCTAAAGGGACCAGGGATAATGCTCACCAAAACAACTCCTTGACAGTTGAGCTGTTTCATGATTTTGGGGTTCGCTAGATGTGTCGGTTGGGGCCTGCTGTACCCCAGACGCGATAGAGGGCTTTACCTGCGTATCTGGTCAGTCTTCACGAGTCCGCTGATGCGGTAGGGTGTGTTTTGGATCTGTCAGGTGAGCACCCAATTTTCTTTGGGTAGAAGTAGGGCTTAGAGTCTTTTGAATAAAATCTTACCCAGGGGTAAGTCAGGATAGTTTGTAGCGTGGAAAAACTTGCGGATCTTCGGTTTCTTCTGAGTTGGTTTTTCATTGGTCGCAGTGGCCCAATATTACCCGGTTGTCTGAGGGTAATATTCGGTTGGTTGTTTCGTGGGGCCCTTGGTGCCGCGAGGTGTCCGATGGTGTGCTTCTTCTTCTTCTTCTTTGAGAGAGAACTGCTTCAAGATGCTTTCTCCTTGATCTTGATGTTACTCGATGGTGGCTCTTCTTGAGCTCCTTTCTTCTTTCCGATCGAACTCTACTGTGCTGAACTGAACTCCTCTTTTGAACTGTCTTACTTCTTGAACAGGCCTCCAATTATACTAATCGAGGCCTACTAATCTGCACGCCAAATCAGTTTAGGTTTTTGTTAGATTTTGGCGGGCTCGTTAACATTGAGTGGTGTAAAATGTTTAAATGGTTTTGGGATGGCTTCCTGAGCTGTTGAAGTTGTTTAAAAATGTGAAAAGTGGTTTCGGGATGGTTTTCCTGAGCTGTTGATCTCTTATTTAATTGTAGTGAATTGTCCTCAGGCTTTGAGTTTCCTGTGGGGCCTGAGATTCTTTGTGGGTTGGCGAAGTGATTTGTTTTATGCTGTTTTTGGATGGGTCCTGTGAGGCTGTTCTTCCGTGGGTCTATTGTTAGCATGTAAATTTTTTGATAGGGGCTGAGTGATGTTTATAGTTCCCCCAGACAGTTTGACTATCTCGAATACTCAAACTGTCTACTGCAGAGGTAGATCCCAAATTCTGTAACAGCCTTTTTCCAAACATGCCTGAACATGCCTTTTTAAAATGCCAAGTCTGTTTCTGACCTTGAATCTCCTTGTTAGGCCCAACATGCCCTTTTATCACTCCTGAAGTTTTTAGCAAGGGTCCAAAGTCATTTTTAATAGGGTTTTCCTTCGTTTTGGGGAATCTGTTAATTTTGTGAATCTTACAGTCCCCCCGTGATACTTTACTCATTACAGTATCGTACTGGGTGAGCAAAATTCTTGATCCCTGAGAACCAACCTTCCCCTGTATTTTACCTATCTAAAACCCCCAAAGAAACACATTCCCCTTTAGGTGTAGTGTTCAGATACACAAAAAATTGGTTACATCCATATCCAAGCACGGAGGGGTCCAACACCCCTGCACCACTTGGAAGAAAAAAAAATATGGTACATACATAGAAAAGAAAAATACACGGTCACAATCTTTATTTTTAATAACGATTAAGGCTCGTCTCATACCTGGTCATAGACTTTATTTTGATGCTTGTCCCATGCTCTCTCATGTTGGGATCGGAGCATTCTGTCCCTCCCCTTGCACTTTGTGCATAATAAGTAGAAAACTATACCGAGCTGGCAGACCACTAAAATGTGGGAAGCCACTCCGATCCAATTCTGGCCCAACTGGCCAGCAAATAGGTGCAGGGCTTGTTTGCATCAGCGTAAGGGGATACCTCAGACATGATTTAAACATTTTCATATCAGAAATTATACTCATACACTGTATCAAATGAGTTTCTGCAAATATTGGCTCGGATTAGAGTTTGAATGATGTCAAAAATTATCAAAATATTACATTTTTAGCGAGGTTGGTGGAATGAAGCTAATTAGGAATTAAATTCCAATCCTGTAAATTATAATTAAATCTGATTTCAGGATTCCATTAAATCTGATTATAGGATTCCCTTTGGAATTGAATAAAATTGAATTCTGTTTTGTGATTGGAGGACCAGGTATGCTTCCACACTGCCTGTGTCCCTGAGATCTGTGGGCCATTACGCTGCCCTCTGCCTCGCAGTGTCAGACTGCAACTTTTCACAGCCTCTCTGCCATCAGGTAGGTGCCTATTCCTTTCAAAGGTCGGAGAGGTACTCCGGAGGTACGCCTCCGACTGCAATTTTTTGCCTGTTATTTAAAAGCTTTTAAAATCTGCCTATTAGTGCTGTTGTGCCTGAAAAAACAGCTTAAATTTAAGAGGCACTTCAAAGGCCTGGAAACGGTCTCAATTAGTGGAAACCTGCCATTGTGATTCAGTCGATCTGGGGGCATGGCTAGTTTTGTGGGCGGGGCCAGCTTCCAGTGCAATGTTTTTTAAATTAATGCAAAAGATCGCAGAAATGCGATTTTGGGCTGGACGTAATTTGTGCTTGAAATTCCTCGACCTATTGCACTGGTTTGGCTGATTTTGGGCGAAACCTAGCAGAAACTCCTGCCCAATGAGTATAATGATAGAATTGTTGATTGATCAGCAGTACTTTAGAACAGTTCAAAAATAATAGAAGCTCCAAGGGTAGAGTTCCAAATGAAGGTCATGTATGAGCACTTAATATGTTTGCACTATGGGTTAATGCCTGTTTAAAACTAGTACGCGCAGGAATGTAGCAAGAGTGTGTTAAGCATTCGTGCATGAATTACTGTGATTGGGATTTCTACTCTCCAAAATGTTATCAGTTTTCTACTGTAATTTTTGTAAGTTGAACCAGATGTCGGTAATAAAAAGCTTTTATCTGAGAAAAACATTTCACAGAGTCCCTATATCATCTGTGTAGTGTCTGTACCTTTAAGAGCCCCTGTGTACTGCAATACACCACTCGGGTATATAAGCCTGTATAGCATCTTGTATCTTTTAGTTCACCTCCAGACTTTGTTCAGTAAACACCTGTTAAACCAACTCCTGCATTCCGTGTCTCCATTAACACATGGATACAACAGTGGCGACGAATTGGAAACGGACTTACCTGCAATTCGGCAGCACCTCAAGGAGATCGATTCCTCAGACGAAGGTCGAAGAAAAAAAAAGAAAAAAAAACTGTGGTTTCACCAGCTAGCCGGGCTGGTGGCAGGTACTGCACTAATCCTTCCTGGGCGGCGGGCTGGGGCTCGATCGGGTGGCTCTGCAGCGGGGCCGAGCAGCGAGTCGGAAGGCGGAGGCAAACAGAGACGGAGGGTGGAGCACTCGGGAGACGGCCGGCGCTGCAAAGCAGGTTGGCGTTCGGACCAAGCAGAGGGAGGGAAAAGTCCCAGAGAGTCCAGCGGGAATGAGTCCCCAACTATTAAAAATATCTGTGCAAATAAAAACCGCGGAGAACAGCGCTGTCAGCAGCGGCAGCGGCAGGAAAGCGCGGGAGGCGCCATTTTTTTTCGGCAGGGAAGAAAGGAAAGCGCGGGAGGCGCCATTTTTGATTTTCAGGATGCCTAAGACTGGCAATATTACTGCTTTCGATAGTGATATAGAGGATTGGACCACATATGTGGAAAGAGTGGAGGTATATTGCACACGAATGAAGTAGAGGATGATAAAAAGGCATCGGTACTTCTAAATCTGATAGGCGCAAGGACATACGGGCTGTTATGAAACTTAATCATCCAGCCAAACCGATGGACAAGAATTTTAAGGAGATTGTTGATACCCTACAGGAACACTTAAACCCAACACCGCTGCTGATAGCGGAACGATTCAAATTCTTCAGGAGGAATCAGCACAAGAATGAAAGTAACGCTGATTACCTCACCGAATTAAGAAAGCTGTCAAAGCACTGCCAATTTGGGGCAGGACTGGCAGATTCTCTATGAGACAAATTCGTCTGCGGTCTCCTAAGTGAAGGAACACAGAAAAGACTACTTTCTGAGAGAGATTTGACACTGGACAAGGCTTTCAGTGTGGCTGTATCATACGAAGCAGCAGCAAGAGGAGCTGCAGAGATACAGCAAAAGCCACAGGACTTCGGCACCCATGAAATGACACGGGGTTTCGAGAGATGTTATCGCTGCGGCAGATCCACCCATGACCAGAGGGACTGCTGGTTCAAGGACAAAGCATGCAGGCAATGCGGAAAGATGGGACACATTGCACATGTATGCCGATCTGGAAACAAAAAATCCACCGACAGAAAAAAATCAAGAAGGAAAAGTACAGAAAGGTACAAATGATGACAGACAGTAGCTCCGAAGACAAGAAGAGCGATAGCGACTCCGGAAACAAGAGACTAAGCTGTCTCAAATTACATAATGTAATTGCCAAAGAAGATTACCAGACCATTTGGGTTACCCTCACGATAGCGGGGTCCCCAGTTAAAATGGAGCTAGATACAGGATCAGCTCTGACTGTCATAAGTCGACGGGATTACGAGCGGCTATTTCCGCATATACCTTTGAAAGACACATCCATTATCTTGAAGACATATACGGGGCAGAAAGTATACCCTAGAGGGAAAATAAGGGTGCCTGTTGTATACAACAGCAAGGAAATACAGAAGTTGTATTTATACGTTCTGCAAGATGGTGGTCCACCGTTGTTGGGACGTGAATTGATCAGGAAGATACGTTTAGACTGGCACTCCATTCAGGCACTGACGGTGACCAGTAAGAAAAGAAATGATGATGACGTCATACCTGAACGATTAAAAGACATCTTGGCTAACGCCAAAGAAGTGTTTCAACAGGAACTAGGAACCTTGAAAGGCGTCACCGCCTCAATAAAAGTGGAAGATGCGGCAATTCCCAAGTTTTTTAAGGCAAGGCCGGTGCCATACACAATTCGTCCAGCAGTCGAGGCAGAGCTGGAGAATTTGGAAAAAGCAGGCGTGTTATCCAAGGTAGATTGGAGCGAGTGGGCAACACCCATCGCCCCGGTCATGAAGAAAACGTTGAATAATGATAAATCTGAAGAACAGAGAAAAATTTGCATCTGTGGGGACTTCAAGGTGACTGTAAACCCGGTCCTTCACACGATACAGTATCCTCTTCCAAGGATGGAAGATATTTTCGCCTCACTATCCGGAGGGAAACGTTTCACCAAAATTGACTTGGCACAGGCATATCTACAGATGGAGGTTGAGGAGGCCTCTAAAAAGTATCTCACGATAAACACACACAAAGGCCTGTACCAGTACAATCGACTGGTTTTCGGAGTAGCATCAGCTCCAGCTATCTGGCAAAGAGCTATGGAGCAAGTCCTGCAAGGGATTCTGGGGACTCAATGCTACCTAGACGACATCCTTGTAACAGGAGAAAACGACAATGAGCACCTTGCCAATTTGGAGCAGGTGCTCACTAGGCTGAGAGAACGGGGCCTACGAGCAAATCGCCCCAAGTGCGAATTTTTCCAGAAACAAATATCATATTGTAGCCATATAATTAATGAAGAAGGGTTGCATAAGTCACCTGAAAAAATTGAAGCGGTCATAAAAGCCCCAGTACCTGAAAATGTCTCACAATTAAGGTCGTTCCTGGGATTGATAAATTACTATCATAAATGTTTACCGAACTTGTCAACTGTTCTGTACCCTCTTAACGCACTGCTACAAATGGGAGTAATTTGGAAATGGAGCGAAGACTGTAAGCGGGCCTTTCAGAAGTGTAAAGACCTGATCACTTCAAGAGAAGTATTGGCTCACTACAACCCATCACTACCGATAAGATTGGCGTGTGATGCGTCTCCCTACAGCATTGGAGCGGTACTGTCACATAAATTCCTTGATGGTTCAGAGAGGCCGATAGCTTTTGCGTCACGCTCGTTAACTTCAGCCGAGCGTAACTACATCCACATTGACAGAGAGGCCCTCAGCCTGGTGTGGGGGGTGAAGAAGTTCAATCACTACCTGCATGGACAGAAATTTACTCTACTAACTGATCATCAACCTCTTGTCTCCGTTTTCAACCCTCAGAAGGGCGTCCCGATAATGACAGCACAACGGCTACAGAGGTGGTCCCTTTTCCTAGGGGCACACCAATATGACATCGAGTACAAAGGAACTAAACAGCATGGGAATGCTGATGGATTGTCACGCCTACCGTTGCCGACGGTGGAAGAAGCGCCTGCAGTGGATCCTGTGGAGATATTCCACTCGACCATAGTCGAATGTCTACCTGTGACGAATGCAAACATAGAAAAGGAAACACGAAATGACCCGACACTCTCCAGGGTCTATGATTTAACGGTAAAGGGATGGCCAGCACATGGCGAACCACTGTTGCCAGTATTCTCAGCGAGAAGAGAACAGCTGTCAGTGTGCCGAGGAACCTTGATGTGTGGATCCAGAGTAGTAATTCCACCCAAATTGAAGGATAGAGTGCTCAATGAGCTTCATGAGGGTCATCTGGGAGGGGTAAAAATGAAGAACTTAGCCAGAGCATTTGTGTGGTGGCCGGGAATCGATAGAGAAATCAAAGAGATGACCAAGAGCTGTACAGGATGCCAGAAGGTCCAAAACGCCCCACCACAAGCCCCTCTACATCCATGGGAGTGGCCCTCATCTCCATGGCAAAGGGTGCACATAGATTTTGCTGGTCCATTTATGGACTTGATGTTTTTAATTGCGGTGGATGCACATTCAAAGTGGCCAGAGGTAATAAAAATATCCTCAACCACCACAGAAAAACTATCACAGTCTTATGAACCATATTCGCCAGAAATGGGCTGCCTGAACAGATTTGCTCCGACAATGGGCCACAGTTTGTGTCTGAAGAGTTCTGGAGGTTCTTAAAGAACAATGGTGTTAAGCATTACACATCCACCCCATATCATCCAGCCACCAATGGATTGGCTGAGAGGTTCGTTCAAACATTCACGAAGGCTATCAAGGCAATGTGTAATGAAGACATACCCCTACAACACAAGGTGGATAACTTCTTGTTTGCCTACCGGAATGCGATACATGCGGTTACCAACCAAACTCCAGCCATGATGTTCTTCAATCGAAGACTAAGATGCCGCTTGGATTTGGTTAAGCCAAACATCAGAAGAGATGTGGAGAACAGGCAGTTTCAGAATATGAATGAAAGGCCGACCAGGAGTTTCCAGATAGGTCAACCAGTTTTGGCCCGGGACTACCGCACAGAGAAATGGCAGCCAGGAACGATCTGCACACGGCAAGGACCTCTAATGTATACGGTGGACGTTGGAGAGAGCATTGTAAGATGCCATGCTGACCAGATTCTAGAGTCACTGGAAAACGTCAAATCTACACCGCGATCCTATACACCTGGTGATGAAACCGAAGTACCAATTGCATCTACCTCAGAATCGGTGATATTGGAAGCAGACGAACCAAACAACGACGTTGATCCCGAATCAACTTTGCCAGAAGAACCTGATACCCCAAAGAGGCGTTATCCAGACAGAATCAGGAAGCCTCCTCAAAGACTGAATTTATAATTGATTACCTTCAGCTAATGTATATGGCAACTGTAATTGTAAATATGTTATTTAATTATTATTCGAACGTTATGTACTGTTTAGCTAAAAGGGGAGGAATTGTAGTGTATGTAACCTGAAGAAGGAACTATATTCTGCAGCCCCTGTATACTGCAGTACCAGTAGTGACCACCCCTGTATATAAGCCTGTGTAGTAACCTTGCATAGTCGTTCCAGTTTTGTCTCCGTTCAGTAAACACCTGTTATCACCAACTCCTGCAGTCCGTGTCTCAATTACACACGGACGCTACAACTTTAGGTTTTTTACTCTGATGTCACACTTTCAAATTCTGCCTGTGTTGAGTTGCCCCCAGCTCAGGTCCCGTTCAGGTCTGCTGACTCTGCTCTCGGGCCTCCTCTGCCTCTCTTCTCCCCTGCTCTTCTTCAAAATAGTGCCGTGGGATATTTTATGTCCACCTGAGAGAGCAGACAGGGCCTCAGTTTAACATCTCATCCAAAAGACGGCACCTCTGACAGTGCAGCACTCCCTCAGTACTGCACTGGAGTGTCAGCCTAGATTTTTGTGCTCAAGTCTCTGGACTCAGAGACGAGAGCGCTACCAACTGGGCCATGGCTGATATGGGCCAGATTGTTGTATCCGTGTGTTAATGGAGACACGGAATGCAGGAGTTGGTTTAACAGGTGTTTACTGAACAAAGTCTGGAGGTGAACTAAAAGATACAAGACGCTACACAGGCTTATATACCCGAGTGGTCACTACCGGTATTACAGTACACAGGGGCTCTTAAAGGTACATACACTACAATTCCTCCCCTTTTAGATAATTAGTACATAACATTTTAAGTAATCATTAATTAACATGTTGACCAGAACAATAATCTACACATTTGCTGCAGTTAATCAATTATAAGTCAGTCTCTCTGGAGGCTTCCTGACTCGGTCCGGATAACGCCTTGGTGGCGTAGTAGTTTTCGGTGGTGTAGTAGGTTCTTTTGGCAAGGTCGATTCGGCTTGAATGCCAGTGTCGGGTTCATCTGGTTCCAGTATCACCGGATCAGAGGTAGATACTATGGGTATCTCTGCTTCGTCATTAGGCGTATAGAGTTGTGGTGTCGGTTGTCCCTTTTCGGATGATTCTATGATCTGGTCAGCATGGCGCCTTATTATGCTTTCACCAATGTCCACGGTATACATCAGCGGTCCTAGTTGTGTGCAAATAGTTCCAGGCTGCCATTTCTCAGTACGGTAGTCCCAGGCCAAAACTTGTTGACCTATCTGGAAGGTTCTAGTTGGCCTTTCATTCATGCCTTGAAATTGCCGGTTCTCTACATCCCTTCTGATGTTTGGCTTGATCAAATCCAGCCGGCATCTTAGTCTTCTATTGAAAAACATCATGGCGGGAGTTTGGTTTGTAACCACATGTGTTGCATTCCTGTACGCAAACAAGAAGTTATCTACCTTATGTTGTAGATTTATGTCTTCATTACCCATGGCCTTTATGGCCTTCTTGAAGGTCTGGACAAACCTTTCAGCTAATCCATTGGTGGCGGGATGGTATGGGGCGGACGTGTAGTGCTTAACAAGGAATTTATGTGACAGTACCGCTCCAATGCCGTAGGGAGACGCATCACACGCCAATCTTATCGGTAGTGATGGGTTGTAGTGAGCCAATACTTCTCTTGAAGTGATCAGGTCTTTACACTTCTGAAAGGCCCACTTACATTCATCGCTCCATTTCCATGCTACTCCAGTTTGTAGCAGGGCGTTCAGTGGGTGCAGAATTGTGGACAAACTCGGCAAAAACTTATGGTAGTAATCCACCAATCCGAGGAATGACCTCAGTTGCGACACATTTTCAGGCACTGGAGCCTTAACTACCGCTTCAATTTTGTCAGGGGACTTATGTAACCCCTCTTCATCAATCACGTGGCCACAATACGATATCTGTTTCTTAAAAAACTCGCACTTGGGGTGATTGGCTCGTAGCCCATGTTTTCTTAGTCTAGTGAGCACCTGCTCTAGGTTGGCAAGGTGTCCACTGTCATTTTCACCTGTCACTAGGATGTCGTCCAAGTAACACTGAGTCCCTGGAATCCCTTGCAGGACTTGTTCCATCGCTCTTTGCCATATCGCCGGAGCTGATGCTACTCCGAATACCAGTCGATTATACTGGTAAAGACCTTTGTGAGTGTTTATCGTGAGATATTTCCTAGAGGATTCTTCAACCTCCATCTGCAAATATGCTTGTGCTAGGTCAATTTTTGTAAAACGTTTCCCTCCAGATAGTGAGGCGAAAATATCTTCTATTCTCGGAAGAGGATACTGTACTGTGTGAAGGACTGGGTTCACAGTCACCTTGAAGTCCCCACAGATGCGAACCTTCCTTGGCTCCTCAGACTTATTGTTTAACGTTTTCTTCATGACAGGAACGATGGGTGTCGCCCACTCGCTCCAGTCTACCTTAGATAACACTCCTGCATTCTCCAGATTCTCCAGCTCTGCCTCGATGGCTGGGCGAATTGCATACGGTACCGGTCTTGCTTTGAAAAACTTGGGAATTGCATTCTCTTCTATTTTTATCGAGGCGGTTATGCCTTTAAGAGGTCCCAGTCCTTGTTGAAATACCTCTTTAGCGTTAGCCAAGATTTTTGACAATCGTCCAGGTGTGACGTCGTCATCCTTTTTACCAGCCACAGTCAGTGCCTGAATGGAGTGCCAGTCTAAACTTATCTTTCTGATCCATTCACATCCCAATAATGGTGGTCCACCATCTTGCAGTATGTACAGATACAATTTCTGTATTTCCTTGCCATTGTATTCGACAGGCACCCTTATTTTCCCTCTGGGGTATACTTTCTGCCCCGTATACATCTTCAAGACAATGGATGTGTCTTTCAAGGGTATGTGAGAGAATAGCCGCTCGTAGTCTCGTCGATTCATGACGGTCAGGGCTGATCCTGTATCCAATTCCATTTTGACTTGGGACCCTGCTATCATAAGGGTGACCCAAATGGTTCAGTGATCCTCTTTTGTGGTTACGTTGTGTAGTTTGAGACAGCTTAGTCTCTTGTTCCCGGATTCACTATTGCTCTTCTGGTCTTCGGAACTACTGTCCGTCATCTTTTGTACTTTCCTGTACTGTTCCTTAGTAGCCTTTTTGTTGTCATTAGTCTTCTTCCTGGACCTGCAAACTCGTGCAATGTGTCCCATCTTTCCGCATTGCCTGCATGTTTTGTCCTTGGACCAGCAGTCCTTCTGGTCATGGGTTGTTCTGCCGCAGCGATAACATTTTTCAAATCCCCGTGTCATTTCATGGGTGCCGTATTCCTGTGGCTTTTGCTGTATTTCCGCAGCTCCCCTTGCTGCTGCTTCGTATGATACTGCCACGCTGAAAGCCTTATCTAGCGTCAGCTCTTTCTCTGAGAGTAACCTCTTCTGGGTTCCTTCACTCAGGAGTCCACAGACAAATTTGTCCTGTAGGGTATCTGCCAGTCCTGCTCCGAACTGGCAGTGCTTCGATAGCCCGTGTAGTTCCGTAAGGTAATCAGCATTGCTCTCATCTTTATGCTGATTTCTCTTGTGGAATTTAAATCTTTCCGCTATCAGCAGCGGTGTAGGATTTAGGTGTTCCTGTAGGATATCAACAATTTCGTTAAAACTCTTTGCCATCGGTTTGACTGGAGTGATCAGGTTCCGCAATAGGCCGTACGTTCTTGCGCCCATTAAGTTTAGTAGTACCGATGCCTTTTTCTCATTGGCTACTTCATTTGCCTCGCAATATACTTCGACTCTTTCCACATACGTGGTCCAGTCTTCTATTGCATTATTGAAGGCAGGGATATTGCCAGTCTTCGGCATCTTGGAGATCTAAGATGGCGCCTCCCGCGCTTTGCCTTCTTCCCCGATGGATTAAGATGGCGCCTCCCGCGTTTTCTGCCTTCCCGCTGCTGCTAGCGCTGTTGCTGGCATTTTTATGCCTTGATGGCGACGCCCTATGGTCTTTGCGCGCTTCCCCCCGCGCTGCTGCCAATGCCGCTCTCCGCAGTCCCCGTGGCAAGCTGCAGCTCCTCACGGCTTTCTGCGCTTCTAATTTCTTTTATTTTAATTACTGTTCCCGTCGTCAGAGCAGACCCTATGGGACACTTCCCTCCCTCTTGTCGGGTCTGTACGCTGCCCGGCTTCATAGCACCGGCCGCGCCCTGTGTGCTCCACCCTCTCTCTCTCCTCTTCCCGACAACGCTGCTCGGCCCCGTTGAAAAGCCACCCGATCGAGCTCTAGCCCGCCGCAGCCCAGGAAGTATCAGTGTACTACCTGCCACTGGCCCGATTAGCTGGAACACCATAGACTGGATAACCAAGCCCCGCTCTCGACAGCCTCTCCTGCAAATCTTCTAATTTGATGAATCAGAGGGTGGTTGCCCACAGTTGACGCCCGTTTCTGCTGTTCGTTTTTTTTTTCTTTTTGGATTCCTTCCTTCTGGCCTCGACCTCCAATAACTTCGCTTCAGGGATGGATCCCCGTGAGGTGGTGCAGAACTGTAGGTAAGTTCGGATCTGTTCGTCGCCAGTGTAACGTCCGTGTGTAATTGAGACACGGACTGCAGGAGTTGGTGATAACAGGTGTTTACTGAACGGAGACAAAACTGGAACTACTATGCAAGGTTACTACACAGGCTTATATACAGGGGTGGTCACTACTGGTACTGCAGTATACAGGGGCTGCAGAATATAGTTCCTTCTTCAGGTTACATACACTACAAAAGTGATGTCTGCACAGGGAAGGAGCTGATTAGTGAGTAGCTGGTGAGTGTTTTTTTTAAGTTCTAAGTTTATTTCTGCTGAGTTAGTTAATCTATTAAATAGATGCATGGCAGGGCACCTCAGTCCTGTGGAATGCATGGCTTGTTCCATGTGGGAAATCCAGGATGCTTCCAGTGTCCTGGCCAACCACATGTGCAGGAAGTGTCGTAGGCTGGAGGAGCTCGAGCTCTGGGTTACGGAGCTTGAGCAGCAGCTGGCAACACTGTGGTGCATCCATGAGGCAGAGAGCTACGTGGATAGCATGTTTCAAGAGGTGGTCACCCCGCAGCTTAAGAGTGTGCAGGCAGAGAGGGAATGGGTGACCAGCAGACAGAAAAGGAGGACCAGGTAGGTAGTGCAGGAGTCCCCTGAGTGCAACTTGCTCTCCAACTGGGACCGGTGAGGGTGATGGTTCATCTGCGGAGTACAGCCAGAGCCAAGTCCACGGCACCACGGGTGGCTCATCTGTACAGGGGAGGAGTAGGGAGATCGGGAAAGCAATAGTGATAGGGGATTCAATAGTTAGGGGAACAGAGAGGTGTTTCTGCGGTTGCAGATGTGATTCCAGGATGGTATATTGCCTCCACGGTGCCAGGTTCAAAGATGTCACTGAACAGCTGTAGAATGCTCTGAAGGGGGAGGGTGAACAGTCGGAGGTCGTGGTTCATATTGGTATCAATGACATAGGTAGAAAGAGGGATGAGGTCCTGCAGGCAGATTTTAGGGAGCTAGGAAAGAGATTAAAAAGCAGGACCTCAAAGGTAGTAATCTCCAGATTACTCAATGTGCCACGCATGAGTGAGTATAGAAATAGGTGGATAGAGCAGATGAATGTGTGGCTAGAGAGATGGTGCAGAAGGGAGGACTTAAGATTCCTGGAACATTGGGACCACTTCTGGGGGAGGTGGGACCTGTACAGGCCAGACGGGTTGCACCTCAACAGAGCCGGGACCAATATCCTCGCAGAGGGGCTTGCTAGTGCTGTTGGGGAGTGTCAGCCATGGCTCAGTGGGTAGCACACTCACCTTTGAGTCAGAAGGTTGTGGGTTCAAGTCTCACTCCAGGGACTTGAACACATAAATCTAGGCTTACACTCCATGCAGTGTTGAGGGAGTGCTGCACTGTCGGAGGTGCCGTCTTTCAGATGAGACGTTAAACCAAAGCCTTGTCTGCTCTCTCAGGTGGGCGGAAAAGATCCCGTGGCACTATTTCGAAGAAGAGCAGTGGAGTTTCCCCAGTGTCCTGGCCAATATTTATCCCTCAATCAACATAACAAAAACAGATTATCTGGTCATTATCACATTGCTATTTGTGGGGGCTTGCTGTGTGCAAATTGGCTGCTGCGTTTCCCACATTACAACTGTGACTACACTCCAAAAGTACTTCATTGGCTGTAAAGCACTTTGATTCATCCAGTGGTCGAGAAAGGCGCTATATAGGTGCAAGTCTTTCTTTTTTAAACTAATTTGGCAGGGGAATGGGTACCAGGATGTAGCATTAGAAAGGAGAAACATGGTGCACAAAAGAGTGGGAGATACAGATAGCACTAGAGTAAGAGATAGTACAGTATTAGGTCGGGTCAGACTAAGAGAAAAGACAAGAAGGTCTAAGATCGGTTTACGGTGCATGTAGGTAAATGCACGAAGCATGATAAATAAGGTTGGTGCAAATAGCCACATGGGAATATGATGTTGTAGCGATAACGGAGACCTGGCTTAAAAAAGGGCAGGATTGGATACTAAATATTCCTGGATATAAGGTATTCAGCAAAGTTAGGGAAGGAAAGAAAGGAAGTGAGGTGGCAGTATTGATTAAGGAGACATTTACAGTGCTGGAGAGAAAGGA
Organism: Somniosus microcephalus; assembly: GCF_052327205.1. Taxonomy (NCBI): domain Eukaryota; kingdom Metazoa; phylum Chordata; class Chondrichthyes; order Squaliformes; family Somniosidae; genus Somniosus; species Somniosus microcephalus. The sequence goes on along the minus strand of NC_140992.1, from coordinate 98,417,378 downwards.
TGTGCTGGAGGGATCAAGGACAGAATCTATTTGGTTAGAGTTAAGAAACAATAGAGGTGCCATTACACTACTAGGTGTATTCTATAGACTACCAGCTAGTGGGAAGGATATAGCGGAGCAAATTTGAAGGGAAATTACAAAGAGGTGCAAGAACTATAGAGTTGTGATAATGGGGGACTTCAATTATCCTAATATAGACTGGGATAGTAATATTGTAAAGGGCAAAGAGGGGGAAGAATTTCTGAAGTGTGTTCAGGAGGACTTTCTTGATCAATACGTTTCCGGCCCAATGAGGAAGGAGGCATTGCTGGATCTGGTTCTGGGGAATGAGGTGGGTCAGGTGGATCAAGTTTCAGTAGGGGAACATTTAGGGAACAGTGATCATAGTATCATAAGGATTAGGTTAGCTATGGAAAAGGACAAAGGCCTAGAAATTTGGGGCGCCAAGCTTGCCTGGGCGCCGGAAGTTCCGCCCCGGAAGGAGCCAATTGCGCCAGCGCGATATTCAGTTTCAGCACCCCAAATGGAAGCGGGGCACTGCTCGAGGCGCCCCGCGTCCCTCTTTGGGCGCTGAAACTGAATATCGCCACACGCTGCGGCACGGCGTGCTGTGGTACTGCAGGCCTTCCTCCCCTTCTTAAAGGGGATGGGCCTGCACCAGCGCGATCAGAGATCGTGAGTGCCGGCAAAAGAGCCTGGCACTGAGGAGAGGTGCCGGGCTCTTGGGACACAGCCGGCACTGCCCGGTGGGGGGCTCAGGAGGCCGGGGACGGCGGCGCGAGGATGTGCTGGCAGGCGGCCAGCAAAAAAAATGGCCGCCCCGCACCTCCCCTTTAATTAGCGCCACTACCGCCGCAGGTTGGCCCCCCTGAACCGGTCGCAGATTGCGACTGGCATTACAGCGGGGGGCATGACCCAATATCACGATCGGGGCGGTAGAAGGGCGCTGCGCACACCGATGACGTCATCGGTGGCGGCGCAGTGCTACAGGGTAACGCCGCCATTAGCGCCCTGCTAAATTTCACGGGGGGCGTGGCCAGTGGCGCTAAAGCCACTAAGTGCCCTCGTTGGGCGCTAACTGGTGGCGCAGCCCACCGAATTTCTAGGCCAAAGAGTCAATCTAGAGTCAAAATACTTAACTGGAGGAGGGCCAATTTCAGTGGGTTGAGAACGGAGCTGGCCCGGGGATATTACAATCAAAGATTGGCAGGCAAAACTGTAATTGAACAATAGGCTGCCTTTAAAGAGGAGATGGTTCAGATACAGTCGAGGTACATTCTCACGAGGGGGAAAGGTAGGGCAACCAAATCCAGAGCTCCCTGGATGGCGAAAGAGATAGAGAGTAAGATAAAGCAGAAAAAAGGGGCATATGACAGATGTCAGGTTGAGAATACAAGTGAGAACCAGGCTGAATACAGAAAGTTCAGAGGGGAAGTGAAAAAGGAAATAAGAGGGGCAAAGAGAGAGTATGAGACTAGACTGGCAGCTAACATAAAAAGGAATCCAAAAGTCTTCTATAGGCATTTAAATAGTATACAGGCAGTAAGAGGAGGGGTGGGGCCGATTAGGGACCAAAAAGGAGACCTACGCATGGAGGCAGAGGGTATAGCTGAGGTACTAAATGAGTACTTTGCATCTGTCTTTACCAAGGAAGAAGATGCTGCCAAAGTCATAGTGCAAGAGGAGGTAGTTGAGATATTGGATGGGATAAAAATTGATAAAGAGGAGGTGCTAGAAAGGCTGGCTGTACTTAAAGTAGATAAGTCACCAGGACTGGATGGGATGCATCCTTGGATGTTGAGGGAAGTAAAGGTGGAAATTGCAGAGGTACTGGCCAAAAGCTTCCAATCCTCCTTGGATACGGGGGTGGTGCTAGAGGACTGGAGAATTGCAAATGTTACACCCGTGTTCAAAAAAGGGTGTAAAGATAAACCCAGCAACTACAGGCCAGTCAGCTTAACCTCGGTGGTGGGGAAGCTTTTAGAAACAATAATCCGGGACAAAATTAACAGTCACTTGGACAAGTGTGGACTAATTAAGGGAAGCTAGCATGGATTTGTTAAAAGCAAATCATGTTTAACCAACTTGATTGAATTTTTTGATGCAGTAACAGAGAGGGTTGATGAGGGCAATGTGGCTGATGTGGTGTACATAGACTTCCAAAGGGCATTTGTTAAAGAGCCACATAATAGACTTGCCAGCAAAATTGAATCCCATGTAATAAAAGGGACAGTGGCAGCATGGGTACAAAATTGGCTAAGTGACAGGAAACAGAGAGTAGTGGTGAACGGATGTTTTGCGGACTTGAGGAAAGTATACAGTGGTGTTCCCCAGGGATCGGTACTAGGACCACTGCTTTCCTTGATATATATTAATGTTTTGGACTTGGGTGTACAGGGCACTATTTCAAAATTTGCAGATGAATCAAAACTTGGAAGTATAATGAACAGTGAGAAGGATAGGGATAGACTTCAAGAGGACATAAACAGGCTGGTGGAATGGGCGATCACGTGGCAGATGAAGTTTAACGCAGAAAAGTGCAATGTGATACATTTTGGTAAGAAGAACAAGGAGGGGCAATATAAACTAAAGGATAAAATTCTAAAGGGGGTGCAGGAACAGAGAGACCTGGGGATATATGTGCACAAATCATTGAAGGTGGCAGGGCAGGTTGAGAAAGCGGTTAAAAAAGCATACAGGATCTTGGACTTTGTAAATAGAGGCATAGAGTACAAAAGCAAGGAAGTTATGATGAACCTTTATAAAACACTGGTTTGGCCACAATTGGAGTATTGTGTCTAATTCTGGGCACCACACTTTAGGAAGGATGTGAAGGCTTTACAGAGGGTGCAGAAAAGATTTACAAGAATGTTTCCAGGGATGAGGGACTTAAGTTACGTGGATAGATTGGAGAAACTGGGGTTGTTCTCCTTAGAGCAGAGAAGATTGAGAGGAGATTTGATAGAGGTGTTCAAAATCATGACGGGTCTAGACAGAGTAGATAGAGAGAAACTGTTCCCATTGGCAGAAGGGTCGAGAACCAGAGGACACAGATTTAAGGTGATTGGCAAAAGAACCAAAGGAAACATGAGGAAAAACTTTTTTATGCAGCGAGTGGTTATGGTCTTGAATGCACTGCCTGAAAGGGTGGTGGAGGCAGACTCAATCGTGGCTTTCAGAAGGAAATTAGATAAGTAACTGAAAGAAAAAATTTGCAGGGCTACGGAGAAAGGGCGGATGTGTGCGTGGATGGATCCTCTTACCATGTAAAGGGCTCACCCCGTATCGGATGTGCCGTGGTCTTACCCGAAAAGATTCTCAAATTTAAAGTCAACAAACACTCAAGTCAGTACGCGGAGATTTTGGCCCTCCTCATCACAATTCAAGAAACTTCCGGTCACCCGGTGAACATTTGGTCCGACATCACTGCCCCTCTACCAAAAGAATTCCTATTGTTCATCAGACGGGAAACCCTTGACCCATAGCCTGTATTCCCCCACACCTGGCAGACGAACTCTCATCCAGTAGGAGGCCATTATTCAGCAGAAGTTACTCTCACAAAGATTGCCTCCACGGCCTGGTGGCCTAATATGAAGGAAACTGTAAATTTATATGTCTCATGATGCGTACCTTGTTTGCAACAGAACCCCTCCCCCTGTACTAACTGTGCCCTGCTTCTGACGGGCCCTGGACTCATGTCCAAATTGATTTTATTGGTCCCCTTCCACTATCTCAGGGCAATTATAAATACGCCCTCGTTGTTATCGACCAGTTCACTAAATGGATCGAGGCCTTCCCGTCTAGATCCAAACACCGCGCTCGTTGCAGCCAAATTGTTATTGAGTGAGGTGTTCTGTAGGTGGGGACTGCTCCTTCAAGTTGATAGCGATCAGGGCACCCACTTCAAGTTTTTTCCAAACTACAAGAAATTATGGGAATCAGGCATAAGCTACATATAGCACATCATCCCTAATCATCTGGGATTGTGGAAAGAGGAAATTGTACACTGATATCCATGTTGGGTAAATTGTGCACAGAACACCCCACTCAATGGGTTAATATGCTACCTATTTGTTTAACGGCAATTCAGTCCACGCCACATAGGACCATAGGGATATCACTTTACCAGGCAATGCCCGGGAGATTGATGAGGACGCTAGGTCATTTAACACTGACTAGCACTACCCCCCTCACGCAACAACCATGTAACCACTCGTGGCTGGAGCGCACAGTCAAATACATTAATGAAGTTAACTGTTACGTGGCAAGAAATCTAGGGAAATCTAAAAATCAAATCAAAAAATACTTTGATAAGAAGGGCTGACCCTTCAAATACCAGATAGGTGACAGAGTCATGGTATTAAACTACAGGAAAAAGGAGAATGCGTTTGACCCCAAGTGGAAGGGACCTTACTCGATAGTGGATAAATTGAATCCAGCCGTGTACCTGATTCAGTACCCTAGGGGGGGAGTGGGAAAAAGGGAGGTAACTAAATGGTACCATATTAATCAGTTAAAGACTGTGAAAGAATAAATACTACACTTTTGTTTCCCCAGAAGGCAAAAATGGCTGAACTTGGATATATATTCCTGATGCTTGCTGGTATCGACTGAACTTCAAACGTCATCATTATCCAGAAAGGACTTAAAGTGCCAACCAATGAGACATCTTCACCAGAATGGGGAGCGGCCTCAGGAGATGGATGTGATATGACTGTACACTGTGATTATCGTGAACATGAAAATATGACCAATGGAACTTTCTGCATATGAGCCTAAGAGGGCGAAGGGGTGAAAATAGAGTGTCTATGCACTAAAAACAATGTTCGGGTAATCCCAAAGTTTCAATTGGGGAAGGGAAGATATATAGATCCAGGGTTTGGATTTAGAGAGATGGTTGTAGTCATGACAAACAGTTGGGGATCGCCTATCTCGGACAACATTTGGATACACTGAATTGGCCCAAAATAGGTAAAAGACATAGGGGGATGGTAGGATGCTTTAATGCAGAACTGGGTGGATTAAGACAAGGACAAATTGAACAGCTGGAAATTAGAGAAAAGAAAAAGAGAATAAGGATGGAAGGAGAAGATAAATGCAAAATTGAGAAATGCCCACTGTTGGAAAAGGGACCACCAAATGGACTAGTTGTCACGTGCAGTTATAAACAGCTGTACAACGAAATTCGATATGAAATTGTTCCGGTAGTTTTTAAGTTCACAGGCATCCCTTTCCTGAAGAACTTATGCCCTAAAGGATACCGGGGATATTACGACCATCTCGTGGGAAAAATGAAAAAGGATTTCCTAGATAGGAACCATGCACAGGATAAATGGGGGTCATGGGATATAAAACAGATTTATGCAATGGTCAATATCTCAGGCCACGACAGTAACCGCTTGAGGACCAAGAGAGGGCTGTGGGAATGGTTGGGTATAGGGGCCATTGCGGGAACCGCTGCTTTGAACAGGGTAGACATAGAGACTATGTGGGAACATGACGAGGTAATGAGGAGACAGTTGAAGGGCCTACTATCTAACATAAATAAGGGGGACTCTGACACGATACAGGAGTTAGGGAACATGTTGATAACCACCCAGGACGAAACTGTGATATATAAACAAATTCAGGACCACTTTAACAAGGCAACGGCGGGTATAAGTAAGGCAGAAAGGATATCTCAAGAGCTAAGGTGTGTTGAATTTATGGGAGCTATATAATGGATCAGGTAATGGCAGGAATAGGTAAAATAGAATGCAATCAAGTCTCCTCATTCATTAACGACTCCATGATTAAAAAATGGCTCCATAATCATGATAAACATTCTGAAATAAAAGAGGCTAGAAAGCAGGGATTGGTATATTTGGTGAGAGGGAACGAGAACTATGGTGACCAGCCAATCGTTCCCATAGTGTTATGGCTTCCCCAGACATACAGGACGACACCTTGGGAAGTATTTAAGGTGGAATCGATAGGGATGTTAGAAGAAGAAATCCATAAATCTTTTGCATCACCCCCCCAACCCTAATTAAACAAAATAATACCTGAGATAGTCCAAATATAGCATGTTATATGGAAAATGATGGAGCCTATATGTGTAGGTGTGATGTTAGAAAGCCAAGTTGGCCTGCCTGCGGGTTTATAATAGATTTAGACTCACCTCTTTGTAATATGAATGTACAGAGGTGGGGATTGGATCAGATAAATTACGTCTATCTCCAAATGGGCACTTATTGCGTCACCACTCGTGCAAAATCATACCAGCACGGCTTAAAATGTAACTGGAAGGACAGCCAGAATTAGTCAAGACTGGTTTTGATAACGGATTGTCACACAGCTGCATGGCTGAAGGTTGAATGCCTGTATAAACAAGATAATGGTGAACGATGGTAGAACTGTAGGAAAAGTACTGGGCTGAGAGGAGTCAGGATGCTATCCTTAACTTGAGTGACAATGGCATCTTGACCATTAAAACCATTTGAATGAAGTGATCTTGTTAAATACCATATATAGACATTGAGACTGAAGATGACATCACCTGTGTCCGAGAGGCTCCAGAGACCAAGGGCTGCGAGCTACTTGTTGAACTAGCGCCTGTTGTTAAGTATATTACGCTAGAAGCTTAATAAACTCTTGATCTATTACCCAAACATCACTAGCTGCTGCCTATTTTTGTGTCTTGTCCAAGAACGCCAGAAAAATCTTACATCCTCTTCTTCTTCCTCACTCTCAGTGGGAGGCTCAGGGATAGGCTGGTCATCTGGTTGCTGATTCTCTGAAAGCATTAAGGCACAAGACTCGCATTAAGGTGAGGGCAGGAAGGGAGCAAGGAATGCAGACAGTATCAGGAGCTGGAAAGTGGGAAAGGCTTGTGGTGTGAGGGGGAAATGGGATGAGAGAAGGAGAGGGGATGAACATACCATTGTTGACCCCTGTTGACCATCCAAGTGAGGTCATTGAATTTCTTCGGCCACTGTGTCAGGCTGCATATGACCACACTGCTGGCTGAAACCTTCTGGGCCACTTCCCTCCACATTGCCCTGAAGACCTGGGACAATGGCCTCCTTCCAGTGTCCAGGAACAGCACTGCCCTCCTTCGCTCCACTCCTGCGACCAATGCCTCGTCCGTGAAACGATGAGCTCTCTCCCTGGGAATGGGATCAACCATCACGATCAAAGGATTGAGTTGGTTGCAGGTCGCCTTCACAGCTAGCAATTCTGATAATGAGGATCTGCACAATGATGCAACCTCCCGTTTAAGAGCTGGAAGCGACCAGAGTGAAGGATCGTTCCCGATTGCATAGCACCTGAAATTCATTATCGCTCTGCTGGTAGTGCCCCTGTAGAGCCCTGCTTAGGTCATTGGCGCTTGATTTAGTGCTCCAGTTCTTTCCAGGAGCGCTAACAGCCAATTTAGGGGAAGCTTAGAATCATTCGCGCCTGGCGCTAGATTTTCACGATTTAAAAAATTAGCGTCCCAAACGGGGCGATACTGAATTTCTCCCCCTATGAGTTTTCCGCAGTGACCTGGCCAATATTTATCCCTCAACATCACTAAAAATTATCTGGTCATTATCACATTGCTGTTTGTGGGACCTTGCTGTGCGCAAATTGGTTGCCACGTTTCCTACATTACAACGGTGACTACACTTCAAAAGTACTCCATTGGCTTTAAAGAGCTTTGGGACCTCCCAAGGTTGTGAAAGGCACTATATAAATGCAAGTCTTCCTTTTCTTTCTATTTTGTGTGCCGCAATTTGGGAACAGAAGATCATATTCTATCTGTCCCAATTAAATGTCTCTTCCTTTTGATCTTTTCTGGTACAAAAGGAAGATAAACAGATATAATTTACAATTGATTAAAGCTGTCAATCAAACGAGATTTTAAAATCATTAGGAATAGACAGAAGAGTATGCCATTGACGGCTTAAGAGACCAATGTTAAATAGTTCTATCACCTGAGAGAACTATTTAACATTTGTCGCTTAGGCTGTCAATACAGTCAGGAGAGTGGGTTTTGCATTTTCTAACACTTGTTGAGTGTTCCTATGTTCCACTACAAGTAACTTGGTCCTAAATGACCATATGCATCTGCTATAGCCATAAGATTCTGACACAATGCACACCCATCTGGCTTTTGTAAAACAAAACTTATTATGATAGTTCAGCTATTAGGAATAAAAATAGTGTCTCCCTCACAGTGCACTCTTGTATATATTAACATATATCATAGCCCTGAGGACTGGACAATTTGATACTGATGAGGAACTGTTTACAGGCAAAGACATAAACAAAGAACAGATCCACCCACTGCAATTTAATGTTATCCAGAGAGATTGTATATTCTCTCACAGAAAGCACGCTCAAAAGGCAACTTCAAAATTGATACAATACTGCTGTCTTCTATAAAAAAAATAAAGATTCTTATGATCTAAAATAGGACTCTTATCTGGCACATAATAGGATACAGTTTAAATGAATGTCAGTTTGTCTTTCAATTTTCTTCCCTAAGTCTGAAATATTTTTATTTTAAGACATATACCAATTTGTAAACAATGATCTGGCTGTAATTGTGTGTGCATGATAAATTCTCTATAAATATATATTTCTCTCAGCTAGTTGTTTACAGGAATGTAATGTTCTTTGGTTCAAATTGAACTCCATGCTTTATCTTCATGAGAACTTTGCAAATCTTCCTTCTGCAATGACTTTGATCACTGGATGCACAGGAGCCATAGCTAAAAATAAAACCTTAGTGCCTATTTTTTATCATTAGAAATTGATCCAGGTGAAAGTGGTTGATTAAAAACTAGATTATGATTTTGTCCAGGATGAAATGGCTTAGCTATAAGACATTATTTAAGAATTCTTAAGAATGATAAGAATTTAGTTAAAATTCCATTGTAATATGGCAGAATATAGTAAGAGCTTCATCTGAAAGTAGCTGACAAGAATGTTGTATTCTATTCATATATCAGATACATCATTCTAATCATATGGGTACTTAAGGAAGTGGCCCTAGAAATAGTAGATGCATTGCTGATCATCTTCCAACATTCAATGGAATCTGGAACAGTACCCATGGATTGGAGGGTAGCTAATGTTACCCCACTATTCAAAAAAGGTGGTAGAGAGAAAACGGGGAATTACAGACCGGTAAGCCTGACACCGGTAGTGGGGAAAATGCTAGAGTCCATTATAAAAGATGTAATAGCAGACCACTTGGAAAACAGTGACAGGATCGGACAAAGTCAACATGGATTTACAAAAGGTAAATCATGCTTGACTAATCTACTGGAATTTTTTGAGGATGTAACTAGTAAAATAGATAAGGGAGAACCAGTGGATGTGGTGTATTTGGACTTTCAGAAGGCTTTCGATAAGGTCCCACATAAGAGATTAGCGTGTAAAGTTAAGGCACATTGGGGGCAAGGTATTGACTTGGATAGAGAACTGGTTGGCAGATAGAAAGCAAAGAGTTGGAATAAACGGGTCTTTTTCCGAGTGGCAGGTAGTGACTAGTGGGGTACCGCAGGGATCGGTCCTTGGACCCCCGCTATTCACAATCTATATTAATGATCTAGACAAGGGAACTAGATGTAATATCTCCAAATTTGCAGACGACACAAAGCTGGGTGGGCGTGTGTGCTGTGAGGAGGATGCCGAGAAACTACAGGATGATTTGGACAGGTTGGGTGATTGGGCAGAAGCATGGCAGATGCAATATAACGTGGATAAATGTGAGGTTATCCACTTTGGTGTCAAAAACAGGAAGGCAGATTATTATCTGAATGGCAATAGATTGGGAGAAGGGGAAGTGCAACGAGACCTGGGTGTCCTTGTGCACCAGTCGCTGAAGGTAAGCATGCAGGTGCAGCAGGCGGTTAAGAAGGCAAATGGTATGTTGGCCTTCATAGCGAGAGGATTCGAGTACAGGAGCAAGGATGTCTTGCTGCAGTTGTACAGGGCCTTGGTGCGACTACATCTTGAGTATTGTGTGCAGTTTTGGTCGCCTTATCTGAGGAAGGATATTCTTGCCATGGAAGGAGTTCAGCGAAGATTCACCAGGCTGATACCTGGGATGGCAGGAATGACGTATGAAGAGAGATTGGGACGATTGGGCTTGTACTTGCTGGAGTTTAGAAGAATGAGAGGGGATCTCATTGAAACTTATAAAATTCTGGAAGGACTGGACAGATTAGATGCAGAGAGGATGTTCCCGATGGTCGGGGAATCCAGAACCAGGGGTCACAGTCTAAGGATAAGGGGTAGGCCTTTTAGGACAGAAATGAGGAGGAATTTCTTCACCCAGAGAGTGGTGAACCTGTAGAATTCTCTACCACAGAAGGCAGTAGAGGCCAATTCATTAAATATATTCAAGAAGGAGTTGGATATATTTCTTAAGGCTAAAGGGATCAAGGCGTATGGGGAGAAAGCAGGGACCGGGTACTGAACTTGGATGATCAGCCATGATCGCATTGAATGGCGGAGCAGGCTAGAGGGGCTGAATGGCCTACTCCTGCTCCTATCTTGTATGTTTCTATGTTTCTATGTTTTCAGGATCACCCTGAATATCCCGGTGTGCTACAGTCAAAGACAAAGGCTTCCATAAATTAGTGGAGCTGAATATCTGCTTAGCATTTATGGATATGAAAAACTCGAGGAAGGCAGTTTTATTTGACTGAAAGTTTCATGACCACTTCACCACCAAATATTTCCAAATATTTCAAAACACCAACTTCAACAGTATTTTTTAGAATGTCTGGGCTTCTCTGCTGTTTAGATAATTCAGAAATAGAAAACCTCGGGAGATTTCAAAGGTGAGCGAGAGTGGCTGGAGAGCGCCAAACCTCGGGAGATTTCAAAGGTAAGCGAGAGTGGCTGGCGAGCGCCAAACCTCGGGAGATTTCAAAGGTGAGCGAGAGTGGCTGGAGAGCGCCAAACCTCAGGAGACTTCAAAGGTGAGCGAGAGCGGCTGGAGAGCGCTAAACCTCGGGAGATTTCAAAGGTGAGCGAGAGCGGCTGGAGAGCGCCAAACCTCGGGAGACTTCAAAGGTGAGCGAGAGTGGCTGGAGAGCGCCAAACCTCGGGAGATTTCAAAGGTGAGCGAGAGTGGCTGGAGAGCGCCAAACCTCGGGAGATTTCAAAGGTAAGCGAGAGCGGCTGGAGAGCGCCAAACCTTGGGAGATTTCAAAGGTGAGCCAGGGCGACAACGGACCAGTGAGTGTAAAGAAGTAAAATGTAATCGAAGTGGGACATCATCAGAAAGCAGGTAAGTGATTGGTTGGTGAGTATTTCCCTCTTTCTCGCTCCTTTCCAAACCTCAGTTTCGTGGTTTATAGTTTCTAAGGTTTCTGTTGTGTAGCGGGGAGTAATTAGTGGTATTGGTTTGATTTAATTTAATTTGAATTAATTAAAGGGTAAGTCATGGCTGCACAGCTCGGCCCCGTGGCATGCTCCTCCTGCACTATGTGGGAAATCAGGAACACTTCCTGTGTCCCTGGCGACCATGTGTGCAGGAAGTGTATCCAGCTGCAGCTACTGGCAGACCACAATGCAGAGATGGAGCTGCAAATGGATATATACTGGAGCATTCGCGATGCTGAGGACATTGTGGATAGCACATTTAGGGAGTTGGCTACACTGCAGGTAAAGGCTGCACAGGCAGGATGGGAATGCATGACCACCAGGCAGAGTAGTAGGTGCAGGCAGGTAGTGCAGCGGTCCCCTGTGGCCAACCACCTCTCAAACAGATATACCGCTTTGGATATTGTTGGGGGAGATAGCTTATCGGGGGAAGGCAGCAGTAGCCAACTTCCTGGCACCATGGGTGGTTCTGCTGCACAGGATGGGAGGAAAAAGAACAGGAGTGCCATAGTGATAGGGGATTCTATTGTAAGGGGAATAGATAGGCATTTCTGTGGCCGCAAACGAGACTCCAGGATGGCATGTTGCCTCCCTGGTGCAAGGGTCAAGGATATCGTAGATACATAGATACATAGAAGATAGGAGCAGGAGTAGGCCATTCGGCCCTACGAGCCTGCTCCGCCATTCAATGAGATCATGGCTGATCATCCAAATTCAGTACCCGGTCCCTGCCTTCTCCCCATATCCCTTGATCCCTTTAGCCTTAAGAAATATATCCAACTCTTTCTTGAACATACTTAATGAACTGGCCTCCACCGCCCTCTGTGGCAGAGAATTCCATAGGTTCACCACTCTCTGGGTGAAGAAATTCCTCCTCATTTCAGCCCTAAATGGCTTACCCCTTATCCTTAGACTGTGACCCCTGGTTCTGGACTCCCCGGCCATCAGAAACATCCTTCCTGCATCTAGTCTGTCCAGGCCTGACAGAATTTTATAGGTTTCGATGAGATACCCTCTCAATCTTCTAAACTCCAGTGAGTATAACCCCAATCGACACAATCTCTCCTCATACGTCATTCCTGCCATCCCAGGTATCAACCTGGTGAATCTTCGCTGCACTCCTTCCATGGCAAGAACGTCCTTCCTCAGGTAAGGCGACCAAAACTGCACACAATACTCAAGGTGTGGTCTCACCAAGGCCCTGTACAACTGCAGCAAGACATCCTTGTTCTTGTACTCGAACCCTCTTGCTACGAAGGCCAACATACCATTTGCCTTCTTAACCGCCTGCTGCACCTGCATGCTTACCTTCAGCGACTGGTGTACAAGAACACCCAGGTCTCTTTGCACTTCCCCTTCTCCCAATCTATTACCATTCAAATAATAATTTGCCTTCCTGTTTTTGCCAACAAAGTGGATAACCTCACATTTATCCACATTATAGTGCATTTGCCATGTTTCTGCCCAATCACCCAACCTGTCCAAATCGTGCTGGAGTTTCACGCCATCCTCCTCACAGCATACCCCCCCGCCCAGCTTTGTGTCGTCTGCAAATTTGGAGATATTACATCCAATTCCCTCGTCCAGATCATTAATATATATTGTGAACAGCTGGGGTCCTAGGACCGATCCTTGCGGTACCCCACTAGTCACTGCCTGCCACTCGGAAAACGACCCATTTATTCCAACTCTTTGCTTTCTGTCCGCCAACCAGTTCTCTATCCAAGTCAATACCTTGCCCCCAATCCCATGTGCCTTAATTTTGCACGCTAATCTCTTATGCGGGACCTTATCGAAAGCCTTCTGATAGTCCAAATACACCACATCCACTGGTTCTCCCTTATCTATTTTACCAGTTACGTCCTCAAAAAATTCCAGTAGATTAGTCAAGCATGATTTACCTTTTGTAAATCCATGTTGACTTTGTCCGATCCAGTCAGTGCTTTCCAAGTGCTCTGCTATTACATCTTTTATAATGGACTCTAGCATTTTCCCCACTACCGACGTCAAGCTTACCGGTCTATAATTCCCCGCCTTTTCTCTACCACCTTTTTTGAATAGTGGGGTAACATTAGCTACCCGCCAATCCATGGGTACCATTCCAGAGTCTATCAAGTTCTGGAAGATGACCAGCAATGCATCTACTATTTCTAGGGCCACTTCCTTAAGTACCCTGGGATGTAGATTATCAGGCCCTGGGGATTTATCGGCCTTCAGTCCCATCAATTTTCCTAGCACCATTTCCCTACAAATACTGATTTCTTTCAGTTCCACCCTTTCATCAGACCCTATGTTTCCCGGCATCTCTGGGAGGTTATTTGTGTCCTCCTTTGTGAAGACAGAACCAAAATATGTATTTAGTTGGTCTTCCATTTCTTTGTTCCCCAATATAAATTCCCCCGATTCTGACTGCAAGGGACCTATGCTTGACTTCACCAATCTTTTTCTCTTTACATATCTATAAAAGCTTTTACAGTCAGTTTTTATGTTCTCTGCAAGCTTACTCTCATATTCTATTTTCCCTTTCTTAATTAATCCCTTTGTCCTCCTTTGTTGAATCCTAAACTGCTCCCAATCCTCAGGATTATTGCTTTTTCTGGCCAATTTATATGCCCTCTCCTTGGACCTTATGCTATCCCTAATTTCCCTTGTTAGCCATGGTTGGGTCACCTTTTTTGTTTTATTTTTATGCCAAACTGGGATGAACAAATTCTGTAGTTCATCCATTCGGTCTTTGAATGTTTGCCGTTGCCTATCCACCGTCAACACTTTGAGTGCCATTCCCCAATCAATCCTACCCAACTCGCTCCTCAGACCATCATAGTTTCCTTTATTTAAATTGAGGACCCTAGTCTCCGAGTCAACTACTTCATTCTCCATCTTAATGAAGAATTCGATCATATTACGATCGCTCCGACCCAAGGGGCCTCTTACAACATGATTGCTAATTAATCCTTTCTCGTTACATAATACCCAGTCTAAGATGGCCTGATCTCTGGTTGGTTCCTCAACATATTGGTCCAGGAAACCATCCCGTAAACACTCCAGGAATTCCTCCTCCACAGTATTGTTACTCATTTGGTTGGCCCAATCTATATGTAGATTAAAGTCACCCATGATGACTGCTGTGCCCTTATTGCACGCTTCTTTAATTTCTCTTTTAATGCCATCCCCAACCTCCGCCTTACTGTTGGGAGGTTTATAAACCACTCCCACTAACGTTTTTTTCCCCTTAGTATTCCTCAGTTCTACCCATACAGATTCCACCTCATCAGAGCTAATATCCTTCATTACAATTGTGTTAATCCCTTCTTTAACCAGTAATGCTACCCCACCTCCCTTTCCTTTTTGCCTATCTTTCCTGAATATCGAATATCCCTGGATGTTGAGTTCCCAGTCCTGGCCTTCCTTGAGCCACGTTTCCGTAATCCCAACCAAATCGTATTTGTTTACTTCTATTTGCGCAGCCAATTCATCCACCTTATTACAAATGCTCCTCCCATTAAGACACAAAGCCTTCAGGCTTGTTTTTTTAACGCTCTTAGACCTATTAGAATTATTATTTACTGTGGCCATGTTTGATTTAAACCGTTGATTTCTCTGACTGCCACTTTTGTTTTTCTCCTTCCTATCTTTTGCTTTTGTCCTTGTTTCCCTTTCCTCTGTCTCCCTGCTCAGGTTCCCAACCCCCTGCCATTTTAGTTTAAACCCTCCCCCACAGCACTAGCAAACACTCCCCCTAGGACATTGGTTCCAGCCCTGCCCAGGTGCAAACCGTCCGGTTTGAACTGGTCCCACCTCCCCCAGAACCGGTTCCAATGTCCCAGGAACTTGAATCCCTCCCCCTGGCACCATTCCTCTAGCCACGTATTCATCTGATGTATCCTTCTATTTCTACTCTGACTAGCACGTGGCACTGGTAGCAATCCTGAAATTACTACCTTTGAGGTCCTGTTTTTTAATTTATCTCCTAACTCCCTATACTCCGCTTTTAGGACCTCATCCTGCTTTTTACCTATATCGTTGGTGCCTATATGCACCATGACAACTGGCTGTTCACCCTCCCCTTCCAAGATGTTCTGGAGTCGCTCGGAGACATCCTTGACCCTTGTACCAGGGAGGCAACACACCATCCCGGAGTCTCGTTTGCGGCCGCAGAAACGCCTATCTAATCCCCTTACAATTGAATCCGCTATTACTATAGCTCTACCCCTCTTTTTCCTCCCATTCTGTGCAGCAGAGCCACCCCTGGTGCCAGGAAGTTGGCTGCTGCTGCCTTCCTCTGATAAGCCATCCCCCCCAACAGTACTCAAAGTGGTGTATCTGTTGGAGAGGGGGATGGCCACAGGGGACCCCTGCACTACCTGCCTGCGCCTAGTACTCTGCCTGTTGGTCACCCGTTCCCTTTCTTCCTGTCCAACCTCTACCTGCGGTGTGTCCAACTCCGTAAATGTGCTATTCACGTTGTCCTGAGCATCGTGAATGCTCCAGTATGTGTCCAATTGCAGCTCCAGCGCCGCAATGCGGTCTGTCAGTAGCTGCAGCTGGATGCACTTCCCGCACATGTAGTTGTCAGGGTCAAGGATGTCTCAGAGCGGCTGCAGGGCATTCTGCAGGGGAAGGGTGAACAGCCAGCTGTCGTGGTGCATATAGGTACCAACAGTACAGGAAAAAATGTGATGAGGTCCTAAAAGCTGAATATAGCGAGTTAGGAGGTAAATTAAAAAATAGGACCTCAAAGGTAGTAATCTCAGGATTGCTACCAGTGCCATGTGCTAGTCAGAGTAGAAATAGAAGGATATTTCAGATGAATACATGGCTAGAGGAATGGTGCAAGGGGGAGGGATTCAAATTCCTGGGACATTGGAAGCAGTTCTGGGGGAGGTGGGACCAGTACAAAATGGACGGTTTGCACCTGGGCAGGACCGGGACTGATGTCCTAGGGGGAGTGTTTGCTCGTGCTGTTGGGGAGGGTTTAAACTAAAATAGCAGGGGGCTGGGAACCTGTGCAGGGAAACAGAGGAAAGGGAAGCAAGGATAGAAGCAAAAGACAGGAAGGAGAAAAGCAAAAGTGGAAGGCAGAGAAATCAAGGGTGTAAATCAAATAGGGCCACGGTAAATAATAATTCTAAAAGGACTAAGAGTTTTAAAAAAACAAGCCTGAAGGCTTTGTGTCTTAATGCGAGGAGCACTCGTAATAAGGTGGATGAATTAGCTGTGCAAATAGATGTAAACAGATATGATATAATTGGGATTACGGAGACATGGCTCCAGGGTGACCAAGGCTGGGAATTCAACATCCAGATGTATTCAATATTCAGGAAGGACAGGCAAAAAGGAAAACGAGGTGGGGTAGCATTGCTGGTTAAAGAGGAGATTAACACAATAGTAAGGAAGGATATTAGCTCTGATGATGTGGAATCTGTATGGGTAGAGCTGAGAAATACCAAGGGGCAGAAAATGTTAGTGGGAGTTGTATACAGACCCGCAAACAGTAATGCTGAGGTTGGGGATGGCATTAAACAGGAAATTAGAGATGCATGCAATAAGGACACAGCAGTTATCATGGGTGACTTTAATCTACATATAGATTGGGCTAACCAAATTAGTAGCAATACTAGTGGGAACAGCCTTTCCCCATCTAGCCTATCCAAACCCATCATAATCTTGTACACCTCTATCAAATCACTCCTCAACCACCTTTGCTGTAATGAAAACAAATCCAGCTTCTCCACCCTGCCCTTGTAGCTAAGATCCCCCATCCCTGGATCCATTCTAGTAAATCTCCTCTGAACCCTCTCAAGTGCCTTCACATCCTTCCTAAAGTGTGGTGACCAGAACTGGATGCAATACTCCAGTTGTGGCCTAACCAGCACTTTATAAAGGTTCAGCATAACTACTCTACTTTTGTACTCAATACCTCTATTTATGAAGCCCAAGGTCCCATATGCTTTGCTAACCATTCTCTCAATATGTCCCGCCACTTTCAGGGACCTATGCACATTAACTCCCAGGTCCCTCTATCCCTGCACACTCTTTAAAACTGTGCCATTAATTGTATATTGCCTCTCCCTGTTACTTCTGCCAAAATGCATCACCTCACACTTCTCTGTATTAAATTCCATCTGCCACTTGTCTGCCCATTCTGCTAGCCTTTCTATGTCCTGTTGCAGTCGATTGATATCATCCTCACTGTTTGCCACACCCCTAAGTTTGGTGTCATTGGTTAATTTAGAAATTCTACTCTGTATTCCAATATCAGGTCATTTATATGTATCAAAAAAAGCAGTGGCCCCAGCACTGACCCTTGGCGAACACCAATGCCTACCATCCTCCAGTCTGAAAAATAGCCATTTACCACAACTCGTTGTTTTCAGTCCTTAAGTCAGTTCCTTATCCAAGCTGCCACTGACCCACCTATTTCATGAGCCTCAATTTTGTTAACCAGCCTTCTATGTGGTACTTTGTCAAACGCCTTCCTTAAATCGTTGTAGAAAACATCCATTGCATTCCCTTCATCAATCCTCCCTGTTACTTCATCAAAAATTCAATTAGATTAGTCAAACACAATCTGCCTTTTACAAATCCGTGTTGGCTCTTCTTAATTAGCTTAAACCTCTCCAAGTGCCCATTAATCTTTTCCTTGATTATTGTTTCTAAAACTTTACCCACCATTGATGTTAAACTGTAGTTACTAGGATTGTCCTTACACCCTTTCTTGAACAATGGTGTCACATTTGCCACTTTCCAATCCTCAGACACCTCCCCCATATCTAGGGAAGATTGGAAAATTATGGCAAACCCTTCTGCTATCTCCTCCCCCAATTCCCTTAGCAACCTGGGATTCAAGCCATCTAGACCAGACGACTTATCCACTCTAAGCATACCCAGCCTTTCTAGTACATCCTGTCTATCAATTTTCACTCCTTCCATTGCTTCTACCTTTTCCACTTCTACCAATATTTTGTCAGCATCCACCCCCTTAGTAAACACCGATACAAAGTACTCATTGAGTATTCTAGCCTTGCCCTGCGCCTCAAAGCATATATCACCTTCTTTGTCCCTAATAGGCCCCACCCTACCTCTCACTACCTGCTTACTGGTTACATGCTGGTAGAAGATGTTTCGGTTGCCTTTTATGTTAACCGCCATTCTTCTCTCATATTCTCTCTTTGCCAATCTTATTTTCATCTTCACTTCCCCTCTCAAATTATTGTATTTGGTCTGGTTCTCCCTTGAAGAATTCACCTGACATTCATCATACACCCTCTTTTTTTGTTTGACCATCTTCTCTATCTCCCTCATCATCCAAGGAGCCATTGCCCTGGTTCCCTTACCCTTCCCTCTTGTTGGAATTTACCTAGTCTGTACTTGGAACATCTCCTCATTAAAGATCACCCATTGTGCCATTACAGTTTTTCCTCTCAGTCTTTGGTTCCATTTTACTCTGGCTAGATCCTTTCACATCCCATTGAAGTTAACCCTATTGTGCAAGCTAGCTTTAAGTATGTGCAGGCTAGCTTGAAGAAGTGCAAGTTACTAACAATATTGGACCCCTTGCTGATGCTTGCAGCCAATGAATGGCGCGGGGAGCTCTGGCTGTACACAGAAATCATTATAATTAGCAAGCAGCACGAAGTTGGCCTGCTGCCTGCATTCCACTCAACGGGCTAATTACGCATTACGATTCCTTCGCCCGGACTTCCATTCAACAATGCTTGAACCCAGACCATTCTTAGTGCTACTAGAGTTCAGGAACATCCCCCAGTGCAACCAAATTCTAGGACTGTCCCGGTTGCTGCCAAAATGCAGGACTGCTCCCAAGTGCAGGTAAACACCATGCCCTCTCCCCAGGAATAGTAAATAGCAGACATCATCCTAGAGCTGGTGTATCTTACAACCATCGTTCTGTGTATTCTCAGTGTTAAAAATGGTAAAGGATAAACAATAAATACATAGATAAAGAAATATTTGAAGGCCATTGATTTTACAGTTTTCACAGAATAATGGGTGGAATCATGGAATTTAATTGCCAAAGCACCTGTAAAAATCTCAGAATACCATTTAAAGAAAATGTAATTATGATTTATTTAGTCAATGTAAAACATCAGCCCTAATGTTACGCCTTACATAGCATAATACTTCTATTCTTATAAAATAGCACATGCTTCGACTCCACAGGAGCAATGTCACAGGAAATCGTAGAGACAAAGACAGTTTTACAAAATTGTGCTCCTAACATTTCCTGTTCATCGCACTTCTATGTCATATTTCAAGTGCCATACTCAAATTTCGGTGTCACACTTCAAAAATAAATATAAAGCAAAGCTGGGAGAGGGATGGCGTTTAGCTTCATGGGTGCACTCCTTGGTTTAGGTAGTACTGGGGATGATCCTGGGCTTTGGTCATGCCAGGGGAGATGATCTTGGGGTTGTAAGAACTACGGTGGGAGTCCTCGAGCTTGACAGCACTGAGGTGGAGGTGCTGGAGTTTGCAAGCATGGTGGAAAGTCTTGTGGTCTGACAACACTATGAAGGGGCAACCTGGGGTTTGTAGCATTGAAGAATGGAAGGTGAGGTTTAGCGCACTGGTAGATTCTTCGTATCTTCGTTAAGGCACATGGGATTGAGGGCAAGGTACTGACTTGGATAGAGAAGTGGTTGGCAGGCAGGAAGCAAAGAGTTGGAATAAATGGGTCTTTTTCTGAGAGGCAGGCAGTGACTAGTGGGGTACCGCAGGGATCAGTGCTAGGACCCCAGCTATTCACAATATATATAAATGATCTAGACGAGGGAACTAGATGTAATATCTCCAAGTTTGCAGACGACACAAAGCTGGGTGGGCGTGTGTGCTGTGAGGAGGATGCCGAGAAACTCCACTATGATTTGGACAGGTTGGGTGATTGGGCAGATGCATGGCAGATGCAGTATAATATGGATAAATGCGAGGTTATCCACTTTGGTGGTAAAAACAGGAAGGCAGATTATTATCTGAATGGCAATAGATTGGGAGAAGGGGAAGTGCAATGAGACCTGGGTGTCCTTGTGCACCAGTCGCTGAAGGTAAGCATGCAGGTGCAGCAGGCGGTTAAGAAGGCAAATGGTATGTTGGCCTTCGTAGCGAGAGGGTTCGAGTACAGGAACAAGGATGTCTTGCTGCAGTTGTACAGGGCCTTGGTGAGACCACACCTTGAGTATTGTGTGCCATTTTGGTCGCCTTATCTGAGGAAGGATGTTCTTGTCAGGAGGGAGTGCAGCGAATATTCACCAGACTGATACCTGGGATGGCAGGAATGACATATGAGGAGAGATTGGGTCGATTGGGCTTATACTCGCTGGAGTTTAGAAGAATGAGAGGGGATGTCATTGAAACTTATAAAATTCTAACAGGACTAGACAGACTAGATGCAGGAAGAATGTTCCCGATGGCAGGGGAGTCCAGAACCAGGGGTCACAGTCTAAGGGTAAGGGGTAAGCCATTTAGGAGAGAGACGAGGAGGAATTTCTTCACCCAGAGAGTGGTGAACCTGTGGAATTCTCTACCACAGAAGGCAGTTGAGGCCAATTCATTAAATATATTCAAGAAGGAGTTAGATATATTTCTTAAGGCTAAAGGGATCAAAGGATATGGGGAGAAGGGAGGGACAGCATACTGAGTTTGGATGATCAGCCATGATCTCATTGAATGGTGGAGCAGGCTCGAGGGGCCAAATGGCCTACTCCTGCCCCTATCTTCTATGCTTCTATGTTTCTATGTCACCAGTGAGGAAAGGGAGAGTGGGAGGAAGGTGGAGTGTGATCATAGCACTGGGAGGGAGGGAGTCCCGGATTTGGCAGCAGTGGTTTGTAAGTTTCTAAAAGGTCGCTGCAAACAATGGGGCAGTAATTCCTCCCCAAACGTGTGAGTATGGAAGGGGTACTCACGCGTCTGGCCGGAGGAAATGCCGGTTTTCAGCATGCACAGCGCATGCGCTGAAAACCGGCATTTCCTCTCCTCTAACCCAAGAGGTGAAGAGGCTAGCGCGTGCGCTGTAGGGGGCAGCGCGTGCGTCTTGGATTTCCTCTGTTTTGGGGGATTTGCGCATGTGTAAAGGCCTCTGGTCTTTACGCTTGTAAAAAGCACACGTAAGTATTTATTTTTACAGGTAAGTGGTGTTTTAGTGCAATTTAGAAATTGTTTTTCCACAGGTTTATTATTTTAAAGAATCTAAAATAAGGTAAATTTAGTTTTAGACCCTTTTTATTAAAAATTTATTAAAAAAAAAAAAAATTATTGTTTAAATTATTTTTTTAAACTTATTTATACTTAATTTAATGATTGGGATGTTTTTTAAAATTTTATTTAAAGTTTAAGTAGTGTTTTGGGGTGCAGTACTTCTCATGAGTTTGACAGTTCTTACTCTCAAACTTATGAATGAAGTTTCCCCTCCCCTGATTGGCTGAACAGTGCTCACCTGATCCCAGCCGGCACATCGCACTAACTACGCCGCTGGGTCAGGTTAGCACAGCGCGCCGACATGAGAACCGGGCCACTGACAGGAAATCCACTTCGGGCCAGGTTTCAGATGTCGGCGCGCCGGGTAAGTGCACATCGGGGGCTTGCACGCGCGGCAAGCCCCCGACACCAAGTTCTGGGCCATTAAATCAAGTGTTTTGTGATTAGTTCCTGGTCATGTCTGTCTCTGCCTCTTTCTCTCTGCCTGTCTGTCTGACTGGAATTTTCCAGGGTGGTAGCAGGCATGATCAGTGGCTGGTCGGGTGGGAACTTTGTTATTTTTGACAGTGGGTCGGGAATCTGCTGTCATCTCGCTTCCATGTGCCTTTACCCAAGGCGTGTCTGTCATTGCGGAGCTGACCTGATCGACAGCGGCGGGGGACCCAATTGAAATGATTATCAGGTAATTTACAGGCACTTAAGAGCCTTTTTTCACTTACTTTTTAAACTTCCCTGCATGGCCACAGGATTCACATAGCTCGGGATCCATGTCTGTTAACCTGAGGCGGGTGTTCCGTGGCCATTGCTCCAGCTGATTACTTGACAGCATCAAATGTTCAGTGAAAGTTCCCACCTGACAGATGATCACTTTCCTCAGGTAGAAGCTGTTGCTCAGTCCATTTCCAGCACAGATTCTGCAGGTTGCAAGTCTTTCCAGCAAAGTCTCCATCCAGTGTCACCCCATTGGAAGAACCTCTCTCACCATTGACAGATTGCTTCTGTCATCTGTACTTCACCTGCCATCTATTCCATCAACATGGGTGCCGTTTATACTGTCTCGCCTTGGTCCTCAGAATCGGACAACGATGAGCCCCAACACCAGCAGCACCAGGCACACCAGCAGCACCAACAACAACACCACCAACCTTCTCCACAATCAACTGATGCTGCACAGGACAGAGGGCATCAGCACCAGCGCACATTGCTGCCTGGGAGGCCAGGGATGGCCGCACCATGGCCAGATTTAGTTAACTTTATGCAGTACACCCATATGGCTGCCACATGATGCGCCAGGTTGGCACCACCCCACACCAACACCATAAAGCATCCCTACAATGCCCAAGCCATTCCTTTCACACTCATCACCATTGCGGGGGGTACCGTTATGTCTCACCATTCACTGTAACTCACTAGCCACTTCCAATGGTGCACACAAATCTGTCCAAGTGTTGAAAATAAAGATTTTTATGTTTGACACCATATTAACAGAAACTTTACATAAACATTGGATAAAACACCCAAGTGGCTACCCTTGTGTGTTGTTAGTTGGTATGATTGCACTAGGATGAGGATAAGTGTGAGGGGTGGCTAGTGAGATGGGGATGTGATAATGTAAATAGAGAGAGAGGGATGGGTGGATGTGCAAAGCATGTTGGTGTGAGTAAGGATGTGCAGGAGTAGGGTAGGGAAGGCAGAGTGATGGGAATGTGATGAGAGGCACAGCAGGATGCAGTTGAGTGTGGCTTTGTACTAACGTTTCCTGATCTAATGAGATCATTGACACATTTGTGGCAATGCACCCAGGTCCTCCTGAACACATCCCTGCTTGTGACCCCTTCTGAAATCTGCAACCAGGCTGTCTTGGTCTCATGCGGAGGTCCCTTCTGCGTATCGGAAGGGAAGAGTGTAGTGTACGTACCTTTAAGGGGAGAACTACTTTTTACAGCTCCTGTATACTGTAGTACCGGCAGTGACCACACCTGTATATAAACCCTGAGTAGGGATCTGTACGTTTAGTTTTAGAGTAACCCTCACCCAGTAAATAAATACCTGTTGATTGTTCCTGCAGTCTCGTGTCTAGTTATTGAAGGACACACTACATCAAAAATACACGGATCTAAGAGTGGCAACGAGGCAGATTCAAACCTACCTGCAACTCTGCATTACCTCCCAGGGATTCGCTCCTGGAGAACAGTGGAAGAAAGTTGAGGCCAGAAGCACGGATGTCGACCATGAGCAACCGCCCAGTCATCCAGCAGAGATTGAGCATCGCAGGGGAGGCTGTTGAGAGCTGGGCTTGGTTCTCCAGTCACGGTGGTCCAGCAAAACGGGCTGGCAACAGGTACGGCACAGACCCTTCCCGGACAGCGGCGGCTAGAGCCGACCAACGGCACAGAAAAGGCCGAGCAGCGTCGACGGGAGAAGAGAGAGGGTAGAGAGCACAGGGCGCAGCTGGTGTTCAGGACCGAGCGGCGCCGATGGGAGAAGAGAGAGGGTAGAGCGCACAGGGCACAGCCGGTGTTCAGGACCAAATGGCGTCGACAGGAGAAGAGAGAGGATAGAGCGCACAGGGCGCAGCCAGTGTTCAGGACCGAACGGCGTTGACGGGAGAAGAGAGAGAGGCACGAAAGAAAACACGCAGAGTGCAGCCGGTGTTCAAGGGACGAGCAGCATCAGCGGGGAAGAAAGGGAAATGCGCAGAGCGCAGCCGGTGTTCAAGGGCCGAACAGCCGCAGTGGAGAAGAAGGGAGAGCGCGGGAAATGCCATTTTGAGCCGCAGCGGAGAAGAAGGGAGAGCGCGGGAAAACGCCATTTTGAGCCGCAGCGGAGAAGGAAGAGCGCGGGAAAACGCCATTTTGAGCCGCAGCGGAGAAGAAGGGAAGCGCGGGAAAACACCATTTTGAGCCAGTCTAACCACACCCAGGGATGCCGAAGAGTGGCAGTATCACAGCGTTCGACAATGAAGTCGAAGATTGGACGACATATGTCGAACGCATAGAAGTGTACTGCAAGGCGAATGAAGTGCCAGATGAGAGGAAAGCGCTGGTATTGTTCAATTCCATGGGTGCAAAAATGTATGGCTTACTGCGAAACCTAGTAACCCCAGAGAAGCCAGTGGACAAGGATTTTGGAAACATAGTGTCAACCTACAGAACCACTTAAGCCCCACACCACTGCTGATAGCAGAAAGATTTAAGTTTCACAAAAGGAACCAGCATAAAGATGAAAGTAATGCTGAGTATTTAACAGAACTGCATAAGCTATCGAAACACTGCCAGTTTGGAGCAGGACTGGCAGATACCTTAAGGGACAAGTTTGTGTGTGGGCTTCAAAGTGAAGGAACCCAGAAATGGCTTTTTATCTGAAAAGGACCTTACGCTGGAAAAGGCTTTCAGCATGGCAGTATCACACAAAGCAGCTGCACGGGGCGCTGCAGAGATACAACGGAGACCGCAAGAATATGGCACAAATGAAATGTCATACGGAACAGTGAAGTGTTATCGCTGCTGCAGAACAACACATGACCATAATGATTGCTGGTTTAAGGACAAAGTGTGCAGACAGTGTGGAAAAGTAGGACACATAGCAAGAGTCTGCAGGTCAGGAAAGAAAACCAGCAGCAAGAAATCTCCACAGGAGAAGTACAAGAAGGTACATAAGGTGACGGAGAGTAGTTCAGACGAACAGAAAAGTGATACAGACTCCGGAAGCAAGGAGCTGGGTTGTCTGAAACTACATAAGGTGATCCAAACGGAGGATCATCAAACCATCTGGGTCACGCTCAAGATAGCTGGAGTCCAAGTGGAAATGGAATTGGACACAGGATCAGCCCTAACAGTCATAAACCGAAGGGACTACAAGCGGCTATTCTCACATATACCCTTGAGAGATACAGAGATTGTCTTGAAGACGTACACAGGGCAAAAAAGTCTACCCCAAGGGAAAAATAAGGGTGAACGTTGTATATAACGGTAAGGAAACACCAAAAATTGACTTATATGTATTGCCAGATGGAGGACCACCACTACTAGAACGTGAATGGATCCGGAAGATACAGCTAGATTGGCATTCCATACAAGCACTGACTGTAGATGCCAAAAAGGATGACGACGCCACACCTGGCCGACTGTCAAAAATGCTAACTGATGCACAAGAAGTGTTCCAGGAGGGACTTGGAAAACTAAAAGGCATAACAGCGACGATCAAAATAGAGGAAAATGCAAGCCCAAAGTTTTTTAAGGCCAGACCGGTGCCTTATGCGATCCGCCCAGCCATCGAAGCAGAGCTGGAAGGTTTGGAACGTTCAGGAGTACTGTCCAAAGTGGACTGGAGCGAGTGGGCCACACCCATCGTTCCTGTAATGAAGAGGTTGTTGAGTAATACGCCTGGGGAACCAAAGAAGGTTCGCATCTGTGGGGACTTTAAGGTGACAGTGAACCCAGTCCTTCACACGGTACAATATCCACTTCCCCGGATTGAAGATATTTTCGCCTCGCTATCTGGAGGGAAACGCTTCACTAAGATTGATCTGGCCCAGGCGTACCTGCAAATGAAGGTAGAAGAAGCCTCGAAACAGTACCTCACGATCAACACTCATAAAGGTCTCTACCAATACAACCGGCTGGTGTTCGGGGTAGCATCAGCTCCGGCTACTTGGCAAAGGGCAATGGATCAAGTCCTGCAAGGGATTCCAGGGACCCAGTGTTATTTGGATGACATCCTGGTCACGGGCGAAAATGACAGTGCTCACCTTGCCAACCTGGAGCAGGAGCTCACTAGATTGAAGGAATATGGGCTCCGAGCAAATCGCCACAAATGCGAGTTTTTCCAGAAGCAGATCTCGTATTGTGGCCACGTTATTGATGAAGAGGGGTTACATAAGTCCCCTGAAAAGATTGAGGCAGTAGTCAAGGCTCCAGCACCGGAAAATGTGTCACAACTGAGGTCGTTCCTCGGGCTGGTCAACTACTACCATAAGTTCTTGCCGAATTTGTCTACAGTACTACACCCACTGAACACCCTACTGCAAACGGGGGTACCATGGAAGTGGAATGACGAATGTAAATGAGCTTTCCAGAAGTGCAAAGAATTGATCACATCAAAAGAGGTGTTGGCTCATTTCAACCCAGCACTACCAATTCGGTTGGCGTGTGATGCATCACCCTATGGCATTGGAGTGGTGCTGTCGCACAAGTTCCCGGACAGCTCGGCAAGTCCGGTAGCCTTTGCGTCTCGGTCACTAACCTCAGCCGAGCGTAACTACGCCCAGATTGACAGGGAGGCCCTCAGCCTAGTGTGGGGAGTGAAAAAGTTCAACCACCATCTGCACGAGCAGAAGTTCACCTTGCTGACGGACCACCAACCACTTGTCTCCATCTTTAATCCAAAGAAGGGCATGCCGGTGATGACTGCGCAACGGCTACAAAGATAGTCGCTTTTTCTAGGGGCGAACCAATATGAAATCGAGCATAAGGGCACGAAACAGCATGGAAACACTGATGGGCTATCACGCCTGCCACTGCCTACTGCGGAGGAAGCACCAGCAGTGGACCCTGTTGAAATATTTCATTCGACTATAATTGAATGCTTGCCAGTAACTAACGCTGATATAGAGAAGGAGACCCGAAATGACCCGATACTGTCTCGGGTATATGACTTGACGGTGAAGGGATGGCCAACACATGGCGACTCACTGTTGCCAGCATTCTCATCCAGAAGAGAACAGCTGTCAGTATGCCAGGGGATCTTGATGTGTGGATCCCGAGTGGTAATTTATAGAAACATAGAAACATAGAAGATAGGAGCAGGAGTAGGCCATTCGGCCCTTCGAGCCTGCTCCGCCATTCAACGAGATCATGGCTGATCATCCAAACCCTAGCACCCGGTCCCTACACCGACAGCCATCCCACCCAAGCCCTATCCCCGTAACCCCGTAACCCCACGTATTTAATCTCCCCTAACACTAAGGGCCAATTCCACCCAAGTTAAGGGAGAGAGTGCTCAATGAGCTTCACGAAGGCCATCTGGGAGGGGTAAATATGAAAAGCCTTGCTAGGGCTTATGTGTGGTGGCCGGGGATCGATCAGCAAATCGAGGACCTGACAAAGAGCTGCTCAGGATGTCAGAAGGTCCAAAATGCACCACCACATGCCCCTCTACACCATGGGAGTGGCCCTCATCTCCATGGCAACGGGTGCATATTGATTTTGCTGGTCCATTCATGGACTCAATGTTTCTAATAGCCGTGGATGCGCACTCGAAATGGCCTGAGGTGATCAAAATGTCGTCCACCACCACGGAGAAAACTATTGCAGTCCTATGGACCATATTTGCCAGGAACGGCTTGCCAGAGCATATTTGCTCTGATAACGGACCACAGTTTGTGTCCGAAGAGTTTAGAAGATTCATGAAAAGGAATGGGGTAAGGCACTACACATCTACCATGTATCATCCAGCCACAAATGGATTGGCTGAGAGGTTCGTACAAACCTTTAAGAAAGCAGTAAGGGCCATGTGCGATGACGACATTCCACTGCAGCATAAGGTGGACAATTTCCTGTTAGCCTAGAGAAATGCGACACATGCAGTCACCAACCAGACCCCGGCCATGATGTTCTTTAACCGAAGGTTAAGATCTCGTCTGGATTTGCTCAGAACAAATGTACGAAGAGATGTTGAAAATAAGCAATTCCAGCACATCAATGAGAAGCCGACAAGGAGCTTCAATGTAGGGCAACCAGTCTTGGCCCGCGACTACCGAACAGAGAAATGGCAACCAGGAATGATATGCACACGGCAGGGGCCACTAATGTACACAGTGGATGTTGGGGAGAACATTGTGAGACGCCATGTCGACCAGATCCTAGAGTCACAGGAACGAGTCAACCCCATGTCTCGCGCACCTGGTGATGAACCCGACATACAGGTAGCATCTACCCCAGAAACAGTCGCATTGGAAGCTGATGAACCAACTGACGACAGGGGGCCTCCGCACCAAGAACAAGACACTCAGGAAAGGCGCTATCCAGAAAGGATCAGGAAGCCGCCCCAAAGACTGAATTTATAAATGGACTATTTTCAGTTAATATGCATGTTAAAAGTGTTAATTGTTAAATGAATGTTATGGTACTGTCAATCTAAAAGGGGAGGAATTGTAGTGTATGTACCTTTAAGGGGAGAACTACTTTTTACAGCTCCTGTATACTGTAGTACTGGCAGTGTCCACACCTGTATATAAACCCTGAGTAGGGATCTGTACGTTTAGTTTTAGAGTAACCCTCACCCAGTAAATACCTGTTGATTGTTCCTGCAGTCTCGTGTCTAGTTATTTAAGGACACACTACATCAAAAATACACGGATTTAACAAAGAGGACCTCCTTGCGTGTTCTGACTCCCTCCATAAGCATATGGAGGAAGTCATGGGAGAACCTGGGTGCAGCCCTCTGCTTCTGTGTAGTCATTCTCAGTGTTTGCAGCACTCCAAAGCTGTAGTGCACTGACAGCACTATGTTAGATAAAACTTCAAAGGTAATGTGGCCATGGTCCCTTTAAGGATCCCGGCTGAAAACGCGTCATGAATAACGTCACCAGACCCACTCCATCTCATTGGGCCGACTTAATAGGCCCCGTTAAGTTAAGTTCATTTTCAACAGCGGGATGGATCCAGCAGCGGGGTTGGGACCCAACACGGACACCGGCCACACCAGTCCCGCCCAGGTAGGCAAAATTCCAGCCTCTGTCTCCGAGCTGTCACAGATGTTTACATTTTCTAACTAACTAAAGAAAGAAAGAAACGTTAAGCCAGTTTTGTTAAGAAAGTTTAAGCCATCTGACCCAAGATCTCTCCCGCACAAAGTTCTGCACATCTATAATCTCCATCCTTGCCTATCTTCACAGGCTCCTTGTGCTTCAACAAATTGAGTTGAAAATTCCTTCTTATCTTCTTATCTGTGTCCCAGCCTATTTTAGAAATCTGCCCCAGCTCTAGTCCCAGCCTACATTCTCTGTTTCTCTAACTCTGCATTATTGCTCATCCCTTACCCCTGCAGGCCATCATCAAAGGCTAGATTTTCAGTCACTACACTTCCGACCTCTGGAAAGCTCTTCCAAAAGTATTTTGCCTTGCTACCTCTCTCACTACTTACAATAACCTGCTAAAAATATATATTTGCATCATTCCAACAGTCTCACCTCCAAATTCCGTTACTTGCTGTTTAGCATCCATCTCTCACCCTTCTAAATCACTTTGGCATGTTCCTTTACATAGGGAGCATTACTGCATGAATGTAAATTGCTCTAGCCTCTGCTCAGAAGACAGTTAAAATAGCATTGGTGTCCTATCTAAATGATAGATCTAAGAGTTTGACTGTTAGGAGAGGTTGGTGCTTGAAGAATAAATGATTTGGCCACCATTTGTTAGAAGTTGTGAGGTTTCAAGAAGTCAATCACCAAGCCTAACATGAACAAGTAATTAGATGGCACCATGCCCAACAGACAGATTTCTGAACTGTAGAGGATATTGGTTCTTGCGATAAGAATGAGGACTGCCAGTATATTATCAGAAGGCAGTGTAATTAGGGAAATGCCACAGAATATGAAATAGATCTCACCACTCTCCAAGAGACTTGAGAAACAGAGAAGGGAAAGATATACCAGGCTGCTTCTATCACTGCCAGCATTTCATCGGCTGTGCTGTCAATCACTCTCTCCCTGCCAGGCACCAACACAGACATCCACCTGAAGGGCATTCGACAGTGAGGCAGAAAAGTGTGAAGTGATACATTTTGGTAGGAAGAACGAGGAGTGACAATATAAACTAAAGGGTACAATCCTAAAGGGGGTACATGAACAGAGAGACCGGGGGGTGTGTGTGCACAAATCGTTGAAATTGGCAGCGCAGGTTGAGAAAGCAGTTCATAAAGCATATGGGATCCTGGGCTTCATAAATAGAGGCATAGGGCTTGATTTTAACTCAGGTGCGGGCTGTTGTCGTGTTATCCGAATTTCGTGTTCCCCACATGAATCTAAATGGATGTGGGAGATTGATGCAATTTTAACTGAATTGGCCAATTGATTTCCAACGTGTGGGATGCCTTTGCAAGGGGGTTTTTCATGACTGACAGTCCCCTCCGATGACGTCATCATTGCTGCTGCATTTAAGGTCTGCAGCAAGCCTTGCTTCTTCTGCAAGCTTCCAAACTTCCTCCATTTGGTGTCAGAGGGACCTGCAGGAAAGATAACAAGTGGGAGGGCAAGAGCAGCTCCTCGTTTTGACGAGGCGGCTCTGCAGGCATTGGTGGATGGGGCTAGGGCCAACAGGGAGGTCCTGTTTCCTTCATCAGGGAGGAAGAGGCCTTCCACTCAGACCAAGGCTGTGTGGATGCAGGTGGCTGAGAAGGTCAACTCCTTGGGAGTCACCCGCAGAACCTGGATACAATGCAGGAAAAGATTTCATGAACTTCAGCGCACTGGAAAAGTGAGTATGAATTTCCCATCACCCTCAATCTGATCCCCATTGCCTTTCCTCACCAGCACTCAGCTTCAGCAATCTCTTCCTCCACATCCCACTTGACACTGACATCAATGCACCCTTACCCATTCCCTCTCTCTCTATGCTCACATTCACATAACTATTCCACTATGCAGCCCTCACACTCCCTCTCACTCTGATGTTTTGAACGCAACTGACAACACACAGGGAGGGCCCTTGGTCTTGCAACCTCACTCCATCTTTGTCTCCTTCTAAGTATGTATGCTATGCAATCTCTACACTCACTCCTTCATTCTCACTCAACCTTCATTTGTCTCCCTCATTGCAGGAAAAGAGAGCTCACAACAAGAGAGAGCGAGCCAGGACAGGAGGAGGGCCACCCTCAATAGCCCACCTGACCCCCTGGGAGGAGGTCATCCTGGAAATCATTGGCATTGAGGATGATTCGCGCGTGGGGGACGGACAGACGGGTGCAACACAGCAAGCTGGTGACAGAAAAGTTTCCCACCTCTCTCTTTGACATTGCATGAGTCGCTGATAATGATTGTGAAGCTGTAACAGATGGACTTATGAGCATCTGCAAAAAGCTATGTGCATGTAGCCTTTGCATCACATCTCTGACTCTTTCCTTTACTCCCCCACAGGACCATCACAAGCATCCGTTCGCCCTAGCCAGGAGGAAGAGGCTGAGCAGCTAGACTCCTTAGGAAGCTGCAACCTCTGAGGGCGCAGCGTCAGCAGAATTCAGCGCACCCAGCACCAGTGCAGACACTCACACCTCGGTGGGACCTTCGGGACATAGAGTAGTGTATCACAGCTCACAAGTGAGCATCAGCAGATTGTGGAGACAGGGACAGCAGTGGAGAGTCCTAGTCGGAGGGCGTAGGACTCTGCCAGCTCTGCTCAGCAGCATGTCGACCCTTTGCCTCTGGGTCCATCCATAAGAACAGAGGTGATGGAACTCCATGCACAGATGCAGGAGTCTCTGGCAGGTTTTGTCTCTAGGTTCACTGCGAGTGTGGAGCAAATGTGAGTCCATAGCGAACATGAGCAGAGCCTTTGTGGAGTCATTGGCGCATGAACGCATCAACACGGAAAGGATGGCTACCTCCATGGAAACGATTGCTACCTCTGTGGTAAGGCTGGCTACCGTACAGGAGAGGATGGCTACGGTAGAGGAGAGGAGGGCTACGGCCATGGAGGAGCTTAGTTGCCAGGGTATGGAAAACATGGTCATTGTTCAGAATAGAATGACATCTTTTGAGGAGCGATGGGCATCTATTGAACAGAGAAACCAGACCTCCATGGAAGTCCTTCTGAGTAGGACTGCCATTGCAGATACAGGTCCCCATGGCCCCCCTGATGTGCAGCAAGGTGCTCTTCAGCCACTTGCAGGCGCGGAGGGGGACCTGTCTCATGAGAGGGAGGTTGGTAGCAGAACTCAAGGAAGTGGGGCTTCCTCTCTAAGCGCTCACACTTCCATACCACTGCAGAGCCCTCGGTCAGAGCCCCACCGGAGTCCACACCCAAGTGAGATAGACGTCTCAACCCCTGCACAGCCGCAGGAGCAGCAGACTGTTGACGAGCCCTCACAGGCTCGCAACCCCAGAGGACGCCCGCCAAAGGTGTCGAGACAGGAGCAGCAGCAAAGTGAGCAAGTGGCTTCCACATCTGCTGAAGCTACAGGGGAACCACTACATAGGAGCACGCGTAAGAGGAAGATAAAGCACAAGTAGTCACAAGGGTAGTCACTTGGGTGAAATTTGATGTATTGTTAGAAAAAGCCATCAGATTAATAATGTTAATAAAAAATCTGATGGCTACTGCTGTATTTCACGTGTGTCATTTCGCGAATGGGACTGTCACATTGAGGGCTTAGGATTACTTGCAATTGTCAGTATGCTGGTCAAATAGCTAGGAATCCGCAGGGTCTTGGCCATTGTCGATGCTCAGGTAAGAAGCTGCGAGGCAAAAGTGTTTGATTGACTAGGCTAAGCAAATCTGGCCAGGATGAGTGCGTTCCTTGCATCCCGGGCAGCAATGTTCTCACGCAATGCTGTCGCTGGTTGATGGGCCTCTGCAGGATGTTCGTTTTCGCCCTCCTCCTCCTCCTCCTCATCTGAGGAGGATATGTGAGGAGCCACTTGGTCCACAGGAATCTGCAAGCCACGATGCTGTGTCATGTTGTGAAGTGCACAGCAAACCACGACAATTCTGGAGACCTTGGCTGCTGAGTACAGCAGGGCTCCACCTGATCTACCCAGGCATCTGAAGCGCATCTTCAGCAAACCGATGGTTTGTTCGATAATGGACCTGGTGGAAATGTGGCTGGAGTTGTAGCGCTCCTCAGCTTTGTTGGCTGGCCTCCTCAACAACGTCATTAGCCACGTCCTCAGGGGATAGCCCTTGTCTCCAGGTAGCCATCCGTTAAGTTGGTCTGGCGGACTGAATAGCGGAGGCACACTAGACTGGCACAGTATGAAGGAGTCATGGCAACTGCCAGGGTACATGGCACAAACATGCAAAATTTCCTTCTTGTGGTCACACACCAGCTGAACGTTGAGGGAGTGGAAGCCCTTGCGGTTAAAAAAAATACCTGGATTGCGATGGGGTGCCCTGCACCGTTGGAAAGCCTGCCAGATGAGCTAATCCAACTGCTCGCGCCGTGACACTTGCTCGATCCTTGGTGAAATGGATGTGATTGTGCGCGAGGGCAAAGAGGGCATCGGTTACCTGCATGATGCAAGTGTGTGCGGCCACCTGGGAGATGCCACTGATGTCTGCTGCTGAACCCTGGAATGAGCCTGAGGCAAAAAAGTTGAGTGTGGTGGTGACTTTGACGGTCACTGGTAATGCTTGTCCACCTGGTCCTCTGGGCAGCAGGTCTTGCTGTAGCATTGCGCAGATGTCAGTCACTACCTCCCGCGAAATTCGGAGCCGCCTTTGGCACTGCTGCTCAGACATGTTGAGATAGCTGACCCTGTGCCTGTAGACCCTGTTTGGGGGGTATCTCCTGCGCCGACGGGCTTCCAGGCGCTGGCCCCTTCTGGCCTGTGCAGCCTCAGGTGGGTGAGCAGCAGCCTGGTGCTCTTGCTGCTGCTGCTGTTGCTGATGCTGCTGTTGTTCCTGGTTCTGCTGCTGCCGCGGCTGGTGCTCGAGCTCCTCTAATGCCGAGATGGGAAGGAAATAAATGGCTCCCATGCTTCTGGTATATGCCTCCGTTGAGGAAGCGCTGAGTGAAGGTGGCGAGAGGGGTTTCCCAGGAGGCCACACTGGAGATGGGTGTGAGGCTCCAACCTTCCACAGGTGTGGTTAAGCCTTGTAAAAGTTGCCCCAGGCCTGAGACCACTAAGTCCTGCCACCTGCAAATGATGGCTGATCAAATCTCCTCTTTAATGGTTGACCTGCAGTTGATAGTCAGCAATCCAATAGTGCTCCCGTCAGGTTTCACATTCGTGATTCCCACCAGGCGTGTTTTACGTGGGAAAAGTGTTAAAGTTGCAAGGGCCTGTTAAAAATAGGACTATAGAGGCCATTTAGTAGTAATTAAGGGCCTTAAAGACCAGTCCCGCCTGTTGGATGCGGGACGGAGTCGGGACCATCAGACACACCTGAGTTAAAATTGCTCGGAGTCGGGAACCAGGCCAGGGGAGTGGGGGGATCCCGCCCGCCAGGTTTTGCGATTTTAACCCCCCACATGCTCCAAGCCCGACTCCACGACTCAATGAAAATCGAGCCCATAGAATACAAAAGCAAGGAAGTTATGATGAATCTTTATAAAACATTGGTTCGGCCTCAACTGGAGTATTGTGTCCAATTCTGGGCACAACACTTTAGGAAGGATGTGAAGGCCTTATAGAGGGTGCAGAATAGATTTACGAGAATAATTCCAGGGATGAGGGACTTCAGTTACGTGAATAGACTGGAGAAGCTGGGGTTGTTCTCCTTGGAGCAGAGAAGGTTGAGAGGAGGTTTGATAGAGGTGTTCAAAATCATGAGGGGTCTGGGCAGGGTAGATAGAGGGAAACTGTTCCCATTGGTGAAAGGGTCAAGAACCAGAGGACATAGATTTAAGGTGATTGGTAAAAGAACCAAAGGTGACGTGAGGAAAAACTTTTTTATGCAGCGAGTGGTTATGATCTGGAATGCACTGCCTGAAAGGGTGGTGAAGGCAGACTCAATCATGGCTTTCAAAAGGGAATTAGATAAGTAACGGCAGGAAAAACATTTGCAGGGCTACGGGGAAAGGGCGGGGGAGTGGGACTAGCTGAAGTGCTCTTGCAGAGAGCCAGCACGGACTTGACGGGCTGAATGGCCACCTTCTGTGCTGTAACCATTCTATGATTCCACGATTCTAAGTGTGCAGGTTGACTTACAGATTATTTAGTTAGTGCTCTGTGAAATGTGATTTGTGAAGGATTTCCTGCTGAATGACCTTCACCTTGTAGATTAAGATACTGAACCTTTTGAGCAGTGTATTGAGGCTCTTCTTTTGTTGTTGGGGGAGACTGATTTATTGATTATTTTGAGTTTAAATGTTCTTTAAAGATAAAAAAGACTTGTTGAAAAAATTACAATCTTTAAAGAAATGTGTGCTATTGGATAGCTTGCTCTCTGGTTTACTCAAATTACCTGGAAGATATTCATTTGAAAAATGTTTCTGATTTAAAAAAATATTAGTCTTCTTTCCACTCAAATTAATATCTTACAGGGTTATTTGAGTAAATGATGGAGCAAGTTATTCAATGCTAAATACACAAAGATAAAAAACACTATTGTTGGAATAGGTAGAGCCCCCTCCTAGAATAAAGGCTCCCAACATTTAAACTCATAAAATAATCAAGAAATTATCCTCCCACAGGCAGCCTCTTGAATTGTGCCTGCTGCTGGTCTTGACCTACATCCCACTTTTACCAGAGTAAAAGCACCGTCAGTGGCCATGACATTCACAATGGCTTTAAACTTCCACGCTACTCACCTATAAGAGTGCTTTCATACATGGCCTTATGTGCATGTAACCTACTGATAGCTTCGTATCACATGTAAATGCTTGTTTCATGCACCTATCACCCACCTCTATTATGGTCTGCCTGCTGACAGCTGGGGTTGACTGCATCTCTTAGAATGTTTTTGATTCGTTTATGGGATGTGGGCGTGGCTAGCAAGGCCAGCATTTATTGCCCATCCCTAATTGCCCTTAAGAAGGTGGTGGTGAGCCGCCTTCTTGAATCACTGCAGTCCTTGCGGTGAAGGTACTCCCACAGTGCTGTTACGGAGGGAGTTCCAGGATTTTGACCCAGCGACGATGAAGGATCGGCGATATACTTTTCCAAAACTCCCTGGACTCAGCAAAGGTCCCGGCAGATTGGAAAACTGCTAATGTAACACCCTTATTTAAAAAGGGTAGTAGGCAGAAAGCTGGAAACTATAGACCTGTTAGCCTAACATCTGTGGTTGGTAAAATGTTAGAGTCCATTATTAAGGAGACAGTAATGGGACATTTGGATAAACATAATTTAATAGGACAAACTCAGCATGGTTTCATGAAGGGGAAGTCATGTTTGACAAATTTGCTTGAGTTCTTTGAGGAAGTAACATACAGGGTGGATAAAGGGGAACCAATGGACATAGTGTATTTAGACTTCCAAAAGGCATTTGACAAGGTGCCACACAAAAGATTATTGCTCAAGATAAAAAAATCACGGGATTGGGGGTAATATTCTGGCGTGGGTGGAGGATTGGCTCTCTAACAGAAAGCAGAGAGTTGGGATAAATGGTTCATTCTCAGAATGACAATCAGTAACTAGTGGTGTTCCGCAGGGGTCAGTGCTGGGTCCCCAACTCTTTACAATCTATATTAACGATTTGGAGGAGGGGACCGAGTGTAACATATCAAAGTTTGCAGATGATACAAAGATGGGAGGGAAAGTAGTGAGTGAGGAGAACATAAAAAACATGCAAAGGGACATAGATAGGCTAAGTAAGTGGGCAGAGGTTTGGCAGATGGAATACAATACTGGAAAGTGTGAGGTTATGCACTTTGGCAGGAAAAATCATAGAGCAAATTATTATCTTAATGGCAAGAAACTGGAAAGTACTGTAGTACAAAGGGATCTGGGGGTCCTGGTGCATGAAACTCAAAAAGTTAGTATGCAGGTGCAGCAAGTGATCAAGAAGGCCAATGGAATGTTGGCTTTTATTGCTAGGGGGATGGAATATAAAAACAGGGAGGTATTGCTGCAGTTGTACAAGGTATTGGTGAGACCGCACCTGGAATACTGCATACAGTTTTGGTGTCCATACTTAAGAAAAGGCATACTTGCGCTCGAGTCAGTACAAAGAAGGTTCACTCGGTTAATTCCGGGGATGAGGGGGTGGACATATGAGGAGAGGTTGAGTAGATTGGGACTCTACTCATTGGAGTTCAGAAGAAGGAGAGGCGATCTTATTGAAACATATAAGATTGTGAAGGGGCTTGATCGGGTGGATGCGGTGAGGATGTTCCCAATGATGGGTGAAACTAGAACTAGTGGGCATAATCTTAGAATAAGGGGCTGCTCCTTCAAAACTGAGATGAGGAGAAACTTCTTCACTCAGAGGGTGGTAGGTTTGTGGAATTTGCTGCCCCAGAAAGCTGTGGAAGCTACATCATTAAATAAATTTCAAACAGAAATAGATAGTTTCCTAGAAGTAAAGGGAATTAAGGGTTACGGGGAGCGGGCAGGAATTTGGACATGAGTCTAGGTTCGGAATGGTCGTGGCCCTGTGGGTAGTGGAGCGGGCCCAGGGGCAGTGTAGCCTGGTTCTGCTCCTACTTCTTGTGTTCTAATTCTGTTAGATTTTAGGAGATGGTTTTATTGCTGTTCCTGGCTGGGGTGGAGTTCGCCTTTACAGAAGGTAAGTACTGTAGAAAATATAGGGACAGAGTGATCTCCTGGATGAGTTTCGATCGCCTAGATGGGTCGGAGAGGAATTTCCCAGATTTTTTCTCCCAAATTGGCCATTGGTTTTTTTAAAATCTGGTTTTTTGCCTCTCCCGGGAGATCACATGGGTTCGGGTGGGATGGAGAGTGATAGTATATTTGAGGTTAGGATCAGATCAGCCATGATCTTATTGAATGGTGGAGCAGGCTCGAGGGGCTGATTGGCCTACTCCTGCTCCTATTTCTTATGTTCTTATGTTCTTATGATGGTGTGTGACTTGGAGGGGAACTTGGAGGTGATGGTGTTCCCATGCGCCTGCTGCCCTTGTCCTTCTAGTTGGAAGAGGTCGCGGGTTTGGGAGGTGCTGCCAAAGAAGCCTTGGCGAGTTGCTGCAGTACACCTTGTAGATGGTACACACTGCAGCCACGGTACACCAGTGGTGGAGGGAGTGAATGTTTAAGGTGGTAGATGGGGTGCCAATCAAGTGGGCTGCTTTGTCCTGGATGGTGTTGAGCTTCTTGAGTGTTGTTGGAGCTGCACTCATCCAGGCAAGTGGAGAGTATTCCATCACACTCCTTACTTGTGCCTTGTAGATGGTGGAAAGGCTTTGGGGAGTCAGGAGGTGAGACACTCGCCACAGAATACCTAGCCTCTGACCTGCTCTTGTTGCCACAATATTTA
The DNA here is from genome assembly GCF_052327205.1 of Somniosus microcephalus. Classification (NCBI taxonomy): domain Eukaryota; kingdom Metazoa; phylum Chordata; class Chondrichthyes; order Squaliformes; family Somniosidae; genus Somniosus; species Somniosus microcephalus. Next base: position 98,378,700 of record NC_140992.1, on the reverse strand, counting down.
TGTGGCTGATCCAGTTAAGTTTCTGGTCAATGGTGACCCCCAGGACATTGATAGTGGAGGATTCGGCGATGGTAATGCCATTGAATGTCAAGGGGTGGTGGTTAGACTCTCACTTGTTGGAGATAGTCATTGCCTGGCACTTCTGTGGCGCGAATGTTACCTGCCACTTATCAGCCCAAGCCTGAACATCGTTCAGGTCTTGTTGCATACGGGCATGGACTGCTTCATTATCTGAGCAGTTGTGAATGGCACTGAACACTGTGCAGTCATCAGCGAACATCCCCATTTCTGACCTTATGTTGGAGTGAAGGTCATTGATGAAGCAGCTGAAGATGGTTGGGCCGAGGACACTGCCCTGCGGAACTCCTGCAGCGATGTCCTGGGGCTGTGATGATTGACATACCTTGAGTATTGTGTGCAGTTTTGGTCGCCTTACCTGAGGAAGGACGTTCTTGCCATGGAAGGAGTGCAGCGAAGATTCACCAGGCTGATACCTGGGATGGCAGGAATGACGTATGAGGAGAGATTGTGTCGACTGGGATTATACTCACTGGAGTTTAGAAGATTGAGAGGGGATCGCATCGAAACCTATAAAATTCTGTCAGACCTGGACAGACTAGATGCAGGAAGGATGTTTCTGATGGCCGGGGAGTCCAGAACCAGGGGTCATAGTCTAAGGATAAGGGGTAAGCCATTTAGGACTGAAATGAGGAGGAATTTCTTCACCCAGAGAGTGGTGAACCTGTGGAATTCTCTGCCACAGAGGGCGGTGGAGGCCAGTTCATTAAATATATTCAAAAAAGAGTTGGATATATTTCTTAAGGCTAAAGGGATCAAGGGATATGGGGAGAAGGCAGGGACAGGGTACTGAATTTGGATGATCAGCCATGATCTCATTGAATGGCGGAGCAGGCTCGTAGGGCTGAATGGCCTACTCCTGCTCCTATCTTCTATGTTTCTATGTTTCTATGTTTGCTATTCCACTGCCGAATACGCCTGCCCTGCATGGGAAAGGTCTACTCATGCCAAGAAGATGGATGCCGTTCTGAATGCAAGCTGCCGATTTATCACAGGTTTTTTAAAACCAACAAACACCAACAGCCTATATATCCTGGCGGGTTTCGCTCCCCCTGATATAAGAAGAACGGTAGCCAGCAAGAAAGAGCGACTCCGTCAAACATCAGATGAGAGACACCCTCTGCATTGTCATACACCTACACCCAGCCGCCTAAAGTCAAGAAAGAGCTTCATGAACAGTGTTGTTCCATTACAATCAACCTCATCTGAAGCCCGTATCGCCTTGTGGAAAGACCAGCTCGCCAGTCTTGAACAACCCCCAGCGATGGAAATTTTACTTGATGAAAGCCTTCCCCCAGGAGCTAATTGCAATTGGGCAACCTGGAAGTGCCTTAACAGACTTAGGACCGGTGTAGGTTGCTCAAAGGTGTCACTAAGCAAATGGGGATATTCAACCAGCCCGACAACTTGTGAATGTGGAACTGAGGCACAGACTATGTAACATCTCCTGCAATGCCCATCATTAGAGGAACCCTGCACTGTTGCAGATCTTGCCGAATTTAACAACAAGGCGCAAAAATGTGTCCAGTTCTGGCTGGGCTATGTATAGACTGTCCGTGGACACGATAAGAAGAAGAAGACCACAACCATCTTCCTTTGTGCTGGTATGACTTCAGCCAGTGGCGAGTTTTCCCCCCGATTCCCATTGACTTCAGTTTTACTAGGGCTCCTTCATGCCACACTCGTTCAAATGCTGCCTTGATATCAAGGGCAGTCACTCTCACTTCTCTCTGGAATTCAGCTCCTTTGTCCCTGTTTGGACCAAGGCTGTAATGAGGTCGGGATCCAAGTGGTCTTGGCGGAACCCAAACTAGGCATCAGTGAGCAGGTTATTTGTGAGTAACTGCCGCTTGATAGCACTGTTGATGACACCTTCCATCACTTTGCTGATGATTGAGAGCAGACTGATGGGGCAGTAATTGGCTGGATTTGATTTGTCCTGCTTTTTGTGGACAGGACATACCTAGGCAGTTTTCCACGTTGTCGGATAGATGCCAGCCTTGTAGCTTGAGAGCATTCTCACAGTTTGAATTTTTCTTAAAAGGGAACACCACCCAAGATGAGAGAGATTGACCACAGGTGGTGGACCCTTCAACCTTCACCCTCTTGTCTTCTACCAGGAGAAAGTTTTGGAGCTCCTGGGGAGGCAGCCAGCAGAAGGAATTGGAGATGGAAAATCAGAGGGAAAGTGCTTGCTGCAGGTTCAACATGACACTCTGCTTTTCTTCTTTGGTACTGGGCATTTTCTGTCAGCAAATTAAAATCTCAGGTCACTCCTAGAGAAAGTAAAATGTGACATATGAATTTTGACTCTCAGAAGTCCATTCTCTTTCTCTTCTTAACCTTTTCTTCTAGCTAGATATGACACACTAAGAAGAAGCTGAGGAGGAAGAGGCCACTCTGCTTCTTTGTGCAAGAGGCAGTAGACCACCATAATGCTTGAGACCCTCGCTGTTTATTTGGCAGAGCACTCCCCAACTGATACAACCACCTGAGGGGGTCATTTTAGGCTGCCACTGAGGACATCAGTATTAGCCAATCAGCTGTGCACAGAGGAATAAAGCAGGCCACAGTTGCATTGAAGACAATCATTACCCGTACAAGAGAGACCATGTTCTCCGACTTGCACGTCACAGGAGATGCACTAGATAGATAAATGTGGTATGAAAACTCAAACATAGTAGCTTTCCTGCAAGCCAATGCCAGTTTAAAAATAATTCAAACTCTCCCCATAAGTAAGTGCTGTTATTATGCCAACCTCCTCACTGTGCCTGCCCCAAGGCATTCTGGAGCATCTGTTGATATTGGCGCAATGCAGCTGACTCACAAAACAAAACATAAATTATTCAAATGCTCCCTTAATTAAATAGAACTAAACAAACCTCTCACCAAGACCATGTCACCATCAGGACAGCCCCCAATTGTCCCATTTTAATTTGAATGCCCCAATATTAAACAGCACAATTGAGAAAAGCAGTACAAAACCCCCCAAATCAGCAAAGTGAGCAGACTTACTGGTTCTACAGAAAACTTGGCTCCCACCCCAAATTTAGCCCTTTCAACACATTACACATTGAGATATATGACCAGAGCGCACACACAGCATTGCATCTTCTTCAATGGTCAAATTGCAAGTGATGAGATGGCAAGTGCCACTACATGATTGCATTCAAGTATTTTGAGGTGTGACTCCGGTATGCAGCAAAAGCCATCATATCAGTAACTTATGTCTCTTAAATTTTTGGTTATTCAGCAAGCCGGTCATACACATGCATTTTGTAATTAGGAACCTTAATGTGAGGTTGTTGAATGTCATGTTTGTTCTATTTATAAGCAGAATCTGCAGAGCTCCTTCATTCATAGAATGAACCTTTTATTCTTTTATTTCAATTTTCTCTCCCTCTTGAAAGTATTGACTCTTGCTAGGTTTCACGGGCACCAACAGCCCTCATTACCTCCCCTAAGTGGCCATTCTTCATACGTACGCTTGGACAGTTAGTGGAAACAGGCTAATCAAGTATGGAGGGTGACAGGAATGAGCCCAATTATGTTTTTGGACAAAGCTCCACAAGTGTACTTTTCAGCAGGGGTTCCTGGATAACAATCAGAAGTGTGGACACTGTCTGATTTTCATCCACAGCAGACCATGAGCAATTAGGCCAATTGTAGCCCCAGCGGAACTGCTAACTCAGCACAGCCTACAAATTGAACCCATGACTTTCGTAGTTCCACACTGGTGGCATGTTTACCTAGTAGGCTATTGAGGGAAGTACATGTTATAGCCATCAACTTCAGACTCTTTGTTCAGTACAAAGTTTAAGTATTGAAGAATATTTTTTCTGTTTTTAGAGTCATAAAATGTTAAGCACAGAAACGGGCCCTTTAACTCATCAGGTCTGTCCAGTGTTTTTATCCATATGAGCCACTTTCTCTGCTCCCACTCTCCTGATCATTTCCCATATCCTTCCATATTCCTCTTTTTCAAGCAACTGTTTGATTCCATTTTAAATGAATTGCTGAACTCTGCTTCAATCAGGTTTTATGACAGAGAATTACATATTCTGACCACCCTCTGTGTAAAAAAAAAAATGTTTTGCCTTTTAAATTCTTTTTGGGATTATCTTAAATTTAAGGTTACCGTCTTGACAACCAATGGAAACACTCAGCAGGTCAGGCAGCATCTGTAGAGAGAGAAACAGAGTTCACGCCTCAAGTCGAGATGCTGCCTGACGTGCTGAGTATTTCCAGCGTTTTCTGCTTTTATTTCAGATTTCCAGCATCCGCTCGCAGAGGGAAGAGGAAGACGCAGAGAGGAAAATGCAGAGAGGAAAATGCAGAAGAGGAGATGGCAGAAGAGGAGGAAGCAGAAGAGGAAGATGCAGAAGAGGAGGAAGCAGAAGGAAGGATGCAACCTAGACAGCCCCTTTCTGGCCAGGATATCCGGGATGGAATCATCCGCCTGTGGTACCAGTGACCACGACCCCAATTGCCCTTTCAACATTTGTCCCACACCTTACTTTCCCTCTGTTACTGACCATCACAGCGTCCTCTTGGTCACAATGCTGAAATAAAAACCACCACAAAGCAAATTTTCCAATCCAACTTTATACATCTATCCATCCAATATGACATCAAGAAATCAACTAATCACACTTATGCATTCTCTTAGTGACTGTCTTGTGTTTGCCTTTGCCTATCCTACTGATGTCACGCAGTGCTACCCATGAGGCTGCAGCATGGCTGGTGTAAGCGCTGCTGACTTTCAGTGGTAGACTCTGCAAATGGCCTTGCTGGTCGTCCTTGAGGAGCTGGTGGCTGGGAGTGTGAAATCGGATGATGGTGTTTCTTCTTCTTCTTCTTCTTCACTCTCCTCTCCCTCTTCTTGACCACCCACTGTCTGGGGGCAGGCTGCATTTCTTAAGTGAGGCAGGCACCAAGGTGGAGTGTGGTGAGGGGCGGGCGGGAAAGCAAGAAGTGCATGCGAGAAGGAGGAGAACGTATGAGGATACCAGCATCTTGTGTCCTTTCAGCTCCGCCACTGGCCAAGGGCTCAGCCATGCCCCTGATAAGAATGGACAGCACCATCTCCTCCAAGGGGTGAGGTGAAGCTGGGAATGGGAGGTGTGCCTCGTGTTTGGTAGAGATTCATAGAATCATAGAAATTTACAGTACAGAAGGAGGCCATTCAGCCCATCTTGTCCGTGCCAGCCGACAAAGAGCTATCCACCCTAATCCCACTTTCCAGCACTTGGTCCGTAGCCTTGTAGGTTACGGCACTTCAAGTGCATATTCAAGTACTTTTTAAATGTGATAGGGTCTCTGCTTCTACCACCCTTTCAGGCAGTGAGTTCCAGACCCCAACCACGTTCTGGGTGAAAACATTTCTCCTCAAATCCCCTCTAAACTTCCGACCAATTACTTTAAATCTATGCCACCTGGTTATTGACCTCTCTGCTAAGGGAAATAGGTGCTTCCTATCCACTCTCTCTAGGCCCCTCATAATTTTATACACATCAGTTAAGTCTCCCCTCAGCCTCCTCTGTTCCAAAGAAAACAACCCCAGCCTATCCAATCTTTCCTCATAGCTAAAATTCCCCAGCCCAGGCAACATCCTTGTAAATCTCCTCTGCAGCCCCTCTAGTGCAATCACATCCTTCCCATAATGTGGTGGCCAGAACTGCACGCAGTATTCTAGCTGCGGCCTAACTAGTGTTTTATACAGTTCAAGCATAACCACCCTGCTCTTGTATTTTATGCCTTGGCTAATAAAGGAAAGTATCCCGTATGCTTTCTTAACCACCTTATCTACCTGTCCTGCTACCTTCAGGGATCTGTGGACATGCACTCCAAGGTCCCTCTGATCTTCTGCACTTCTCAGTGTCCTACCATTTATAGTGTATTCCCTTGCCTTGTTGCAGCAGCAGCAGTGGCGGCAGTGCGGACCTGGGGGTAGCAGCGAGGCGGCGGCGGTGGTACCGACTCAGCACCGGCAGAATTTTCAAAGAGTGATTTCAGAAGTCAAAAGTGACGTCGGCACAAGGGGAGGGAGCTGATTGAGGCCAGTGTCGGGAGCAGAGAGAACGGCGATACAAGGCTTACCAATCTCACAGACCGATGGCGGCGTTCCGGAGCCATGTCATGATTCAAAAAGTGACACGGGCAAGAGGAAGCAGAGGATTGGGTGAGTACGGCCAGGTGAGTATTTATACTACTCTATAGTTTGACAGTTAAGATTAATAGTTTATAAAATTTAGAAGGTCTTAATTTTTGTGGTTATTGTTTCTAAGGTCCCTATTGTGTATAGGGGAGTGCTAGTAACCAAGGGCCCTTGAGAATATCATTTAATTGTAGTGTAATTATTGGTATTGATTTGATTTAAATTAATTTAAATTAATTAATGGGTAAGTCATGGCAGGACAGCTCAGCCCCGTGGCATGCTCCTCCTGTGCTATGTGGGAAATCAGGGACACTTCCTGTGTCCCTGATGACCATGTGTGCGGGAAGTGTATCCAGCTGCAGCTACTAACAGACTGCATTGTGGTGCTGGAGCTGCGAATGGATACATACTGGAGCATTCGGGATGCTGAGGACATCATGGATAGCACGTTTAGGGAGTTGGTCACACCGTAGGTAAAGGCTGCACAGGCAGGAAGGGAATGGGTGACCACCAGGAAGAGTAGTAGGTGCAGGCAGGTAGTGCAGGGGTCCCCTGTGGCCATCCCCCTCTCAAACAGATATAACAATTTGGATATTGTTGAGGGAGATGGCTTATCAGGGGAAGGCAGCAGTAGCCAACTTCCTGGCACCGTGGGTGGTTCTGCTGCACAAGATGGGAGGAAAAAGAGTGGGAGAGCTATAGTGATAGAAGATTCTATTGTAAGGGGAATAGATAGGCATTTCTGTGGCCGCAAACGAGACTCCAGGATGGTATGTTGCCTCCCTGGTGCAAGGGTCAAGGATGTCTCGGAGCGGCTGCAGGGCATTCTGGAGGGGGAACAGCCAGTTGTCGTGGTGCATATAGGTACCACCGATATAGGTAAAACTGGGATGAGGTCCTAAAAGCTGAATATAGGGAGTTAGGAGGTAAATTAAAAAATAGGACTTCAAAGGTAGTAATCTCAGGATTGCTACCAGTGCCATGCGCTACTCAGAGTAGAAATAGAAGGATATTTCAGATGAATACGTGGCTAGAGGAATGGTGCAAGGGGGAGGGATTCAAATTCCTGGGACATTGGAACCGGTTCTGGGGGAGGTGGGACCAGTACAAACTGGACGGTTTGCACCTGGGCAGGACCGGGACCGATGTCCTAGGGGGAGTGTTTGCTAGTGCTGATGGGGAGGGTTTAAACTAAAATGGCAGGGGGTTGGGGACCTGTGCAGGGAGGCAGAGGAAAGGGAAGCAAGGATAGAAGCAAAAGACAGTTAGGAGAAAAGCAAAAGTGGCAGCCAGAGAAATCAAGGGTTTAAATCAAACATGGCCACAGTAAATAATAATTCTAAAAGGTCTAAGAGTGTTAAAAAAACAAACCTGAAGGCTTTGTGTTTTAATGCGAGGAGCATTCATAATAAGGTGGATGAATTAGCTGCACAAATAGATGTAAGTGGATATGATATAATTGGGATTATGGAGATATGGCTCCAGGGTAACCAAGGCTTGGAACTCAACATCCAGGGGTATTCAATATTCAGGAAAGACAGGCAAAAAGGAAAAGGAGGTGGGGTAGCATTGCTAATTAAAGAGGAGATTAACACAATAGTAAGGAAGGATATTAGTTCTGATGATGTGGAATCTGTATGGGTAGAGCTGAGAAATACTATGGGGCAGAAAACATTAGTGGGATTTGTATACAGACCCCCAAACAGCAATACTGAGGTTGAGGATGGCATTAAATGGGAAATTAGAGAAGCGTGCAATAAGGGCACAGCAGTTATCATGGGTGACTTTAATTTACATATAGATTGGGCTAACCAAATTAGTAACAATACTGTGGAGGAGGAATTCCTGGAGTGTATACGGTATGCTTTCCTGGACCAATATGTCGAGGAACCAACTAAAGATCAGGCCATCTTAGACTGGGTATTATGTAATAAGAAAGGATTAATTAGCAATCTTGTTGTGTGAGGCCCCTTGGGGCGAAGTGATCATAATATGATAGACTGCTTCATTAAGATGGAGTGTGAAGTATTTGACTCAGAGACTAGGGTCCTGAATTTAAATAAAGGAAACTATGATGATATGAGACGTGAGTTGGCTAGGATGGATTGGGGAACATTACTTAAAGGTTTGATGGTGGATAGGCAATGGCAAACATTTAAAGATTGCATGGATGAACTACACAATTTGTTCATCCCTGTTTGGCATAAAAATAAATCAAAGAAGGTGACTCAACCGTAGCTAACAAGGGAAATTAGGGATAGCATAAGATCCAAGGAGAGGACATATAAATTGGCCAGAAAAAGCAGCAAACCTGAGGATTGGGAGCAATTTAGGATTCAAGGAGGACAAAGGGATTAATTAAGAGGGGGAAAATAGAGTATGAGAGAAAGCTTTCAGGGAACATAAAAAACTGACTGTAAAAGCTTCTGTAGATATGTGAAAGAGAAAAAGATTGGTGAAGTCAAGCATAGGTCCCTTGCAGTCAGAATCAGGGGAATTTATAATGGGGAACAAAGAAATGGCAGACAAATTAAATACATACTTTGGTTCTGTCTTCACAAAGGAGGACACAAATAACCTCCCAGAGATGTTGGGGAACATAGGGTCTAATGAGAGGGAGGAACTGAATGAAATCAGTATTTGTAGGGAAATGGTGTTAGGGAAATTGACGGGATTGAAGGCCGATAAATCCCCAGGGCCTGATAATCTACATCCTAGGGTACTTAAGGAAGTGGCCCTAGAAATAATAGATGTATTGCTGGTCATCTTCCAAAATTTGAAAGACTCTGGAACAGTTCCCATGGATTGGAGGGTAGCTAATGTAAACCCACTATTCAAAAAAGGTGGTAGAGAGAAAACAGGGAATTATAGACCGGTAAGCCTGACATCGGTAGTGGGGAAAATGCTAGACTCCATTATAAAGGATGTAATAGCTGAGCACTTGGAAAACAGTGACGGGATCGGACGAGGTCAACATGGATTTACAAAAGGGTAAATCGTGCTTGGCTAATCTACTGGAATTTTTTGAGGATGTAACTGGTAGAATAGATAAGGGAGAACCAGTGGATGTGGTGTATTTAGACTTTCAGAAGGCTTTCGATAAGGTCCCGCATAAGAGATTAGTGTGTAAAGTTAAAGCACATGGGATTGGGGGTAAGGTACTCACTTGGTTAGAGAACTGGTTGGCAGACATGAAGCAAAGAGTTGGAATAAATGGGTCTTTTTCCGAGTGGCAGGCGGTGACTAGTGGAGTACCGCACGGATCGGTGCTAGGACCCCAGCTATTCACAATATATATTAATGACCTAGATGAGGGAACTAGACGTAATATCTCTAAGTTTGCAGATGACACAAAGCTGGGTGGGCATGTGTGCTGTGAGGAGGATGCCGAGAAACTCCAGTATGATTTGGAGAGGTTGGGTGATTGGGCAGATGTATGGCAGATGCAGTATAATGTGGATAAATGCGAGGTTATCCACTTTGGTGGCAAAAACAGGAAGGCAGATTATTATCTGAACGGCAATAGTTTGGGAGAAGGGGAAGTGCAATGAGACCTGGGTGTCCTTGTGCACCAGTCGCTGAAGGTAAGCATGCAGGTGCAGCAGGCGGTTAAGAGGGCAAATGGTATGTTGGCCTTCATAGCGAGAGAATTCGAGTACAGGAGCAAGGATGTCTTGCTGCAGTTGTACAGGGCCTTGGTGAGACCACACCTTGAGTATTGTGTGCAGTTTTGGTCGCCTTATCTGAGGAAGGATGTTCTTGCCATGGAGGGAGTGCAGCGAAGATTCACCAGACAGATACCTGGGATGGCAGGAATGACGTATGAGGAGAGATTGGGTCGATTGGGCTTATATTTGCTGGATTTCAGAAGAATGAGAGGGGATCTCATTGAAACTTATAAAATTCTAACAGGACTCGACAGACTAGATGCAGGAAGGATGTTCTCGATGGCGGGGGAGTCCAGAACCAGGGGTCACAGTCTAAAGATAAGGGGTAAGCCATTTAGGAGAGAGATGAGGAGGAATTTCTTCACCCAGAGAGTGGTGAACCTGTGGAATTCTCTACCACAGAAGGCAGTTGAGGCCAATTCATTAAATATATTCAAGAAGGAATTAGAAATATTTCTTAAGGCTAAAGGGATCAAAGGCTATGGGGAGAAGGGAGGGACAGGGTACTGAGTTTGGATGATCAGCCATGATCTCATTGAATGGTGGAGCAGGCTCGAGGGGCCGAATGGCTTACTCCTGCTCCTATCTTCTATGCTTCTATGTTTCTATGTCACCAGTGAAGAAAGGGAGAGTGGGAGGAAGGTGGAGTGGGATCATAGCACTGGGAGGGAGGGAGTCCCGGATTTGGCAGCAGTGGTTTGTAAGTTTCTAAAAGGTCTCTGCAAACATTAAATCAAGTGTTTTGTGATTAGTTCCTGGTCATGTCTCTCTCTGCCTCTTTCTCTCTGCCTGTCTGTCTGACTGGAATTTTCCGTGGTGGTAACAGACATGATCAGTGGTGGGTCGGGTGGGAAATGTGTTATTTTTGACAGTGGGTCGGGAATCTGCTGTCATCTCGCTCCCATGTGCCTTTACCCCAGGCGTGTCTGTCATTGCGGAGCTGACCTGATCGACAGCGGCGGGGGACCCAATTGAAATGATTATCAGGTAATTTACAGGCTCTTAAGAGCCTTTTTTCACACTTTTTAAACTTCCCTGCATGGCCAGAGGATTCTCTACCACAAAAGGCAGTTGAGGACAATTCATTAAATATATTCAAGAAGGAGTTAGATATATTTCTTAAGGCTAAAGGGATCAAGGGATATGGGGAGAAAGCAGGGACAGGGTACTGAATTTGGATGATCAGCCATGATCTCATTAAATGGCAGGGCAGGCTCGAGGGGCTGAATGGCCTACTCCTGCTCCTATCTTCTATGTTTCTATGTTGGTAGCTGAGTGATTGGCGGGGGGGTGGGGGTGGGGTGGGATCGTGCATTGAGCAGTGTGCGAGGCTAGTGGCGCAGTTGGTAGGAGATGGCTTTTATAGATCCATTCACTGCCCTTGACCATTGGTCTGAGGTCATGAACCTTCTTTTGCACTGGAGCCAGCCCTTGGGGGCGACACTGCTGGCCCCACATCCTTCTTTCTGGAGGGCTTCCTGGCCCCTGTGGGTAGAGGAGCTCTCTTGCAGTGTTGACCCCCTGCACAAAGCTGGAGTGCTGCGTGCAAGACCCTGAGTGCCCCTTCCCTGGCATGCTGAGCTATTTGTGTTAGTGCTGAAGCACTTTTCCAATTTTTTTAATTGCAGAAGGCAATTCAGCTTTAAGAGCTGAAGACTGCCATTTGGGAATTATTTTTAATGTTTACATTTTTCAGAAGGCACTTGAGCTGTAAGGGCGAAAAACTGCCCATTTTTAAAATGTTTTAATTTTTTTCATTTTAGAAGGCAGTTTCTCTTCAAGCGATGGCGCTGCTTTCAAAAATGACAGCCGTGTTTTCAGAGAAGGCTGCTTTTGCTCCAGGGACACTACCGCCACACTTCATTGGGCCTCCTTCTGAGACTACTGCCATGAAAACCGACTTTGCACAGTAAGTTTAGCGCTGCACTAATGTTAATTAGCAATGAGCACCATTAATTTTGGCGGCCGTTAACTCTGGCCCATGGTGGCACCGGCAGGATTTTAGTGAGCTCCAATTTTTAGCCCTTTATTTCTCTCCTGTTGTCTGATGTGCAATCCCTCCCTTTTTTGACCCACAGCTTTTCTAGTCTCTGTTGCAACCTCTATTGTCTCACTATTTCATAGATATTACTGCGGTCAGTGCTGCTCTAAACTGTTTTCTTGTATTTCTCCTCACCTCCAAACACACTGTCCTGCATGCTCTTCATCCTCCCTGTGTTGTAATCCGGGGGGGGGGTAATTTTAATTCTGGGCGATGGTGTAAAACGGGCGATATCGAATTGAGATGCCCATCATATGGCTCGCACAATCTTCCCTTCTATTGAATTCAGTGGAAAGGAAAATCAGGCGGGGTGTATGACAGGCGGCTAATTTGCTGTCACCCGTTTTACACCATTGGCCAAAATGAACATTACTCCTCGGGGCTTATTCTTTTCTAATCTTAACTTATTTTTTTCCCTCAGGATCTCCTTATGTTTCTCAGTCTTTCCTTCCTTCTGTAATATATATAGGCTTGATTTACTTTGTCTTCTAATCTATTCTTTTCAACCTTGGTGGTATCATGTCCTATGGCCCTTGGTCCTTGCCATAGCAATTAAAAAATAACAAATCTGAGATTTAAAAAGCCAGCTCGTCATGGATCTCAAAACAGAACACACATGCTGCAAGAGGATTTACGTCACTCCACTGTATATGTTCACCTGCGCTGCTTGAAATTGATGAGGGGCAAATAGATGAGCCTTGTAAGCACAGTGATTTTTGGCAGAATACTTTAAAAGAATGAAATTATGGAGGTGGTCTGTGGGCAGCTAGATAGTTCTCAGAATAATTGTCTGCAAATTTATCTTCATAGTTTGTTGATATTCGAGACACTTCTGTCAAATAGGCTTTAATGTTCAAATGATTATTGATTTTTAACTTGCAACTTATTATGTTGTATTTAGTTTTCTACTGTATCCTTCGGACATCTCCTGACTTATAGATTTATAATATTATATGATCTTCAAGATAACTTCACGAACTGCTGATCTTACTTATGAACGTATAGTAAACATCCCGTGAAGAGACATGTCAGATTCCATGCTCCTTGGTGCTTGTTTGAGAACTGACAGTAAACCACTAGCTTGCTCACTGTGGGATATAAACATCCTCTTTATGCCTTTCCTGGCCAATACTTATCCCTCAACCAACATAACAAAATATACAGGTTATCTGGTCATTATCACATTGCTGTTTGTGGGAGCTTGCTGTGCGCAAATTGGCTGCCATGTTTCCTACATTACAACAGTGACTCCACTTCAAAAAGTACTTCATTGGCTGTAAAGCGCTTTGAGACGTCTGGTGGCTACAGAAATGCAAGTCTTTCTTTTTTCTTTCTTTCCCCACTATACTATTCCAGGCTGATTGATACCAGTTACCTCTCACGCAAAGTCTCAGCCAATGCTACACTTTATCTGCCAATTGTGAGATGCACAGGAGTGCTTGACCTTTACTTGACGCTTTCTCCGAATGACATGGTCACGAGCATAATATTATCTCCCTGGATCTCACTCCCATGGTTCCTGTAATGGCACAGCTGGGATTGGGTACTCACCACAGGGGAAGCTTTTGACAAGGTCCCACTTGGCAGGTTGGTCAAAAAAGTAAAAGCCCATGGGATCCAAGGGAAAGTGGCAAGTTGGATCCAAAATTGGCTCAGTGGCAGGAAGCAAAGGGTAATGGTCGACGGGTGTTTTTGTGACTGGAAGGCTGTTTCCAGTGGGGTTCCACAGGGCTCAGTACTAGGTTCCCTGCTTTTTGTGGTAGATATCAATGATTTAGACTTCAATGTAGGGGGCATGATTAAGAAATTTGTAGATACAAAAATTAGCTGTGTGGTTGAGGAAGAAAGCTGTAGACTGTAGGACGATATCAATGGACTGGTCAGGTGGGCAGAAAGTGGCAAATGGAATTCAATCCGGGTAAGTGTGAGGTAATGCATTTAGGGAGGGCATTTGGGTAGGATACTGAGAAACGTAGAGGAACAGAGGGACCTTGGAGTGCATGTCCACAGATCTCTGAAGGTAGCAGGACAGGTAGATAAGGTGGTTAAGAAGGCATATGGGATACATAGAAACATAGAAGATAGGAGCAGCAGTAGGCCATTCGGGCTTCGAGCCTGCTCCGCCATTCAATGAGATTATGGCTGATCATCCAAATTCAGTACCCTGTCCCTGCCTTCTCCCCATATCCCTTGATCCCTTTAGCCTTAAGAAATATATCCAACTCCTTCTTGAATATATTTAATGAACTGGCCTCTACCGCCCTCTGTGACAGAGAATTTCACAGGTTCAGCACTCTCTGGGTGAAGAAATTCCTCCTCATTTCTGTCCTAAATGGCTTACCCCTTATCCTTAGACTATGACCCCTGGTTCTGGACTCCCCAGCCATCAGAAACATCCTTCCTGCATCTAGTCTGTCCAGGTCTGACAGAATTTTATAGGTTTCGATGAGATCCCCTCTCAATCTTCTAAACTCCAGTGAGTATAAGCCCAATCGACACAATCGCTCCTCATACGTCATTCCTGCCATCCCAGGTATCAGCCTGGTGAATCTTCGCTGCACTCCTTCCATGGCAAGTACGTCCTTCCTCAGATAAGGCGACCAAAACTGCACACAATACTCAAGGTGCAGTCTCACCAAGGCCCTGTAGTCTCACCAAGGCCCTGTACAACTGCAGCAAGACATCCTTGTTCCTGTACTCGAACCCTCTTGCTACGAAAGCCAACATACCATTTGCCTTCTTAACCGCCTGCTGCACCTGCATGCTTACCTTCAGCGACTGGTGCACAAGAACACCCAGGTCTCTTTGCACTTCCCCTTCTCCCAATCTATTGCCATTCAAAAAATAATCTGCCTTCCTGTTTTTGCCACCAAAGTGGATAACCTCACATTTATCCACATTATAGTGCATTTGCCATGTTTCTGCCCAATCACCCAACCTGTCCAAGTCATACTGGAGTTTCACGACATCCTCCTCACAGCATACCCTCCCACCCAGCTTTGTGTCGTCTGCAAATTTGGAGATATTACATCCAATTCCCTCGTCCAGATCATTAATATATATTGTGAACAGCTGGGGTCCTAGGACCGATCCTTGCGGTACCCCACTAGTCACTGCCTGCCACTCGGAAAACGACCCATTTATTCCAACTCTTTGCTTTCTGTCCGCCAACCAGTTCTCTATCCAAGTCAATACCTTGCCCCCAATCCCATGTGCCTTAATTTTGCACGTTAATCTCTTATGCGGGACCTTATTGAAAGCCTTCTGAAAGTCCAAATACACCACATCCACTGGTTCTCCCTTATCTATTTTACTAGTTACATCCTCAAAAAATTCCAGTAGATTAGTCAAGCATGATTTACCTTTTGTAAATCCATGTTGACCTCGTCCGATCCTGTCACTGCTTTCCAAGTGCTCTGCTATTACATCTTTTATAATGGACTCTAGCATTTTCCCCACTACCGATGTCAGGCTTACCGGTCTATAATTCCCCGCTTTTTCTCTACCACCTTTTTTGAATAGTGGGGTAACATTAGCTGCCCTCCAATCCATGGGTACTGTTCCAGAGTCTATCAAGTTCTGGAAGATGACCAGCAATGCATCTACTATTTCTAGGGCCACTTCCTTAAGTACCCTAGGATGTAGACCATCAGGCCCTGGGGATTTATCGGCCCTCAGTCCCATCAATTTTCCTAACACCATTTCCCTACAAATACTGATTTCTTTCAGTTCCACCCTTTCATCAGACCCTATGTTCCCCAGCATCTCTGGGAGGTTATTTGTGTCCTCCTTTGTGAAGACAGAACCAAAATATGTATTTAGTTGGTCTGCCATTTCTTTGCTCCCCATTATAAATTCCCCCGATTCTGACTGCAAGGGACCTACGCTTGACTTCACCAATCTTTTTCTCTTCACATATCTATAAAAGCTTTTATAGTCAGTTTTTATGTTCTCTGCAAGCTTACTCTCATATTCTATTTTCCCTTTCTTAATTAATCCCTTTGTCCTCCTTTGTTGAATCCTAAACTGCTCCCAACCCTCAGGATTATTGCTTTTTCTGGCCAATTTATATGTCCTCTCCTTGGATCTTATGCTATCCCTAATTTCCCTTGTTAGCCATGGTTGAGTCACCTTTTTTGTTTTATTTTTATGCCAAACTGGGATGAACAAATTCTGTAGTTCATCCATTCGGTCTTTGAATGTTTGCCATTGCCTATCCACCATTTCCCAATCAATCCTACCCAACTCGCGCCTCAGACCATCGTAGTTTCCTTCTGAGTCAACTACTTCATTCTCCATCTTAATGAAGAATTCTATCATATTATGATCGCTCTGACCCAAGGGGCCTCGTACAACAAGATTGCTAATTAATCCTTTCTCGTTACATAATACCCAGTCTAAGATGGCCTGATCTCTGGTTGGTTCCTCGACATATTGGTCCAGGAAACCATCCCCTAAACACTCCAGGAATTCCTCCTCCACAGTATTGTTACTAATTTGGTTAGCCCAATCTATATGTAGATTAAAGTCACCCATGATGACTGCAGTGCCCTTATTGCACGCTTCTTTAATTTCCCTTTTAATGCCATCCCCAACCTCCGCCTTACTGTTTGGAGGTCTATATACCGCTCCCACTAATGTTTTCTTCCCCTTAGTATTTCTCAATTCTACACATAAAGATTCCACATCATCAGAGCTAATACCCTTCATTACAATTGTGTTAATCCCTTCTTTAACCAGTAATGCTACCCCACCTCCCTTTCCTTTTTGCCTATCTTTCCTGAATATCGAATACCCCTGGATGTTGAGTTCCCAGCCTTGGCCATCCTTGAGCCACGTTTCCGTAATCCCAACCAAATCATATTTGTTTACCTCCATTTGCGTAGCCAATTCATCCACCTTATTACGAATGCTCCTCGCATTAAGACACAAAGCCTTCAGGCTTGTTTTTTTAACGCTCTTAGACCTATTAGAATTATTATTTACTGTGGCCACTTTTGATTTAAACCGCTGATTTCTCTGACTGCCACTTTTGTTTTTCTCCTTCCTATCTTTTGCTTTAATCCTTGTTTCCCTTTCCTCTGTCTCCCTGCTCAGGTTCCCAACACCCTGCCATTTTAGTTTAAACCCTCCCCCAGAGCACTAGCAAACACTCCCCCTAGGACATCGGTTGCAGCCCTGCCCAGGTGCAGACCGTCCGGTTTGAACTGGTCCCACCTCCCCCAGAACCGGTTCCAATGTCCCAGGAACTTGAATCGCTCCCCCTTGCACCATTCCTCTAGCCACGTATTCATCTGAAATATCCTTCTATTTCTACTCTGACTAGCATGTGGCACTGGTAGCAATCCTGAGATTACTACCTTTGAGGTCCTATGTTTAAATTTACCTCCTAACTCCCTATATTCCGCATTTAGGACCTCATCCCGCTTTTTACCTATATCGTTGGTGCCTATATGCACCACGAAAGCTGGCTTTCATTTATTAGCTAAGACATGGGATATAAGAGCAGAGAGGTTATGCTAGAACTGTATAAAACACTAGTTAGGCCACAGATAGAGTTCTGGTCACCGCATTACAGGAAAGATGTGATTGCACTAGAGAGAGTACAGAGGAGATTTACGAGGATGTTGCCTGGGCTGGGGAATTTTAGCTATGAGGAAAGATTGGATAGGCTGGGGTTGTTTTCTTTGGAACAGAGGAGGTTGAGGGGTGACTTAACTGATGTGTATAAAATTATGAGGGGCCTAGAGAGAGTGGATATGAAGCACCTATTTCCCTTAGCAGAGAGGTCAATAACCAGGTGGCACAGATTTCAAGTAATTGGTTGAAGGATTAGAGGAGAATTGTGGAGAATGTTTTTTACCCAGAGGATGGTGGGGGTCTGGAATGCACTGACTGAAAGCGCGGTGGAGGCAGAAACCCTCATCACATTTAACAAGCACTTGGATGTGCACTTAAAGTGCTATAACCTGCAAGGCTATGGACCAAGAGCTGGAAAGTGGGATTAGGCCGGATAGCTCTTTTTCGACCAGCGCAGACACGATGGGCCGAATGGCCTCCTTCTGTGCCGCAAATTTCTATGATTCTATAAGAATTACGCTGACCCCTATTGTTGTGTCTGTACATTTCTACCTAGACAGAATTAGGACTCAGAACTCAGAGATTCAAACATAAGGCTTTATTCAAAAGAAGGTTCTGGAGAGAACCGAACAAAGAGAGCTAAAGCTTAACCAGGAGAACAACCCCAACCATTTATCTGCTGTGACAGCGCCACCGCAGGTGGGAGGAGAACACCCAATACATAACCTATTCCTCCTCTCTTAAATGAAAGGTCCACATTATTCCTCAACAGGTAAGTTACTTTCAATGCACTCAACTAACCAAGGGTAGAGGTAGACTGCCTCAAACCCTGACTTTACCCTGGGGTTTATTCTGCGCCAGTCTTGTGGGTAAGTCACTAAGCCTACAGATCCAAATGTCTTGGAGGCCGCCGCTCTCTGACAGGATACCGGCGGTCATCGCTGGCTTCCACAGCAGTAGGCATTGACACAGGCCTAGATAGAGAAGGTGTCAGTCGAAAGTCAGAAGTTTGCACAGGTGGAATAGTCTCTTTGACTTCCTGTGTTGGAGAAGAGCACTGTGGCAAAGGATGCTGGTTTGCGGTATCATCCGGAAACAGTTCAGGCCAACCAGCCGTTGGAGCCTCTGTGGCTGTCTCTGCTCCTAGCAACAGTTGATCTGTGTGTCTTCTCCAGGCGACGTCCTCAGCAGTCTCAACCGTGTAAGACACAGGGCCCGTCTGCGCGATCACCGTAGCAAGAACCCATTTCGGTCCAGTGTTATAGTTTCGAGCTAGGACGTGCTCTCCAGGGTGAAACCATCTCTCCTTGGCTCTTTTCTCTCTCCTTTCAACTTGAGCTTGTTGTTGACGATGGACAACCTGCTCTGCCCTTGGAGGTTTGAGTAAGTCAAAACTTGTCCGCAACTGCCTCTTCATCATGAGCGAAGCGGGGGAAGTTTTGGTTGTGGCATGCGGCTCGTTCCTGTAGGACAACAGGAAGCTGTTCAGACGTTGGTAGATTGAGCCCTGACCTTGCGATGCCTTCAAGGCATGCTTCAAAGTTTGCACGAACCTTTCTGCCAGGCCGTTAGTAGAGGGATGATAGGGCGCAGACCTGATGTGTTGGACACCATTCACATGCAGGAAGGTTGCAAACTCCTGTGATACAAATTGTGGAGCATTGTCACTTACGAGTTGTTCCGGTGAGCCATAACGGCTGAACATCTCACCCAGTTTCTCAATTGTTTTCTCTGCCGTGGTAGACCTCATCACAGCAACCTCCGGCCACTTGCTACGGGCGTCCACAACCACCATAAACATCTTCTCTTCTAAAGGACCGGCGAAGTCCACATGTACTCGCTGCCACACTTCTTCAGACCAATCCCAGGGGTGTAGGGTTGCCAGCTGTGGAACATTCCGGACCCTTTGACATGGGGAACATGTTTTGGTTTTCTCCTCAATATTTCCATCGAGACCTGGCCACCAGAAGTAGCTTCTTGCCATTTCCTTCATCTGAACCATCCCACTGTGGCCTGTATGAAGTTGTTGCAGTATAGGTTCCCTCAGAGGTGGCGGAATGATGACACGGCATCCCCAAAGAAGACAACCTGCCTGGATGGAGAGCTCATTTCTTTTTGAAACGTAAGGTTTCAAACTAGGAGAATCTCCTATAGCTCTCCCTCGAATGACATTGTCCATTACCTCAGACAGGACTGGATCGTTGCGGGTGTACCTTCGCACCTGAACTGCAGTGACAGGTGCTCCCTCCACTTGTCTAAAGTAGAAGATGTCTATTTGACGAGGCTCTGGGGGAGTAACAGGCAAGGGCAGCCTCGAGAGACCATCTGCGTTGCCGTGCAAGTCTGATTTGCGATATTTGATGTCGTATGTGTGTCCTGACAACAGTAAAGCCCACCATTGCATCCTGCTTGCAGCAAGAGACGGAATTCCGGTGTGGGGCCCGAAGATTGAAGTCAATGGACGGTGGTCCATCAGGAGTGTGAACCTTCTCCCAAACAGGTACTGATGAAATTTTCGAATTCCAAAAACGATTCCCAAGGCCTCATGCTCAATCTGCGCATAGTTACTCTCGGCCTTGTTCAAGGTGCGTGATGCGAAGGCGATAGGTTTCTCTTCCCCAGAAGGCATGATGTGGGATATGACTGCTCCCACACCATATGGTGATGCATCACATGCTAGCTGCACGGGTAGCTTTTGGTCAAACTGTGTCAGGACCTCCGACTTCAGCAATGCTTGGGCGAAAGCTTCGCTGCACAGTTCAGTCCATTTCCATGTTTTGCCTTGACATAGCAACTGGTGTAACGGCTTCAGCAATGTTGCTAAGTCTGGAATAAACTTCCCACAGTAGTTAAGTAGCCCCAGAAATGAACGTAACTGGCTCACATTCTGGGGTGCTGGGGCCTCCACGATCGCCTTGACCTTTGATGGCACCTTATGCAGGCCAGTAGCATCAATCACATGCCCCAGGTACTCAACTGAAGACTGAAAGAATTCACATTTGTCTTTACGAACTCTGAGTCCATACTCTTTCAGTCGCTGTAGTGTCGCATCCAAGTTCAGAAGATGATCCTCCTCATTTGTCCCAGTGCCAAGGATGTCGTCCAGGTAGCACTGGACTCCTGGCAGTCCACTCAAAATCTGATCCATTGCCCTTTGGAATAGAGCAGGGGCCGACGTAATTCCAAACGGAAGGCGGCAGTACCTGTATAGCCCCTTGTGTGTCACAATTGTCAGCAGCTCCTTTGATTTGTCATCGACATGCATTTGTAGATAAGCCTGGCATAAGTCTATTTTGCTGAACTTTTGCCCTCCGGCCAGGCCCGTAAAAAGATCACCAATGAGGGGAAGAGGGTACTGTTCCGCAGACAGCACCGGGTTAATAGTCACTTTAAAATCCCTGCAGATTTGAACAGATCCATCCTTTTTCAGGACAGGAACAACGGGTGTGGCCCATTTGCTCATGCTCACAGGCTCCAGGACTCCATTCTCGACTAAGGCCTCCAAGTTAGCCTCAACTTTTGGCCTAATTGCATAGGGTATAGGTCGGGCTTTGTGAAACTTCGGCTTGCTGTCAGGTTTAATGTCCAGTCTCACGCTGATCTTTTTCATGCTCCCAAGTTCACCATTGAAGAGTTCTGCATGTTTGTTTAAAACTGCAGTCAGACCTGACTCCCCTTTTGACATCATGCGGACTGCAGGCCAGTCCAGCATGATTTTCTCTAGCCACGCATGTCCCAGTAGAGATGGGTAATTTCCCTTTACCACATATAGTGGCAGTTTCACAGTCTGTCCGTTCAAT
The DNA here is from genome assembly GCF_052327205.1 of Somniosus microcephalus. NCBI lineage: Eukaryota > Metazoa > Chordata > Chondrichthyes > Squaliformes > Somniosidae > Somniosus > Somniosus microcephalus. Next base: position 98,357,376 of record NC_140992.1, on the reverse strand, counting down.
TTAACTGTCACCTCAATGGCGCCTCTCATGGCCACAGGTTCGCCAGTATACGCCTTTAGCACAATGTTTGTTGGCTGAAGGGTAAGATGCTTTAGCATTTTGTTGTAGACAGTGTCTGAAACAAGGGACACAGCCGCGCCTGTGTCCACCTCCATCCGCACTGGTTGTCCCTCCACCAGTGGCGACACCCAGTAGCCATTTGGACCACCTGCAACCGTCAGTATGCGCACCTCTTCCTCCTCAAAGGTGTTGCTCCCCTCTGTTTTGCTTGTTCCATCATACTGCACTGAATGAACACTCTTTTTCTTCTCTTGTCCAAATACAGACATTTTGCTTTCATGCTTCCCAGCTCTGTTTGTTCTTTTTTTACCTCTACAGGCACGTTCAATGTGACCTTTTTTGCCACAATTTCGGCATTCCAGCTCTGTACACCAGCAGTCATTAGCGTGATGGCCCATTTTCCCACAATGGTAACATGTGCCGTTCCGCGCACCTTTAGGCTCAGACGACACCTTGTGAACTCTCCCTGTTGAACTCAACTGGTGAGCCTCCTTTTCCGCCATCTCCATGGAGACACTAACTTCAATGGCCTTTTCAAGAGTAAGGTTGTCCTCAGTAAGAAGGCGCTTCTGTGTGGCTGCACTTAGCAGACCACACACAAGTCTGTCTCTAATGGTGTCATTCAGCACCTCCCTGAACTCGCAGTGTTCTGACAACCTTTTTAAAGCAGCAATAAACATCATCACTGATTCTCCCTCCTCTTGATTCCGTTTGTGAAATCTAAATCTCTCAGCAATAACCAGAGGTTTTGGTGAAAAATGTGCTCCAAGAATTTCCACTAGTTGTTTATATGTTTTAGTTCCTGGCTTATCTGGCTGTACCAGGCTGCGAAGTAAATTGAATGTCTTTGCCCCTTATACTCAAAAAGGTAGGCACGACCTTTTCGTTTGCCACTGCATTCGCCAAAACAAAATAGTCAAAACGTTCCATATAAGCGCACCATTGCACCACATTTTCATCAAAATCACCGATGTTTCCTAATATAATAGCCATCTCACGTTTCAAATTTTAATTTCTGTTTACTCACTGCACCCGTAACATTAATGTGATGCTGCAATCTCTGTTCCGAGTGTTTTGTAGTCGAAAACAAGAAAGTTCCCACAACGCAGATTCACCCGATCCTCGTCGCCACTTTGTTGTGTCTGTACCTTTCTACCTAGACAGAATTAGGACTCAGAACTTAGAGATTCAAACATGAGGCTTTATTCAAAAGAAGGTTCTGGAGAGAACCGAACAAATAGAGCTAAAGCTTAACAAAGAGAACAACCCCAACCATTTATCTGCTGTGACAGCGCCACCGCAGGTGGGAGGAGAACACCCAATACACAACACCTATGTGTAGCAAAATTGCAAAGTGGTCTTTGTGACTTCACTATGATGTTGCTACACAGTGGCCAGAATAATTCTTCACCCCATGTGGGAATTGTCATGAACTCATGTTCTTCTGCTTTATTGCACAATACATTGAAGCACCAAGACACACTGCGACTACATCCTTAACATTGCTCTTAATTTTGATGATTACCACTTTAGGCACACAACTGGAGTAAATTTCCCAGTTGTTGCTGCAAAGTGTTCTGACAATACATATATGATCTGTTTTATCCTTGATTAATCCTTTGAAATATAATAGTAGCATATTTGCATCAAAATAAAAGTCAAAGAAAGTTGCTTGTATCCCCTGCCTTTTCTCTCTTTTCCTGGATGTCTTGATTCTTGCTGTGGGTATGATTCCCACATACTTTCCACAATAGTAAGTGTCGGCAGGCTATTCAACGGGGAAGAGGATTACACTTGAGTCCAATCTTGTCCTTACTTGACATCCATAGAAATAGACTTTGCAGGAAAAAGTCACAGAATAGCAATCAGGAGTGGGAGCCTGAGGTGAATTCCCCTCCCTACTCTTCCTAACCCAAGGGCACTGAGGCCAATTATTGTGCCCCAATTGCTGCTGCAGCTGGGATTAATTAACTCATTACACACCAGGAATTAAAGCTGGACCTTCTGGTCTGTACAGCTTAGGGAGACTTGATGCCTGTGCCCATATGGACAAGAGTGTCCAAACTACGGCCTGAGGACCATATCCAGCCCACAGAGCCCAAGCAACTTAGTTTTAGATCTACTTTTATTTCTTACTTGGTGGTTTGTACTGTTTGAATTTTGAAGGCATGATATTTGGAAAGGGCTGTTCTTTGCTCTGTTGCCTTATTGGTGGACGAACCCTTAACCTGGATCTGTAGCTTGCAATATGCAAATAAATGGGAATATAAACTTCATACTTGGCCTCCGAGGGTCCATGGTGTGCATCTAAGCTGCCCACAAAGTATGAACTCAGAAGTTTTCCATGGTTCTTACAATGCCGCTACAGTAGATCTCTTTGCTAATATTCATCATCAGATATGTTCAGAGCATTGCCTGTAAAATTGAAGGTTGAGGAAATTCAGTATGCAAAAGGTTAAATATATTTTGGTAAGGGTGAGTAATATATAATCGCCTCTTCCATTTGGAAAAAACTGAAAAGAGCAGCCTGGCTACTGGCACTGATTATGCTTGTTGCTATGCTGTTCTTCACAAGCATCAATAATGGGACATGATGTCAATTATAGCTCGGAATCAAACCAGAAAAGAACAATCAATCCTTTGTGGACTAGATCGTGGTATCTTCTTTCACTTGCAGCAGTATCCAAATTATGCCAGCAGAGGGCGCTAACATCCCATTTGCTGTTACAGTATTAGTCCCATAACTCTAAAATTAATATTTCAAGAGGTGCCAACATGTTTACACAATGTACTAAGCTGAAAGCCTTTTTTTCTATTTTGTGGTTAATCTTTATCAAACTGAAATATTATGGAACATCAAATTTATTTATTCTTTATGAACTCTGGGTATCTTAAATTACATACATTCACCAGCATAAAAAGACAGCTGCAATCAGAATAAATTGGTGCTCCACAAGCACCATCTGTAAACATTATGTAGAATTACACAAATTGGCCTGCATTTCAAAGGCATAAATCATCTCAGGGCTGACGTGATATTGAGAAGCTACTGAAGCTTTATTCACATGGCTTATAATGCCTTGGTCTACATTCCACCCTACATGTTATCTTGTCTATAGCTTACCATGGAATTAATTAATAGAACTTTCAAAAAAAAATTCAGAATGGTCCTTAAATGCAAAATGACTTGTTCAAAGTATCCAATTGTACATATCGAGATGCCTGGGAGTGGCCTACAAGGCAGGCATGCAAACTTCATTTGTAAACCGCTGAACCGGCAAGCATACACGCATTGACATCATTTATGATAGCATCTGAAACCTTCTATTGCATTACAGCCTTGTTGTTTTTCCAGCCACCTGTTATTCTATATTTAAATTCATGACAATCAGCATACAGCCTTATTTAGCAGTCAGTTGTGCATGGAATCCCACAAGATAAAGAACAGGCCAATTCTTACCACATTCCCAGTTTGACTCTTTGAACATCCAGAACATGCTTCAGTATAATTACATACAAATCTAAAGACATGATTTACACAGGCTGAGGGGGACAGTGCAATATAATCAATAGTCAGACTTGTGGGGGAATACAGTGGTCCAGTCAATATCTGACCAAGCCGTATCATCATTGATTTTAGATGGGCTCCGCTGCCATCTGAGAGAGCAATTGTTTTTCCTAAAGTAATAAATTTCAAAGAACATTTTTTTATTGCAGAGATATCATTGTTCTCTTTTGTCTCCCAACTCCTACTGAAAATTCCCAAGAGTATGAAAAAACCTCACTGGTGAACTTTGTTACTTCAAAGTGACCCACACACTGTATGAATAGGCCTCAGTACTGAAGGGTTCATTGTGCTTAACGCATTGAAAGTCTCAAATCTTTTTTTTCTATTTTTCTTACCTTTTTCTCTCGAGATTCCCCTGCACCCCATGTAATTCCCTGGCTGAGTTGGTAAGCAATTGTTTAACATTTTCTGCCAGTCCAAAGATGTGCAGGTTAGGTTGATTTGGCTATGATAAATTGACCCTTAGTGTTAGGGGATTAAATACGTGGGGTTACGGGGATAGGGTGGGATATGTGTCGGTGCAGGCTCGATGGGCCGAAATGGCCTCTATCTGCACTGTAGATTCTGTGATTCTGTGATTGACACTATGGGCTGGATTTTCCAGCCGGAGGCAGGATGGTGGCGGGTTCGGTCTTCAGTGGGTTCCGGTCCCGCTCCCTGTTGCGGCCACCCTCCATTAAGGATTTTCCCTAGATTGGCCTCATTAAGGCCGACGTGCATGCTAGCCGGCCCAATCGGTGGGTGTGGGTTGTCTCCCCGCGCTTGATGACGCACTAGGAGCCTAGATATTTAAGGGGGCCATGTCCCCTTTGCTTTTCATTTGCTTTCTTCTGCATCTGAATGCTGGTTGCTGCAGGAATGGCAGCACAACGGTCCGAGGCTGCTCCCTGTTTTGATGATAACACCCTCCATGCACTTGTGGAGGGAGTAAGAGGACAAAAGGAGGTCCTCTTCCCCTCCAATGGACGGATGAAGCCTCCTCAGCACACAAAGGCAGTGTAATAATAATAAATAACTTCTGGATGAAGTTATGTGTACATCACTTCCTGTGAACTGTGAACTCTGTGCATACATCACTTCCTGTGCATACGTCACTTCCTGTGTTTGGACTAGTATAAATACTGAACTGCTCAGTATGGTAAAAGGGCTTCCCCTAGAGGCATGGTGAAGACTGCTCTTGTATATAGTATAATTATAAGTTGCTTAAAGCTTACTTTAAAGTTCCTTGATGTGTGAGACTCCTTTTTACATCAATTTACACAACTTAGTATTTACACTCACAAATACTAGACCTTCGGACAAACTCGGAGTTAAGGATCCAGGGAACCACCCATCATGGAAAACATCCTTAAACCTACTCGTCTGGACTTGGACCCAAACGCACCAGCAGCTGGCAGGGTATGGAAGCATTGGTACCGTACTTTTGAGAATTTTCTTGATGAATGTAAAGCGAATGCTTCTACTAAACTGAGGATACTTATCAACTATGTGACCCCAACAGTGTTTGAATATGTTGATGAATTGGATAATTACGATGAGGTGATCCGGGCACTTAAAAAACTATATGCCAAGACCGCAAATGAGGTCTATGCTAGACATCTACTGGCCACAGCCCGACAAGGGCCAGGGGAATTGATTAACGAATTCCTTCAAGAACTTCGCAGGCTCAGCATAGATTGTAACTTTCAGGCAGCGTCGGCTGAGCTGTACCGCGAAGAAATGATTCGTGATGCTTTCATCTGCGGGATTGCCTCTCCATTTATACGCCAGCGTCTACTAGAAAGTAAAACACTTGAGCTACAAAAGGCTTTTGACCTGGCTTGTTCTCTGGATTTGGCAAAGAAAAATGCAGACCTCTATCAGCTGCCCAGATCTCGATCTGCTGCTGTAACTGCAACCAGACGATTCAAGTGGCCTCAGGTGAACCCTATCATGGAGGAATCTAATCCTGATGATAATTCTGATGAAGAAGAGGAGGATGACCCCACTTTAGCAGCCTCTTGGCAATCTAGGAAGGAATGCTTCTTTTGTGGAGATTCTTTTCACCCTAGGAAATTCTGCCCTGCTCGCAATGCGATCTGCAGTCATTGCGATAAAAAGGGACACTTTGCAAAAGTTTGCCAATCAAGAGCCTCTACGAGGGCCTATCCAGCTAAGGCCTACCGAACTGCCCCAATTAGGGCCTATCAAGATGCTCCGGCTAGGTCCTATCAAGCTTCCTCTCGAGCTCTCTCCCGAAGAAGCACACCTAGAGTTTCAGCCACTCTCTGTGCAACCACACCAATTACAGCTGCTTGCCCACAGAACCTGTTTCATGCAGCTACAAAAGTTTCAATTAATGGGCATACCTTAGATGCCTTAATTGACTCAGGAAGTACTGATAGTTTCATTAGAGAACAGATTGTTGCGAAATTGAAACTACATATCTTCCCATCGGACCAGGCAATTGCGATGGCTCAGTCATCACTTAATACCAGAATCTCCGGCTTTTGTATTATTGATATAACACTTAATGGTCGCATGTATCCCTCCACCCGACTTTCGGTGCTCAAGGACTTATGTAGTGATCTCATCTTAGGGCTGGATTTTCAAAAACAGCATAAGAAACTCACCATTGAGTTCGGCGGATCCAAACCTGGACTTACTATTTCTAATATACTGTCTAAATTACCGTTTTGTGCATTATCAGCAGCTTCACTTGATGAACCCTCATTATTTGCCAGTATTCCTCCTCGATGCAAACCAATAATAACGAAATCGCGGCGCTTTAGTCAGGAAGACCAATCTTTTATTAAGGCTGAAATCTCTCGACTTTTAGCAGAGGATATCATCGAACCATGTTCGTCGCCCTGGCGGGCTCAAGTCGTCATCGTCAAGAACCCTCTAAAACCTCACAAACAACGACTATGCATTGATTATTCGCAAACCATCAATCAATATACTGACTTGGACGCCTACCCATTGCCACGCATTGATGATATGGTTAATAAACTGGCCGAATACAAAGTGTTCTCAACTTACGATTTAAAAAGTGCCTATCATCAGGTACCCTTGAAGGTCTCAGATAAGCAGTACACGGCCTTTGAGGCTAATGGACGGCTGTACCAATTTCGTCGCCTCCCATTCGGGGTTACTAATGGAGTGGCTGTCTTCCAACGGGCAATGGATGGCCTGGTTAAGCAGGAAAACTTAAGGGACACTTTTCCCTATCTTGATAACATTACTATTGCAGGTCACGATCAACAGGAACACGACGCCAACCTCCAAAAATTTCGGGATGCCCTCCATCACCGTAACTTAACTTTGAATGAATCTAAATCTGTTGAGTCGCAACCGACCATCAACATCCTTGGCTACTGCATAGGCAATGGTATCATTAAGCCAGACCCAGAAAGACTTTGCCCGCTCCAAGAGCTCCCGTCACCTAAGAATCCGGTTTCTTTACGTCGGGCTCTTGGTCTGTTTGCATACTATGCTAAATGGATTCCTCATTTTTCAGACAAAATCCAACCCTTGCTGCATGCTAGATCATTTCCATTGGAAACAGCGGCTGTTGCAGCCTTTAACCTTCTCAAAAAACAGTTGGCGAAAGCGGCTCTTCACTCCATCGATGAGAATCTCCCTTTCATAGTCGAATGTGATGCCTCGGAGGTGGCGATCTCGGCTACTCTAAATCAGGAAGGTCGTCCTGTAGCATTTGTGTCCAGGACCTTACAAGGTGCCGAGCTACATTATCCTCTGGTTGAGAAGGAAGCCACAGCCATCATAGAGGCGGTACAGAAGTGGAACCATTTCCTAGCTCGCCAGCACTTTACATTAATCACGGACCAGCGATCAGTCACCTTCATGCTCGATAATCGAAAACGAACCAAAATTAAGAATAATAAAATACAGCTTTGGAGGATGGAACTGGCCTATTTTGGTTACACCATTCACTATCGACCTGGCAAGGAGAATGTGGCCCCGGATACCCTCACACGAGCATTCTGCTCCACTATGTCGTCCTCTACTCTCATAGATGTCCATAATGGATTGTGTCATCCTGGCGTTACGCGCATGCTACATTTCGTACGATCATGGAATCTCCCTTTTTCTACTGGAGATGTAAAGAAAATGTGCTCAGAATGCCGGCTTTGTGCAGAATTAAAACCTCAGTTCTTCCGCCCCTCAGATTGTATGCTCATACACACAACCCAACCGATGCAACGACTTAGCATCGATTTTAAGGGCCCAGTGCCCTCTTCAACTCGGAACACATATTTGCTCACCATGATTGATGAATATTCACGTTTTCCGTTTGCCTTCCCCTGCTCCAATATGCTGGCGTCCACAGTAATCTGCTGCCTTGAGCAGGTATTTTCTCTCTGTGGCATGGCGGCTTACATTCACTCGGATCGGGGTCCATCCTTTATGTCAAGGGAACTCAAGGACTACCTCTCAGAACGGGGAATTGCTACAAGCAAAACGACGCCATATCATCCCATCGGAAATGGGCAGGTAGAGAGGTATAACGGTATCATCTGGAATTCCGTACATCTTGCTTTAAGATCTCGGGGCCTACCAAACCAGCAATGGGAAGCAGTGCTTCTGGATGCATTGCACTCTATATGGTCCCTTCTTTCTACAGCCACAAATACTACACCTCATGAGCGGTTCTTTGGATTCCAGCGTCGCTCATCTTATGGGACATCCCTCCCATCATGGCTAACTACTCCTGGACCTGTACTACTCCGAAGATACGTTCGGACATCTAAAAATGACCCTCTCGTAGACGAGGTCGAACTAACCGATGCCAACCCCACCTATGCATACATACGATATCCCGACGGCCGAGAATCTACCGTATCATTACGGGATCTGGCTCCCTGCCCACCAGGACCTAGTGGGACATCGAGTGATGGTATTTTACCAGGAGCCTCTTGGAACCTACCGGGTACCCCTCTCCAGGATCCTGATCTGACACCAACTAGCTTGGTGCCGGTAGAACCCCGTACTCAAAGTTGCGACCCTCCCAGTACCGCGCACCAAAGTACTGATCCGCCACAGACCAGCTCTGCACCTCCCTCTGAACAGAGACAGACCAACTCTGCACCTATTGGGGCTCGTACACGAAGCCATGATCTCCCCGACCCTTCACAGGGTAATCCAGGCCACACAGACTCTGACCAATGGCCAACAGCATGTAAGCGGACCAGAGACCCTCTACGACAGGAACCCAAACGGGTGCGACTCTTCCTCGTTCGGCGGCTGCGGAATAAAAGGAAGACCACAGCCTTCTAATCTCGCAGGAGGGAAGAATGTAATAATAATAAATAACTTCCGGATGAAGTTATCTGCACATCACTTCCTGTGAACTGTGAACTGTGAACTCTGTGCATACATCACTTCCTGTGCATATGTCACTTCCTGTGTTTGGACTAGTATAAATACTGAACTGCTCAGTATGGTAAAAGGGCTTCTCCTAGAGGCATGGTGAAGACCGCTCTTGTATATAGTATAATTATAAGTTGCTTAAAGCTTACTTTAAAGTTCCTTGATGTGTGAGACTCCTTTTTACATCAGGCAGCCTGGCTGCAAATTGCTGAGGAGGTAAACGCTCGATCGTTGTGTGCACGCACCTGGGTCCAGTGTAGAAAAAGGTTCAATGACCTGATGTGCTCAGCAAAAGTGAGTATAACATCACACTTACCTTCAGTCTGCTTCCCATCTCTTCTCATCACCATCACTCTGCATTGGTAACCTACTCCTGTACATCCCACTTTACCCTTACATCCCTTGCACCCTCACCCATCCCTCTCTCTCTATGTACAGAATCATTTCACCATTCCAGTATGCACACCTCACACTCGCTCTCACTGTTAAGCAATGACAACTAACAATGCACAGAGAGGGACCTTGGTATTGGCACCTCTTTGTCTCCCTCTAAGCATCTATGTTATCCATTCATAACACTGACTCCATCAATCTCGCTGAAACTCCACATGTGTCCCACATTGCAGGAAAAGAGAGCCCACAATAAGATGGCGAGAGGGAGGACAGGAGGAGGCCCACCATCCCTGGTGCATATAACAAAAGCTGAGGAGGCAGCTCTGGAGATCATCGGAGGTGCAGAGGAGCTGGAAGTGGGGAACGGAGAGATGGGCACAGTACAACAAGCTGGTGACAGAATTGATTTGCAACCCTCTCATTTTGTTTTCATGAGTGAATGATATGGCAGCTGATGCTCATAGAAATGTGGTTATGATCATCTGCACAATGGGATGTATCTGTTACATTAATATCACATGTCTAACTCATGCCTTTACTCCCCCACAGGACCATCAAGAGCCCCTTCTCCACTGTCCAGGAGGAAGAGCCGGACGACTTCTCAGAGGAACCTGCAGCCTCTGAGGGAGCAGCGTCAGCAGAAATGAGCGCACCCAGCACCAGCGCAGAGACGCACACCTCGGTGGGTAGTTTGCGAGTTAGAGTCGTGTTGTCACCTGGTGAATCACAGTTCACAAGTAAGCATGAGCAGATGGTGGAGACAGGGACAGCAGTGGAGAGTCCTCGTCGGAGGTCTCAGGATGCTCCTAGCTCTGCTCAGCTGCATGTAGACGCTGTGCCTCGGGGGCTATCCATAAAGAGAGCGGTGCTGGAGCTTCAGGAACAAGCGCAGGAGGCTCTGACTGGGTTTGCAACCACGGTAACTGCAAGTGTGCAAAGAATGAAGGAGTCCATGTCAAACATGAGCAATACTGTGGTGCACGCATTGGTGAATGTAGGTACTGCCATGGAAAGGATGGCAACCTCCATGGAGGACATAAATCGCCAGACTCATGAGAACATGGTAACACTTCTAAATAGATGGTCATCTATGGAGGATAGGTGGGCATCTATTGAGGAGAGAAACCAGAGGTTCATGGACGTCCTTGTTATGAGGAATGTCAGCACAGGAATGGGTCCTCATGGCCCCACTGATGTGCAGCAAGGTGCTCTCCAGCTACTTGCCAGCAGTGAAGTGCGGGTGACCCATGAGAGGGATGGTGGTGGTCAACAACAAGGAAGTGGGGCTCCTCTCCAAGCGCCCACACTCCCATGCCACTGTGGAGCCCTCGGTCAGAGCCCCAGATGCCTCACCCAACTGATATGGCCGTCACTGCCCCTGCACATACACAGGAGGAGCAGAGTTTTGCGGAGCCCTCCAAGGCTTCCAATCCCAGTGGATGCCCGCCAAAGGCGTCTAAGCAAGCACAGCAGGGAAGTGAGCACGCTACCTCTACATCTGCTGAAGCCACAGGGGAAGCACCATGTAGAAGCACGCATAAGAGAAAGCTAAAGCACAAATAATCACAAGGGTAGTCACTTGGATGATTTCATAGTATACCAATTTACGTTTGCCATGTTTATTTCTAGTGTATTAAAGTTATGCGATGTGAATGATTCAATGCGTTGCCCTATGTGTGCTCAGGATTGGAAGTATCACATTGAGGTTGAGGGCGCCTTTCATTTGCAATGATGGTGGGGAGAATGATAGGAATCAGGGAATTACAGGCCAGTGAGCCTAACATCAGTGGTAGGGAAATTATTGGAAAAAATTCTGAGGGACAGAATTAGTCTCCACTTGGAGAGGCAAGGATTAATCAGGGATAGTCAGCATGGCTTTGTCAAGGGAAGATCATGTCTGACCAATTTGATTGAATTTTTCGAGGGGGTGATTAGGTGTGTGGATGAGGGCAGTGCAGTGGATGTGGTATACATGGATTTCAGTAAGGCTTTCGATAAAGTCCCGCATAGGAGACTGGTCAAGAAGGTAAGAGCCCATGGGATCCAGGGTGCCTTGGCACATTGGATCCAAAACTGGCTTAGTGGCAGAAGGCAGAGGGTGATGGTGGAAGGTTGTTTTTGTGACTGGAAGCCTGTGTCCAGTGGGGTACCGCAGGGATCGGTGCTGGGTCCCTTGCTGTTTGTGGTCTACATTAATGATTTGGATGTGAATGTAAAAGGTATGATCAGTAAGTTCGCAGATGACATGAAAATTGGTGGGGTGGTAAATAGCGAGGAGGGTAGCCTCAGTCTGCAGGACGATATAGATGGGTTGGTCAGATGGGCGGAACAGTGGCAAATGGAATTTAACCCTGAAAAGTGTGAGGTGATGCATTTTGGAGGGACTAACAAGGCAAGGGAATACACAATGAATGGTAAGACCCTAGGAAAGACAGAGGATCAGAGGGACCTTGGTGTGCATGTACATAGATCCTTGAAGGCAGCAGAACAGGTGGATAAGGTGGTTAAAAAGGCATATGGGATACTTGCCTTCATTAGCCGAGGCATAGAATATAAGAGCAGGGAGGTTATGATGGAGCTGTACAAAACGCTGGTTAGGCCACAGCTGGAATACTGTGTGCAGTTCTGGTCGCCACACTATAGGAAGGATGTGATTGCTTTGGAGAGGGTGCAGAGGAGATTCACCAGGATGTTACCTGGGCTGGAGTGCTTCAGCTATGAAGAAAGACTGGACAGGCTGGGGTTGTTTTCCTTGGAGCAGAGAAGGCTGAGGGGGGACCTGATTGAGGTGTACAAAATTATGAGGGGCATAGATAGGGTATGTGGTGTATGTAACTTGTTCCACCTTAAGAGAACTTAAACCTGTTCCACCTTAAGAGATGTACTACTTTCTCTGGCTGCTGTATACGGTAATACCGGTGGTGACCACACCGGTATATAAGTGCTGCGTAGTAACTTGCTGGGTAGTACAGCCCTAACCTCCGAATAGTAAAGACCTATTGAAAAGTTATTCTTGTAGTCTGTGTCAGTAATTGACCTTAAATATAACTGGAACACACAGACTTAACAGTGACGACGAGTCCAATCTTACCCTGTGGCAGTTTACATCCACGGCAGCTTCGTCCTCAGAACGGGCGTCGAGAAGAGGCATCCACCCTCATCATCCTGCTGAACAGCACGTCGCGCGGGAGGCATCGAGGACCCGGAGTGAAGAAGAGAAATTCTGAACTCGAAGCCCCCATCAGCGGCAGACAGCTATCTTCCTTCTACCACGGTGGTGGGTAAGCCAATCAGCGAAAGTCGGCCGCGTTGGCTGTAGCGAAGGGGAGGGAAGACGGAGGAAAGAGGGCGGTGAAATCGACCACGGCCGGTGAAAAGGGCCGGGCCGCATTCGGGCCGAAAGGCGCAGCGACTGGGGCAGCTGAAGGTGCGAGAGCCGCGGTGAATTCGAACGCAGCGGGTGCACATAACCGGGCTGCAAGAAGGGCTGCGAGGCGCGACGGCAGGGAAGCGCAAATGCCCACGGGAACCGCGGTGGAGTAGAAGCAGCGTCGGGGGAGTTGTTAACCACTGGGGAGGCGAGACCGGCAGCAGCACAGCAATCGCCATTGCAGCCAGCGGGTGAAGAAGACGAGCGCGGGAAAGACCGCCATTTTGGAAAAAAAATTGCAAAGATGCCTAAACATGGGAACATTAATACTTTTGATAGCGACATCGAAGATTGGACCACGTATGTAGAACGCATAGAAGTTTATTGTAGAGCAAATAAGATACCAGATGGGGAGAAAGCACTAACCTTATTAAACTTAATGGGTGCGAAGATATACGGGCAATTGAAACACCTTCTATCACCAGAGAAACCGACGGATAAGACTTTCGCGGATATTGTTACCGTCCTGAAAAATCATTTAAGCCCCACGCCGCTGATGCTAGCGGAACGATTTAAATTTTACAGCAGAAAGCAGCTGAAAGATGAAAGCAATGCTGAATTTTTAATTGAATTGCGTAAGCTAGCAAAGTACTGTCAGTTTGGAACAGGACTAACAGATGCGCTAAGAGATAAATTTGTGTGTGGATTGTTAAAAGAAGAGACACAAAAGCGACTGCTTGAGGAGAATGAGCTGACGCTTGATAAAGCTGTCGCTATGGCAGCATCGCACGAAGCCGCAGCGAGAGGCACGGCGGTAATGCAGCTACGGTCACCGGAACTCAGCACAAATCAAATGGTCTTGGGTACAGTAAAATGTTATCGTTGTGGAAAGACAACGCACGATCAGAACCAGTGCTGGTTCAAAAATAAGGAATGCAGAAAATGTGGCAGGCTTGGTCACATAGCTAAAGTATGCCAGTCAGGAGAGAAGACCAGCAACAAAAAGTCACCGCAGGGAAAGTACAGAAAGGTACACAAGGTGACAGAGAACAGTTCGAACGAACAGAAGTCAGATTCAGACGCCAGCAGTAATGAACTGGGTAGCTTAAGAGTACACAACATTGGTAAGGAAGCAGACCTCCAGACAATTTGGGTCACACTTCAGATAGCAGGAGTCCAAGTGAAGATGGAATTGGACACTGGAACGGCATTGACGGTCATGAATAAGAAAGATTACAGAAGGTTATTCCAACATATTCCCCTACGGGATACGGAGATTGTATTGAAAACATACACGGGGCAAAGAGTATACCCCATCGGAAAGATAGAGGTAAAGGTGGTCCACAAGGGCAAAGAAAGCTGAGGAATGGACTTATATGTGCTACCTGAAGGAGGTCCACCACTACTGGGATGGGAGTGGATTAGAAAAATGAATATGGACTGGCATTCCTTAAAAGCACTAACGGTAGATGCCAGGGAAACAGATGTCAAACCTAAACGATTGTCCAGAATATTGGACGATGCTAAAGAGGTGTTCCAGCAGGGACTGGGAACACTGAGAGGAATTACGGCAAACATCAAGATTGAAGAACATGCACAACCAAAATTTTTCAAAGCCAGACCGGTACCCTATGCGATACGACCTGCTGTGGAAGCGGAGCTGGAAGCGCTAGAACGTTCAGGAGTACTGTCTAAGGTAGACTGGAGTGAGTGGGCTACGCCCATTGTTCCCGTGATGAAACGTCCTTCGAGCAACAAGCCGGGAGAACCAGGGAAGGTTCGCACCCATGGAGATTTCAAGATCACTGTTAATCCGGTGCTTCACACGGTGCAGTATCCGCTTCCGCGGATTGAGGATATCTTCGCTTCATTGTCGGGCGGGAAACACTTCACCAAGATAGACCTGGCGCAGGCGTACTTACAGATGGAAGTTGAGGAAGAGTCACGCCAGTACCTCACGATCAACACGCATAGAGGCTTGTACCGGTATAATAGACTGGTTTTTGGAGTGGCATCGGCTCCAGCAATTTGGCAGAGGGCCATGGAGCAGGTACTCCAGGGAATTCCAGGCACACAATGTTACCTGGACGATATTCTGATTACAGGAGATGGTGACGAGGAACACCTCGCAAATTTGGAACTGGTGCTCATCAGATTGAAAGAATATGGACTTCAAGTTAATCGGCAGAAATGTGAGTTCTTTCAGAAGCGGATCTCGTACTGTGGCCATGTCATTGACCAGGAGGGACTTCATAAGTCTCCTGACGAGATCGAAGCGGTTGTGAAGGCTCCCACTCCGGTTAATGTATCTCAGTTGAGGTCGTTCCTAGGATTGATTAACTATTACCATAAGTTTCTGCCAAATTTATCCACGGTACTGCACCCGCTGAACACTCTTTTGCAGAAGGGAGTACCATGGGAGTGGAGCGAGGACTGTAAGAAGGCCTTTCGCAAAAGCAAGGAATTGATAACCTCAGAGGAAGTGTTGGCTCACTTCAACCCAACACTGCCTATTCGTTTGGCTTGTGATGCTTCTCCATATGGTATTGGGACAGTACTCTCACACAAGTTGCCAAATGGCACGGAGAGGCCAGTCGCGTTCGCATCCAGATCATTGACCTCCGCTGAGCGCAACTATGCTTAGATAGATAGGGAGGCTCTCAGCCTTGTGTGGGGAGTAAAGAAGTTTAATCATTAGCTGCAGGGCCAAAAGTTTATGCTTCTGACAGACCATCAGCCGTTGGTATCCATTTTTAACCCTAAGAAGGGTGTGTCGGTGATGACAGCACAGAGACTCCAGAGATGGTCCCTTTTCCTAGGGGCACATCAATATCAGATAGAATTCAAAGGTACAAAGCAGCATGGTAATGCTGATGGGCTGTTGTGCCTGCCACTACCTGAAGAAGAGGAGACAACGAAGGTTGACCCTGTTGAGTTATTTCACTCGACCATCATCGAGTGTTTACCAGTCACCAATGCAAGTATTGAAAGAGAAACCAGGAATGACCCGACACTGTCCCGAGTCTATGAGGTGACAGTGAAGGGATGGCCAGCACATCGTGATTCTCTGTTACCGGCATTCTCGGCAAGACGAGACCAGCTGTCCGTCTGTCAAGGAACATTGATGTATGGAGCGAGAGTGATTATTCCTCCTAAGTTAAGGGAAAGAGTTCTAAAGGAACTGCATGAAGGTCATCTGGGGGGAGTCAAGATGAAAAGCCTTGCTAGGGCTTATGTGTGGTGGCCGGGTATCGACCAACAGATAGAGGAGCTGACGAAAAGCTGCTCAGGGTGCCAAAAAGTGCAAAATGCACCTCCGATTGCACCGCTGCATCCATGGGAATGGCCTTCAGCCCCATGGCAACGCGTACATATTGACTTTGCTGGTCCATTCATGGACTCCATGTTTCTAATTGCAGTGGACGCACATTCTAAATGGCCAGAAGTGATCAAGATGACTACCACTACTTCAGAAAAGACAATTGCGGTGTTAAGAACGATATTCGCAAGGAACGGATTGCCAGAACAAATATGTTCCGACAACGGACCACAGTTCGTGTCAGAAGAATTCCAAAAATTCTTAAAGAAGAATGGGGTGAAACATTATACCTCTGCCCCATATCATCCGGCTACAAATGGGTTGGCTGGGAGATTTGTACAAACATTCAAAAAGGCAATAAAGGCCATGAGCGAAGATCAGATTCCACTACAACATAAGGTGGACAAGTTTCTACTGGCATATCGAAACGCCGCTCATGCAGTGACAAACCAAAGTCCTGCCATGATGTTTTATAACAGGAGGTTGCGGTCCAGGTTGGACTTGTTAAAACCAAATGTGCGGAGGGAAGTTGAAAACAAACAGTTCCAGCATATAAATAACAAGACCACTCGGAGTTTCGAGGTAGGACAACCAGTGTTGGCCAGGGACTATGGAAACGAGAAATGGCAATCCGGAACAATTCGGGCCAGACAAGGACCCCTGATGTACATGGTAGATGTTGGTAAAAATGTAATACGGCGTCATGCTGACCAACTGGTAGAACCGAGAACAAGGGTCGAACCCATGGTTATGACAGAGACAACCGTGGAAGAAGTTAGTGAACCTGAAGCATCTACCTCGGCAGTGAATGTACCTGATGATGATGTCCAATCCATAAGAGACCAACTAGAGGAGTCACCTCAGCAACAAGAATCAGAGACCCCTGAAAGGCGTTATCCAACTCGAATCAGGAGGCCTCCTGAGAGACTGAACCTTTGAACTGTTTCTACATGAAGTTGTATATGTAGATATGTTATTATGTTATGTTAAATGGGGATATAACTGTTAAGCTAAAAAGGGAGGATTGTGGTGTATGTAACTTGTTCCACCTTAAGAGAACTTAAACCTGTTCCACCTTAAGAGATGTACTACTTTCTCTGGCTGCTGTATACGGTAATACCGGTGGTGACCACACCGGTATATAAGTGCTGTGTAGTAATTTGCTGGGTAGTACAGCCCTAACCTCCGAATAGTAAAGACCTATTGAAAAGTTATTCTTGTAGTCTGTGTCAGTAATTGACCTTAAATATAACTGGAACACACAGACTTAACAGGGTAGATAGAAAGGAGGGGTCAATAACAAGGGGGCATAGATTCAAGGTAAGGGGCAGGAGGTTTAGAGGGGATTTGAGGAAGAACTTTTTCACCCAGAGGGTGGTTGGAATCTGGAACTCACTGCCTGAAAGGGTGGTAGAGGCAGGAACCCTCACAACATTCAAGAAGCATTTGGATGAGCACTTGAAATGCCATAGCATATAAGGCTACGGACCAAATGCTGGAAAATGGGATTAGATTAGACAGGGCTTGATGGCCGGCGCGGACGCGATGGGCCGAAGGGCCTCTTTCTGTGCTGTATAACTCTATGACTCTATGACTCTATGAATGCATAGTTCATTGTTCAGATGCTGTATTGTGTGGAATGGAGGTCCTGCCAACCCTCATGTGAATGTGCCAGCCACATGTATGTACAGCGTAAAATTGCACAAATCTGGCATGGATTAGTCTATCCCTTGTCTGATGGCCAGCAATGAGGTCGCGTGCTGGTAGCACTGGGGCTGCCGCCTCCGTCAGGTCTTCCTCATCTGGTGCCTCATTCGGCTCCTCCTCCTCCTCGGAGGCTGTGCGCTGTGCCACTTGTTCCTCAGGCAGCGGTAAGCCATGCTGCTGTGGCGATGTTGTGCAGTGCACAGCAGACCACGATGATTCTGGACATGCTGGCTGGTGCATACTGTAGGGCTCCACCAGATCTGTCGAGGCATCTGAATCGCATTTTGAGCAAGGCGATGGTTTGCTCTATGATGCTTCTGGTGGAAATGTGGCTCTCATTGTAACGCTCCTCAGCTTCGTTTGATGGCCTCCTCATCGGTGTCATTAGTCACTTTTTCAGAGGATCGCCCTTGTCTCCAAGTAGCCATCCGGAAAGTTGGGTTGGCGGATTGAAGAGCTCAGCCACAGTGGACTGCCGCAGGATACACGAGTCATGGCAGCTGCCAGGGAACTTTGCGCACACCTGCATAATGTTCTTCCTGTGCATGTTAAGGGAGTGGAAGCCCTTGCGGTTCACAAATACAGCTGGGTTGTGATGGGGTGCCCTGATGGCCACATGTGTGCAGTATATGATGCCCTGCACCCTTGGGAAGCCTGCCACATTGGAAAACCCAACTGCCGTGCGGTTACACTTGCTTCATTCATTGAGAAGTGGATGTAATTGAACGACTTGCCAAACGGCATTGGTAAACTGCGTGATGCAACTGTGTGCAGCCGACAGGGAGATGCCACTGATGTCTGCTGCTGATCCCTGGAAGGACCCTGAAGCAAAGACGTTGAGGGCGGTGGTGACTTTGACAGCCACTGGTGAGGAATGTCCACTCGCTCCTCTGGGCTCCAGGTGTTGTTGCCGCATTGCGCAGATGTCAGCGATTGCGTTTCGCAAAAGTCTCAGCCTCCTTTGGCACTGCTGCTTACTGATGTTGAGGAAACTCATCCTCTGCCTGTAAACCCTGTGTTGGGGGTATCTCCTGTGGCGCGGTGTAGCCCTACGCTGACGCCCTCTGCCCTGTGCAGCATCAGGTGGCTCAGGAGAAGGTTGGCGCTCTTGTTGTCGGTGCTGCTGGTGTGTCTGGTCCTGCTGCTGCCACGGCTGCTCGTCCTCTGAATCTGAGGACCAGGATGAAAGAGTATAAATGGTTCCCTTTCTGCTGGTGAAAATATCACAAGGATGAAATGTTACAAGTGCTCAGCCAAAGTGGAGAGAGGTTATTCTAAGGAGGTCACAGTGTATATAGATCTCACAACACAAACTTACAACCTCAAAGCACCTGAAAAATGTCTTCAACATCCTGCAATCAAACAGTTCTGGCATTTGAAATTCAGCTAATGTGGTAGGTTAGCTTTAATCCTAGCTTTAATGCTGCATTTGCAGCTGTGAAGTATTCAGCTTGTGGTATATATCAATGATCTAGACTTGAACATAGTGGGTATGATTAAGAAGTTTGCAGGTGATACTAAAATTGGCTGTGTGGTTGATACTGAAGAAGGAAGCTGTAGACTGCAGGAAGATATCAATAAATTGGTCAGGTGGGCAGAACAGTGGCGAATGGAATTCAATCCGGAGAAGTGTGAGGTAATGCATTTGGGGAGGGCTAACAAGGAAAGGGAATACACATTAAATGGTAGGACACTGAGTAGTGTAAAGGAACAAAGGGACCCCGGAGTGCATGTCCACAGATCCCAGAAGGTAGCATGCCAAGTAGATAAGGTGGTTAAGAAGGCATACGGAATGCTTGCCTTTATTGGCCGTGGCATAAAATACAAGAGCTGGGGGGGGTTATGCTTCAACTGTATAAAACACTAGTTAGGCCTCAGCTAGAGTACTGCATGCAGCTCTGGTCACCACATTACAGGAAAGATGTGATTGCACTAGAGAGGGTACAGAGGAGATTTACAAGGATGTTGCCGGGAGTAGAGAATCTTAGCTATGAAGAAAGACTGGATAGGCTGGGTCTGTTTTCCTTGGAACAGAGGAGGCTGAGGGGAGACCTTATTGAGGTGTATAAAATTATGAGGGCCATAGATAAAGTGGATAGAAAGGGCCTATTTCCCTTAGCAGAGGGGTCAGAAACCAGGGGGCACAGATTTAAAATAATTGATGGAAGGTTTAGAGGGGATTTGAGGGGAAATTTCTTCACCCAGAGGGTTGTGGGGGTCTGGAACGCACTGCCTGAAAGGGTGGTAGAGGCAGGAGCCCTAACAACATTTAAAAAGTACTTGGATGTGTAACGTCCGTGTGTAATTGAGACACGGACTGCAGAAGTTGGTTATACCAGGTGTTTACTGAATGGAGACAAAACTGGAACTACTATACAAAGTTACTACACAGGCTTATATACAGGGGTGGTCACTACTGGTACTGCAGTATACAGGGGCTGCAGAATATAGTTCCTTCTTCAAGGTACATACACTACAATTCCTCCCCTTTTAGCTAAACAGTACATAACATTCGATTAATAATTAAATAACATATTTACAATTACAGTTGCTATATACATTAGCTGAAGTTAATCAATTATAAATTCAGTCTTTGAGGAGGCTTCCTGATTCTGTCCGGATAACGCCTCTTTGGGGTATCAGGTTCTTCTGGCAAAGTTGATTCGGGATCAACGTCGTTGTTTGGTTCGTCTGCTTCCAATATCACCGATTCTGAGGTAGATGCAATTGGTACTTCGGTTTCATCACCAGGTGTATAGGATCGTGGTGTAGATTTGACGTTTTCCAGTGACTCTAGAATCTGGTCAGTATGGCATCTTACAATGCTCTCTCCAACGTCCACCGTATACATTAGAGGTCCTTGCCGTGTGCAGATCGTTCCTGGCTGCCATTTCTCTGTGCGGTAGTCCCGGGCCAAAACTGGTTGACCTATCTTGAAACTCCTGGTCGGCCTTTCATTCATATTCTGAAACTGCCTGTTCTCCACATCTCTTCTGATGTTTGGCTTAACCAAATCCAAGCGGCATCTTAGTCTTCGATTGAAGAACATCATGGCTGGAGTTTGGTTGGTAACCGCATGTGTCGCATTCCGGTAGGCAAACAAGAAGTTATCCACCTTGTGTTGTAGGGGTATGTCTTCATTACACATTGCCTTGATAGCCTTCTTGAATGTTTGAACGAACCTCTCAGCCAATCCATTGGTGGCTGGATGATATGGGGCGGATGTGTAATGCTTAACACCATTGTTCTTTAAGAATCACCGGAACTCTTCAGACACAAGCTGTGGTCCATTGTCGGAGCAAATCTGTTCAGGCAGCCCATTTCTGGCAAATATGGTTCGTAAGACTTGGATAGTTTTTTCTGTGGTGGTTGAGGACATTTTTATTACCTCTGGCCACTTTGAATGTGCATCCACCGCAATTAAAAACATCGAGTCCATAAATGGACCAGCAAAATCAATGTGTACCCTTTGCCATAGAGATGAGGGCCACTCCCATGGATGTAGAGGGACTTATGGTGGGGTGTTTTGGACCTTCTGGCATCCTGTACAGCTCTTGGTCATCTCTTCGATTTCTCTATCGATTCCCGGCCACCACACAAACGCTCTGGCTAAGTTCTTCATTTTTACCCCTCCCAGATGACCCTCATGAAGCTCATTGAGCACTCTATCCCTCAATTTGGGTGGAATTACTACTCTGGATCCACACATCAATGTTCCTCGGCACACTGACAGCTGTTTTCTTCTCGGCGAGAATGCTGGCAACAGTGGTTCGCCATGTGCTGGCCATCCCTTCACCATTAAGTCATAGACCCTGGAGAGTGTCGGGTCATTTCGTGTTTCCTTTTCTATGTTTGCATTCGTCACAGGTAGACATTCGACTATGGTCGAGTGGAATATCTCCACAGGATCCACTGCAGGTGCTTCTTCCACCGTCGGCAACGGTAGGCGCGACAATCCATCAGCATTCCCATGCTGTTTAGTTCCTTTATACTCAATGTCATATTGGTGTGCCCCTAGGAAAAGGGACCACCTCTGTAGCCGCTGTGCTGTCAATATCGGGACGCCCTTCTTAGGGTTGAAAATGGAGACAAGAGGTTGATGATCAGTTAGTAGAGTAAATTTCTGTCTGTGCAGGTAGTGATTGAACTTCTTCACCCCCCACACCAGGCTGAGGGCCTCTCTGTCAATCTGGGCGTAGTTACGCTCGGCTGCAGTTAACGAGCGTGACGCAAAAGCTACCGGCCTCTCTGAACCATCAAGGGATTTATGTGACAGTACCGCTCCAACGCCGTAGGGAGACGCATCACACGCCAGTCTTATTGGTAGTGATGGGTTGTAGTGAGCCAATACTTCTCTTGAAGTGATCAGGCCTTTACACTCCTGAAAGGCCCGCTTACATTCATCGCTCCATTTCCATGCTACTCCAGTTTGTAGCAGGGCGTTCAGTGGGTGCAGAATTGTGGACAAATTCGGCAAAAACTTATGGTAGTAATTCACCAATCCGAGGAATGACCTCAGTTGCAACACATTTTCAGGCGCTGGAGCCTTAACTACCGCTTCAATTTTGTCAGGGGACTTATGTAACCCCTCTTCATCAATCATGTGGCCACAATACGATATTTGTTTCTTAAAAAAACTCGCACTTGGGGCGATTGGCTCATAGCCCATGTTCTCTTAGTCTAGTGAGCACCTGCTCTAGGTTGGCAAGGTGTTCACTGTCATTTTCACCTGTCACTAGGATGTCGTCCAAGTAACACTGGTCCCCCGGAATCCCTTGCAGGACTTGTTCCATCGCTCTTTGCCATATAGCCGGAGCTGATGCAACTCCGAATACCAGTCGATTATACTGGTAAAGTCCTTTGTGAGTGTTTATCGTGAGATATTTCCTAGAGGATTCTTCAACCTCCATCTGCAAATATGCTTGCGCTAGGTCAATTTTTGTAAAACGTTTCCCTCCAGATAGTGAGGTGAAAATATATTCTATCCTCGGAAGAGGATACTGTACTGTGTGAAGGACTGGGTTCACAGTCACCTTGAAGTCCCCACAGATGCGAACCTTCCTTGGCTCCTCAGACTTATTGTTTAATGTTTTCTTCATGACAGGAACGATGGGTGTCGCCCACTCGCTCCAATCTACCTTAGTTAACACGGCTGCATTCTTCAGATTCTCCAGCTCTGCCTCGATGGCTGGGCGAATTGCATACGGTACCGGTCTTGCTTTGAAAAACTTGGGAATTGCATTCTCTTCTATTTTTATTGAGGCGGTTACGCCTTTAAGAGTTCCCAGTTCTTGTTGAAATACCTCTTTAGCGTTAGCCAAGATTTTTGACAATCGTCCAGGTGTGACGTTGTCATCCTTTTTACCAGCCACAGTCAGTGCCTGAATGGAGTGCCAGTCTAAACTTATCTTTCTGATCCATTCACGTCCCAATAACGGTGGTCCACCATCTTGCAGTATGTCCAGATACAATTTCTGTATTTCCTTGCCGTTGTATTCGACAGGCACCCTTATTTTCCCTCTGGGGTACACTTTCTGCCCCGTATATGTCTTCAAGACAATGGATGTGTCTTTCAAGGGTATGTGTGAGAATAACCGCTCGTAGTCTCATCGATTCATGACGGTCAGGGCTGATCCTGTATCCAATTCCATTTTGACTTGGGACCCTGCTATTGTGAGGGTGACCCAAATGGTTCGGTGATCCTCTTTTGTGATTACGTTGTGTAGTTTGAGACAGCTTAGTCTCTTGTTCCCGGATTCACTATCGCTCTTCTGGTCTTCAGAACTACTGTCCGTCATCTTTTGTACTTTCCTGTACTTTTCCTTAGTAGTCTTTTTGTTGTCGTTAGTCTTCTTCCCGGACCTGCAAACTCATGCAATGTGTCCCATCTTTCCGCATTGCCTGCATGTTTTGTCCTTGGACCAGCAGTCCTTCTGGTCATGGGTTGTTCTGCCGCAGCGATAACATTTTTCAAATCCCCGTGTCATTTCATGGGTGCCGTATTCCTGTGGCTTTTGCTGTATTTCCACAGCTCCCCTTGCTGCTGCTTCGTACAATACTGCCACGCTGAAAGCCTTATCTAGCGTCAGCTCTTTCTCTGAGAGTAACCTCTTCTGGGTTCCTTCACTCAGGAATCCACAGACAAATTTGTCCTGTAGGGTATCTGCCAGTCCTGCTCCGAACTGGCAGTGCTTTGATAGCTTGCGTAGTTCCGTAAGGTAATCAGCATTGCTCTCATCTTTATGCTGATTTCTCTTGTGGAATTTAAATCTTTCTGCTATCAGCAGCGGTAAATGATTTAGGTGTTCCTGTAGGAAATCAACAATTTCGTTAAAACTCTTCGCTATCGGTTTGACTGGAGTGATCAGGTTCCGCAATAAGCCGTACGTTCTTGCGCCCATTAAGTTTAGTAGTACCGATGCCTTTTTCTCATCGGCTACTTCATTCGCCTTGCAATATACTTCGACTCTTTCCACATACGTGGTCCAGTCTTCTATTGCATTATCGAAGGCCGTGATATTGCCAGTCTTCGGCATCTTGGAGATCTAAGATGGCGCCTCTCGCGCTTTGCCTTCTTCCCCGCTGGATTAAGATGGCGCCTCCCGCGCTTTCTGTCCTTTCCGCTGCTGTCAGCGCTGTTGCTGGCATTTTTATGCCTTAATGGCGACGCCCTATGGTCTGCGCGCACTTCCCCCCGCGCTGCTGCCAACGCCGCTCTCCGCGGTCCCCATGGCAAACTGCAGCTCCTCGCGGCTTTCTGCGCTTCTAATTTCTTTTATTTTAATTACTGTTCCCGTCATCAGAGCAGACCCTATGGGACACTTTCCTCCCTCTTCTCGGGTCTGTACGCTGCCCGGCTTCGTAGCACCGGCCGCGCCCTGTGTGCTCCACCCTCTCTCTCTCTCTCTTCTTCCCGACAACGCTGCTCGGCCCCGTTGAAAACCACCCGATCGAGCTCTAGCCCGCCGCAGCCCAGGAAGGATCAGTGTACTACCTGCCACCAGCCCGATTAGCTGGAACACCATAGACTGGAGAACCAAGCCCAGATCTCGGCAGCCTCTCCTGCAAATCTTCGAATTCGATGAATCAGAGGGCGGTTGCTTACGGTCGACGCCCGTTTCTTCTGTTAGTTTTTAAAAAATATATATTTTTGGATTTCTTCCTTCTGGCCTCAACCTCTAACAACTTCGCTTCAGGGATGGATCCCCGTGAGGTGGTGCAGAACTGTAGGTAAGTTCGGATCTGTTAGTCGCCAATGTAACGTCCATGTGTAATTGAGACACGGACTGCAGAAGTTGGTTATAACAGGTGTTTACTGAATGGAGACAAAAACTGGAACTACTATACAAAGTTACTACACAGGCTTATATACAGGGGTGGTCACTACTGGTACTGCAGTATACAGGGGCTGCAGAATATAGTTCCTTCTTCAAGGCACATACACTACAGGATGTGCACTTGGGATGCTCTAACCTGCAGGACTACGGACCAATAGCTGGGAAGTGGGATTAGGCTGGATAGCTCTTTGTTGGCCAGTGCAGACACAATGGGCCGAAAGGGCCTACTTCCGTGCTGTAACTTTCTATGATTCTATGAACACCCGACACAATCAGCTGGCATGTTAACTACCTTAACTGCCACTCCCGCCATTTGATGTGGGGTCTGATCAGGAGTCGCAGACCCGACACCTTGAAGTGTGAACACATGCCATGCCCCCAAACATACTTTAATTATGAGGCTTTCAATGCGATCCAGTTATTCCACGGGAAACTGCTTGCCAAGTGACTCCACCAAAGGATGTAATTTTTTATTCATTCATAGGATGTGGGCTTTGCTGGCAAGGCCAGCATTTATTGCCCATTTCTAGTTACCCTTGAGAAGGTGGTGGTGAGCCACCTTCTTGAACCGCTGCAGTCCGTATGGTGAAGGTACTCCACAGAGCTGTTAGGGAGGGAGTTGCATGATTTTGACCCAGCGACGATGAAGGAACGGCGATCTATTTCCAAGTCAGGATGGTGTGTAACTTGGAGAGGAACTTGCAGGTGATGGTGTTCCCAAGTGCCTGCTGCCCTTGTCCTTCCAGGAGGAAGAGGTCACGGGTTTGGGAGGTAATGCTGAAGAAGCCTTGGCAAGTTGGTGCAGTGCATCTTGTAGATGGTACACACTGCAGCCATAGTGCGCCGGTGGAGGGAGTGAATGTTTAAGATAGTAGATGAGGTGCCAATCAAGTGGCTGCTTTGTCCTGGATGGTGTCGAGCTTCTTGAGTGTTGTTGGAGCTGCACTCATCCAGGCAAGTGGAGAGTATTCCATCACACTCCTGACTTGTGCCTTGTAGATGGTGGAAAGACTTTGGGGAGTCAGAAGGTGAGACACTCGCCGCAGAATACCTGGCCTCTGATCTGCTCTTGTAAATGTAATGGGTGGATGTGAGTGGTCTTGGATATAGGATGCAGTGTCAATACAAACTATTCTTCTATAAAACTGCAAACTACCTCCAGCAGTAAGGGCATGAAAGGAACAGGCAGGGCTGAGATAGGTGCCTTTCAGGGTGACCAATCATCCAGCCACCCAACTCAAAGGACTTGAGCAGAGGCCGGAAGGTGAGCTGGTCTGGGCGGCCACCACAGCAACACAAGTGGTGTCTGCAGTTACAGGGTCATCTTCTGACCCTGCTGAAGGAGGTAATGAGTTACCCTGCCCCATTGAAATCCTTGGCAAAAGCCTGAAGCAACCACCTCACTTACTTCCTCACTACAGTGACACTTAGATGCAGCACTAGGATAATTAGCAAGAATTAAGAATAAGTTTGATACATTTGTACTTGAACTAGGCATTGCGATTTTGTGTCATTAGGCCTTTCTGCTTGAACATATAAATGGATGTGTGGGTGAGATATAGTATGGGGTCATGATGTTATATAAGGTTGGTGTGACAGATCATGGGGAACCTGATACAGGAATGCTTGCGCTATGGGGCTTGCAAATCTTAAGCAAATTGATTCTCCAGTAACGGTTGGCTGATTTCCAGGGCATGTTGCTGCTGAAGTAGAGCTGGAAAATCTGCAGGCTGTGTCTCATTATATTTTCTTTCTGCTGCATTTCTGGGATTTTACATTGGCGTCATCAGATAAAGCTCCAGAGAATCTCAGAGTAAGGGTGGTACAGTAGATTAGCATAAAATAAATGCATCATGGCAACTTCCAGGTTACCTGGTTTTAACATGCACGATACAATTCCAATGGGGCCGAAGCTCAGCTTGGGGTCAAACAGAATGCTGAGATTGCAATCAGTCTGGTACAGCCTGAGACAGTGTCTGATAAAGGGGAAGAATTGTACAGAGTTTGTGGTGTTTAGCTGGAGGAAATTACAGCTCATTGACAACTGGATGTTGGACAAGCAATCTGATCGTGCAGAGGCAGTGGAGGGAGCAAAAGAGGTTGTGGAGAGGTAGAGATGGGGGTTATCACCATACATATGGAAGTTGACACAGCCTTCAGGCATGTTCAGGTATATATACTCAGGTCTATATAATCAGTTCCTTGGGTAGACTCATGTCTGTTGAGCCCTTCCTCTGATATAGGTGCATCTCCCTCTGCTTCTGGCCATAAAACTCATCATCCCCGAGGTTCCTAAGTGCAGGGGAATTCCCAAAGGATATCCATAGGGCATTGATGACTAGCTGAGGCAAAGTATTAAATGGGAGCTAAAGTTAAATTGAAAAATCAAAAAATAGACAACCAAAACCACGATAGAACAATGTTTCTGTATTCTCTTTTTTCCTGCTTTTCTATGATCCTTTTTAAAAAATCTGTTCCTGCTCTTTTGCTGTGTTCTATTGCAGCCATTGATTGTCCTTTGACCTCTTTGCCTACCAGCTTTTCTTACACCATAGTCATAGGTTTCATTGCAATTTTTGAAAAGTTTGCTACAACACATTTGTTTTTCAAAACCCGAGACATATTAATATCCAATGTACATTACACACAGAACAAAACAACTACAAGTTAATGCTACATTTTTACAGAGAAAGCCTCACTAACCTACATTAACCATCTGTGGCATATCGAAGTGTTAACACACACTGCAGATGCTGCAGTAAATATTTTATTCCTTGTTGATTAGGGACAGTAAAGCTTACCAAGAGAAGTCATCATGAAGTGTTTATTTCAGTTAAATTGATCTATAAGTTTAAGAGGCTTAATGTTACTTAATCCATGACTTTGTGTCTATAGAATTTCAATGAAATATAACTTGAGAACAATATTTTTATTAAATAATTAATAATCCTTTAAAAAATCTCTAAACAGGAACAAAATTACATTAACATGATTCTTGTGAGCCTCCAAACATATTCCAGTCATCATGGATAATAGTTCATATGGGAGGAAGCCCATATGACAGAACAAGGAACAGTGGCCTCTTTATTCAGCAAAGCCTCTCGCTCATCAGTACTCAGTGTGCCACAATCATTTGTAGCAATGTTTTTTTCCCCATAGTATCACATATTTTCCTTTACCCTTCTATTTTTCTGTTGTTTTCGAAACCTGTTCATCGTCAGTCTCCACTAATACAATAGCCGCAAAGTTGGTCTTGGGTTTAGCAGAAGATTTGCAGAAGACATGCATTCAAATAGTTCTCGTACTGCGAGGAAGAATTACATTTTATGAGGTGTAAGCGTCTTAATTATACATATTTTAACAAAAGTGTTATCATATTACCAGGCTGGTTTTAGTCTGTTCCACACTTTAATTATTAGTTTATTTGGTGATTTCGCACTTGAATAGCAATACTTATATCTGAAATTAATTCAAACCACAAAGTGTGGCTTAGAGATAATAGACAAATTAGACTTTAACATCTGAAAAATAATTCTCCAGCGAGTGTTAATGGAGTAAAAATATTATCATGGACAGGAGAATTTCAATAACTGATCATTATATTTTTAAAAGTTTCAGTTTGAAACACTAAAAAATAATATCTTTGAAAATCTTAGCCTGCATTTATAATGTAGCCACTGATTTCAGCCAGATCTGTGGAGTGTGATATGCAGATGGCAGATTGGAGCTATACTGCTGATGCATATTGCTGCAGATTACATTGTCATCAAAGAAGGAGCTTGAACACACCTGCTTGTATGCATGTAGACATATGATGCTAACAGATAACTTTCTCCTAGCATTGATAAGATTATTAATTCACTTTTCAAAGTTCCCAGGATGTCCAGTGGCTCACTTGGGGAATTTTAAATGCGGCTTCAACTGAGCAGGAGCTCTACCTCACCCAGTGTGAGCTCAGACATCTCTTGGACTTAATGCACTTGGCAGTCAAAGTGGGGCGTAACTCCTGAAATAGACTACCACTCTCATGTTGACTCAAAAGTGGCAATTTAAGTGCTTCCCTAGATGTTGTTATTCAAGACTTAAATACTTTTAACAGAAATTTCTTCAAACCAAATTCTATTTGAATTTGAGGCTTTGCTTTACTTTGTGAGTGAACCAGCACTTGTATAGCTCCATTCTTTCCCAGTATCTCTCTGAGACCAGCCAACAAGGGATCAAAAAATGTCTGGCTCATTGATTTTTTCATCCATTCATGTGTGCTCCTGATAGCCCAGATGACATAAGGCAATCGGCTTGGGAAAGGATTGGAAACTGCGTGTGGAACCCTGTTTCTGCTCTGGTTTGCAGAAGCCATTTATCCATCATGTGCATGACAGCAATATCATAGCCTGCCTCATAATGAAAAATACAATACTTGTGTCCAGTTCTCCCATATGGAACAGAGAAATAAACTAAAACTGGATCACCTTAACAGAAGCATTATCTAGAGACACAGCATAAACAGGACAACAGATGATACTCCAGTGTTCTTCTTTCATGTGTATACTTATCACATACACACACTCACGCATATATATATCTCACACACACACACACATACGTATATGAAAATGGATACGATATAATTGCGATTACAGAGACATGGCTGCAGGGTGACCGAGGCTGGGAGCTGAATATCCAAGGATATTCGATATTTAGGAAGGACAGGCAAAAAGGAAAAGGAGGTGGGTGGCGTTGTTAGAAATCAGAGCAATAGTGAGAAAGGATATTGGCTCAGAAAATAAAGATGTAGAATCAGCTTGGGTGGAGCTAAGAAGCACCAAGGGGCAGAATACATTGGTGGGAGTTGTCTATAGGCCTCCAAACAGTAGTGGTAATGTAGGGGACGGCATCAAACAGGAAATTAGAGATCCATGTAACAAGGGTACTACAGTAATCACGGCTGACTTTAATCTACATATAGACTGGCAAAACCAATTTAGCAATAATACTGTGGAGGATGAATTCCTGGAGTGTGTATGAGATGTTTTTTTAGACCAGTACATTGAGAAGCCAACTAGGGAACAGGCTATCCTAGCTTGGGTATTGTGCAATGAGAAGGGGTTAATTAATAATCTTGTTGTGTGGGGTCCTTTAGGGAAGAGTGACCATAGCATGATAGAATTCTTCATTAAGATGGAAAGTGAAGTAGTCTAATCTGAAACTAGGGTCCTAAATCTAAACAAAGGAAACTATGAAGGTATGATGAGGGGGTTGGCTTTGATAGATTGGGGAGCTTCATTAAAAGGCATGACAGTGGATAGGCAATGGCTAACATTTAAGGAACGAATGCATGAATT
Source organism: Somniosus microcephalus (assembly GCF_052327205.1). NCBI lineage: Eukaryota > Metazoa > Chordata > Chondrichthyes > Squaliformes > Somniosidae > Somniosus > Somniosus microcephalus. Next base: position 98,326,907 of record NC_140992.1, on the reverse strand, counting down.
GCAATAGTTATACATTCCTTTCTGGCGCAAAAACACAAAAGGAAAAGCGGCCCAACCATGGCTAACAAAAGAAATTAAGGATAGTATTAGATCCAAAGAGGAGTCATATAAAGTTGCCAGAAAATGTAGCAAGCCTGAGGATTGGGAGCAGTTTAGAATTCAGCAAAAAAGGACCAAGAGATTGATTAAGAGGGGAAAAATAGAGTATGAAAGTAAACTTGCAAGGAACATAAAAGCAGACTGTAAAAGCTTCTACAAGTATGTAAAAAGAAAAAGATTAGTGAAGACAAATGTAGGTCCCTTACAGTCAGAAACGGGAGAATTTATAATGGGGAACAAGGAAATGGCAGAGCAATTAAACAAATACTTTGGTTCTATCTTCATGGAAGAGGACACAAATAACTTCCCAGAAATGCTAAGGAACCAAGGGCCTAGTGAGAAGGAGGAATTAAAGGAATTTAGTATTAGTAAAAAAATAGTGCTGGAGAAATTAATGGGACTGAAAGCCGATAAATCCCCAGGGCCTGATAATCTGCATCCCAGAGTACTAAAAGAGGTAGCCGTGGAAATAGTGGATGCATTAGTTGTCAACTTCCAAAATTCTATAGATTATGGAACAGTTCCTGCAGATTAGAGGGTGGCAAATATAACCCCACTATTTCAAAAAGGAGGGAGAGAGAAAACAGGGAATGACAGACCGGTTAGCTTAACATCAGTAGTAGGGAAAACGCTAGAGTCTATTATAAAGGATGTGATAACAGGACACTTAGAAAATATCAACAGGATTAGACAAAGTCAACATGGATTTATGAAAGGGAAATCATGTTTGTAAGGGGGGTGGCGGGTGTGGCGCGTGCGCCCAGTCAGTTATGCCCCTGACTGGTGAGCGGTTCGAATCGCTCCCACGCCCCTTGTGTTCTAGACACCGGGCTTAGGTACAGGCGGCAATACAGAAAGACTCGAGTAGACAGGTGGTTTGGATGTAAGAAAACCAAGATTTTATTAAAGCAGAGAATAACACAGTCTTATGAGAAATTACTAGCATAAAATACAGGCAAATACAAAATAACTATACCTGTACAGGGAATGGGGAACACACGGCACATCGAGGGAAAACAAACTATATTAACAATCCCCTTATCCTTATCCCACCCCCTATGCCTAACTAGATTAAGCTATGAGGGGCCAGAATTCATGCTCACCAATCCAACGCAAAGACAACTGTTAACGAAATGCGGATTTTGAGGTTTGGTTCTCTGTCCTCTTAGGTACCCTGTCGCCACGTGGTCTTCAGGGGCGCAGTGCGGGGGCGGCTACTGCGACGCACCATCTTCTCCTCCGTTACCGTCACCGTCTCATCCCGATGGGTACTCCTCTTCTTCTCCCTCGGGCGGTCGTCAGCGGTAATGTTACATTTATCGGACAGTTAACGGTCTTTGTTGTTTAGATTTTGTTACCCATGCATCGAACGACAGTTTATTTGTCGTAGTGTAGGCAATTGCATTACAGTGTTCAACAAGGTGTTTGCCTTCCCAAGCGCCAGCTTATAACTCGATGCTTGGTCTTTATCGATACATTTTTCGCTGACCCGCTCTGCCCTTAGTTTATCGAGTTTTATCGTCTTCTTCATCTCTACTCATCGCGTCTACCTGCTACCTGCTCGAATTCGTCTCACCACCTTTTCAGCCTGGGCATCCCAGATGACGGGGGACTCGGGTCTCATTCTCCTCCCCGGCTGTTGCTATGGTGTACTTCGCTGCTGAAATCTCACCGCGGGGAGCGAGGAGAGACCCGCCATGAGGCCAGGGCACGAGTGAGCCAGGAACCAAGAGCGAAGGCCAAGCGCCAGCGAGCAGAGAGAACGAGAGCGAGTGACCTAGATTGCTACCTGGGGCCTGCAGTTACACCCGTTGTTTACATTCCTTATCTGCGCACCAAATCAGGTTGGTTCATTGTTCCAACTTTGGCGGGTTGTTTTAAATAATTACAGCAATCTAAACTAACTGTTTTTAGATGGTCATTTATCGCACCTAATGGCCTGATGTCCAAGCTGTATTGTTATTAATGCATTCTAATCGGCCTGTCCGGCCTCGATGGCTTCCTTAAGCTGTTTCCGATTATTTATGCAGATGACTTGATAGCCTCAAGTATAGGCCCAACTAATATCTGTCTACGATCTGGCTTAATGCATATTCTAATGTTTGCTGTCTGCTTTTCCAAAACACAAAGTCCTTTTCACAGAAACTGCACTTTAGGTTTCGATTTCCCCACAAGCTGCTTGTTCTGTGCTGCAGAGTTCAAGCTTTAAAATCTTGCAGGCTTTTGGCCACGAGGTGCGGATGCCATCTTTTGGGTACCCTTTTTAAAATGTCCATGCAGGGTCCCTTTTATTAATAACTTTGGGGAAATGTGGACATTTTGCGAATCCTACACTCCCCCCTGTGATACTAAAACTTGCTTGAAGTATCATTCTTACAAGGTGAGCAAAATTTTCTGACCCTCCATAGTCAACCTTCCCCAGTAATTACCTATCTAACATACCCATGACACATGCACTTCCCATTCCGCGAAAAAGTAGTGTACATAAGCATACATAGAATAATTACAGTTGTTTACACACATCCAAGCATGGAGGGGGTCCAACACCCCTGCACCACTTGGTACACATACATCTTTATTAAACGCGTCGCGAAAAAAGAAGAAACTTCATTAAAAACAACAAACAAAAAAAAAATCTTTAATCAAAATACAAGGAAAAGACTTAAACAGCCTCCACCTTCACATAATGTTCCTTCCAGATCTTCTGGTTTTGGAACTCTAACAACTGCTCTTTTCACCTTACATTGAATACAAACTAGATACAACACTATCCCTAACTGGCAAACCACGAGAATGTGGGAAGCCAGTCTGATCCACGAAGGGACCTCTATGTTATTGAAAATGTCCCACCAGGGTGGAATCACAATATACAATATCTTAGTCCCTATCTCTACTGTTTTCTGCTCTAGAGTGTAAAAATGTTTCTGCGAAACTATAACGGCCTTGAGTATTTTGGTAAGGTGTTCTGGGAGAGGGGGAATTTCATAGCCAAAGTGTGCTAAGTACTTTTGCAAATTCATAAAATTCTCCTTCACAGTGAGATGAACAGTGGAGGGTTCAGGAATGGGGCCAATTCGCTCCTGGGCCACTTGAACTTCTGCCTCGGGTTTAAAACAGAAACTGCTGTCACTAACCAGACACCAGCTATGCTGTCCATGCTGGTAGTGGGACGCGCTGGTGGTGACACAGTATGTCCCACCTCCTATATATGCTACCTGCGGGGGAACATGGCCTTGTGCCATTGCCTCCATGGTACAATTTATAGGCTTCGCGCCAGCAGCTCTGAACCCACACTGCGGTTTTGAATAGGCATTCAAGTGCTGGGGACACAGGATTATGTGTGCTCCCTGGCTCCAGCACCCTGAGAGGTCAGTGTAATGATCAATAACATGTCATTCTATAGTGGACACTAAGTGGAGCCGTAGAGCTGTGTAGAGCTGTATATAGCTGTATGTATAAGACTACACTACCCAGCTGTATGTATATTAAGACTACATTACCCATGAGGCACTAGGCTACCCACAAGGCAGCAGTCAAGATGGAAGCCTCTACAGATACTGTACCTAGTCCACATGTGCTCAATAAAAGTGTCTAGCAAAAGCTAGCTGTGTTCATAATAAGAATGTCTATTTATTAATGAACATAAGATGGTACCAGGATGGTGAAGATCTGCTGAAAATTGTGAAAAGTGACATGGAGAATTTGAAGCCACCAGAGCGTTTGAAACTCACAGGAAAAATCGACTACAATTGGCAGACTTTTAAACAACAATTCGAACTCTACATTGCAGCCATCGGATTCGGTACGAAGCCAGATGCAAGAAAAACAGTGTTGCTGCTTATGGTTGCAGGCCCACAGGTGATAGAGGTATTTAATACATTTGTATTTAATCCAGAGGAGAACAGAGAAAAATTAGAAGATGTGCTAAAAAAATTTGATGCACATTGCTCTCCCAAAAAGTATTAGACGTATGAAAGATACATCTTCCGTTCTCGGACACAGCAACAAAATGAGACTTTTGATAGCTTTATAACTGAATTGAAACTGAAAGCACAGACATGTAATTTCTCTGAGCTGAAATCATCCATGATTCATGACCAGATTGTGTTTGGTATTCATGATAAAAAAGTCAGGGAACGTCTGTTGAGAGAAACCGAACTAAATTTGGAAAATGCAGTGAAAATATGCCAAGCCAGCCAGCTAGCTCGAAAGTACGCGAAGACTTTCAGTGAAATCAATAATGATGCGATTGTAATGAGTGATAATGCTGCTGTCGGTGCTGTGTCCTACAAAGGGGAAGAAACATGGGCAGAACAGAAATGAAAAGCAATCGGAGGATGAACTTTTTAATTGTAAACGCTGTGGTTACAAACACCAGTTAAGACAATGCCCAGCGTTTGGAAAAATGTGCACAAAGTGTAATGGAAAGAATCACTTTGCCAAACAATGCTTTTCAAAAGTAAAAACAACGAAAGGGCAACAAGTTAATGTGATTGAGGACACTGATTTAAGTGAGACATTTTTTGTAGGAATGGTGTCATGTGACGATATCAAAAAAGATACAGAAAATGTGCAGCCCTCAGATATGGACAATGCTGAACATAAAGTCAATGCAGTAAAAGTGGACAAATGGATGATCCCACTGCAGATAAATGGAGCATTAGTTACATTGAAACTGGGCACTGGGGCATGTGGTGATTATTCTTTATGTTTAGTAAGAAGTATTGTGATTGGTTGTTTGTTTCCTGCCTTGGGATATATGCTGTAATCTCATTGGTAGTTGATGTCATGTGATTTGTGGTGGCCATCTTAAATTCAGTTCTTTCCAGCCTTTAATTGGGACTGGGTGTTGAAAGATGTGCTACAGGATTTTTAAGTTAATAAAGCCTAGATTAGAAAGGCAAATCTATTCTTTATTTCAATTTATTAACTTTATGTCAGAATGGAGCGATATCTTCAACCAGAACGATTCAATGCTGACCCTAATTCTGCAGGAGTGGATGATAAATGGAAACACTGGTATTGTACATTTAAAAACTTTTTGGGCGTGTTGGATCAAGAGTCTCTAAATAAGCTGAATATGCTGATCAACTACATTGCTCCGGATGTGTATAAGTATATTTTGGACTGTAAAACTTACGAAGTGGCTATTTCTACATTGGAAAAGATTTTTGTTAAACCAAAGAATGAGGTATTTGCACGTCACCTTCTATCTGCCCGTAGGCAGCAGGTGGGAGAATCTTTGGATACTTATTTACAAGCACTTCGGTGCCTTAGTGTTAACTGTAATTATAAGGCCGTGACGGCTGAAGAATATAAGGAAGAATCGCTACGGGATGCTTTTATTAATGGATTACTGTCTAGATCAATTCGTCAGCGGTTGTTAGAAAATAAGACTTTGGATCTTAAGAGTGCTTTTGAGCAAGCTTCTACATTGGATGTGGCTCAGAGAAGTTCGGATTCTTATGCTCTTTTTAACCGGCCTGCGACTGTGGTTTCGGCAGTTCCGGATGAAAAGGAATTATGTGGACTTAATAGGAGTGGTTTACTAGATTCTGAAACAGTTTCTACTTCAGCGGCTGTTGCCTCTAGGATTCAGAAGTGTTATTTTTGTGGGAACGTCCAGCACCCTCGTCTGAAGTGTCCTGCTCGGGAGGCTGTGTGTAGTAAATGCGGCAAGAGAGGTCATTACGCACGTGTGTGTAAATCATCAGGTTCAATTACCTCCTCTGTGACTATTCAGCCTTTAGATAGGGCGTTTATTGCATCAATTTCTGCTGCATTTGCTCATGGCCTAGACAAAGCTATAGTTACGGCCCAATTAATGGGTTGGAAGTGAAGGCCCTTATAGATACGGGCAGTACCGAGAGTTTTATAAGTCTTCAGTTTGCAAAGGAGAAGCATTTGAAAATTTCACCTGTTCCTATCAGGTGTGTATGGCTCAGACAACTCTCACTTCACAAGTAGCTGGTTGTTGCCTTGTGAAATTGATTCTTCTAGGTAATACGTATACTGATATATGCCTATCTGTTTTGCCTAATCTCTGTGCGGATATTTTGATTGGTCATGATGTGCTTCAGTTACACGAGTCTCTCAGTCTTTCATTTGGAGGGACTAAGCCACCTTTATCTATTTGTGGATTAACCTCTTTATCCATTTCTCCATTATCACTTTTTTCTAATTTGATGCCGGATTGTAAGCCAATTGCTACCAAGTCAAGAAGGTATAGCAGTCAGGATAGAGAATTTATTAATTCTGAAGTTCAATGTCTCTTATTGGAAGGAATCATTGAACCTAGTTGTTCGCCTTGGCGGGCACAGGTAGTTGTCACGACTAACGAGAGACATAAGAAACGAATGGTGATAGACTATTCCCAAACTATTAATAGGTATACTCAATTAGATGCGTACCCTTTGCCTAAGATTGATGAGCTTATCAATAAAGTATCTCAGTATAAGGTTTTTAGCACGATTGACCTAAAGCGTGCTTATCATCAGATTCCTATTGTTAAGAAGGATTAACCATATACGGCCTTTGAGGCTGGTGGAAAGCTGTATCAGTTTTGCCGAATACCATTTGGTGTTACTAATGGTGTTGCTTGTTTTCAACGGGCAATGGATGCTTTTATAAGTGATAACTCTCTCTGTGGTGTATGTGCCTTTAAGAGCAATTATGGTGTATGTGCCTTTAAGAGCCCCAGGTGTGCGTAATGCCGGTAATTGCCACTTGGGCTATATAAGCCTGTGTATTGTGTATATCCTTTAGAAACCCCCCCCCCAGACTTGCTTAGTAAATACCTATGAACCAACTCCTGTCTTCAGTGTCTTTATCTACACACGGACACTACACTCTCTCTGACACCTTTTCATGCTTAGATGACATCACGGTGTGTGGCAAATCAAGGGTGGAGCATGATTCTAATTTAGAAAGATTCCTTCAAGCTGCGGAAAAAGTTGGTTTAACTTTCAATAAAGAGAAGTGTACCTTTTCGACCACTGAGGTAAATCTACTGGGGTAAATTATCTAGGGAAACAAGATTAAACCAGACCCAGAACGTCTGCGACCATTGATTGATTTACCTTGTCCTACTAATTCTAAGGCTTTGCAACGAGTTGTTGGACTGTTTTCTTACTATTCTAATTGGATTGCAAATTTTTCACAGAAGATCTGGCCTCTTATTCGGGTTACGACATATCCTCTATCATGGGAGGCCAGGACGTGTTTTGATAATTTTAAATAGGATATCCTTGGAGCAGTTGTGCATTCTATTGATGAGCAGGTTCCTTTTGTGATTGAGACGGACGCTTCTGATTTTGCAATTGGGGCTACTCTGAACCAAAATGGAAGACCTGTGGCCTTTTTCTCACGTACCTTGAACAATAGTGAAAAAAGGCATTCTTCAATAGAGAAAGAGACGTATGCAATAGTAGAAGCACTGCGTAAATGGAGACATTATTTATCGGGGTGACATATTACATTGGTAACTGATCAAAAGTCTGTGTCCTTTATGTTTGATGTCAAACATTTTGGAAAGATTAAGAATGATAAAATAATGAGGTGGAGGATTGAGTTGGAATGTTACCATTTTGATATAGTTTATCGTCCGGGGAAGGATAATGTTGCTGCTGATGCGCTGTCAAGGGCTTATTGTTCTGTGCTTCACGGAGATACGCTTATTAATCTTCACAATGCCTTATGCCATCCTGGGGTTACGAGGATGATACACTTCGTACGCAGTAAGAATTTGCCCTTTTCAGTTGAAGACGTCAAGCGGATGACTTCATCATGTTCTATCTGTGCTCGGTGTAAACCGAATTTCTTTAAGCCTCAACGAGCTCATCTTATAAAGGCTACTTCTCCTTTTGAACGTTTGAGCGTCGATTTGAAGGGGCCTCTTCCTTCAACTACTCAAAACCGATATATATTCACTGTTGTGGGTGAGTTTTCAAGGTTCCCTTTTGCTTTTCCTTGCGCAGATGTATCAGCTGCTACAGTTATCAAATGTCTGACTCAACTTTTTGTCATCTTTGGGATGCCTGCGTATATCCATTCGGATCAGGGAAGTTCTTTTATGTCTTCCCAGTTGAAGGAATACCTTCAGAGTCGGGGAATTTCTACTAGCAGAACTACCCCGTATAATCCCCAGGGTAATGGACAGTGCGAACAATACAATGGGGTGATCTGGAAGGCAGTTATGTTGGCTTTGACATCCTTAAGAATACACAGTGGGAAATGGTACTGCATTCCATTAGATCATTGCTTTCAACAGCTACTAATGTGACCCCCATGAAAGGCTCTTTAACTATCCACGGAGATCTACTACGGGATATTCGGTACCTTCATGGCTTACTATGCAGGGACCTGTGCTGCTTCGACGCCATGTTAGATTGTCAAAATATGATCCTTTAGTGGAGGAGGTGGAGCTGTTGGAGGCAAATTCCCAATATGCTCATATTCGATTCCAAGATGGGAAAGAAAGTACCGTTTCAATTAAAGACTTGGCTCCTTGTGGTGGCCAGCCCTCTTCTGAGGATATTAACAATAGTCATGATTCAGATAATGTGGATGCTGTTACAGATACTACGAATATTTCCAATCCGACTGCAGATAATTATACTTCTATTAGTCAGCCCTCGAGGGATGTTCATGACCGTCCCAGTTTACCTCCTGATGGGATTTCTAATCCGGAAACCGTTGAAAATCGGGATGTGGATAGCCTTCCTGCAGAAGATACTTCTGTGTCTCCTGGTGTGGGAGGGCAAGGAATTTCACCAAGGTTAAGAAGGTCGACACGAACAAGATATCCGGTCGACCGATTGAAAATGGACTTTTAAATTGATAGTAATGTTTAAAATTGTTGAAATATTATATTATATTGTTTTAGTTGAGAGATACTTAATACTTATGTGCAGTGTTACTATTTGTTGTTGCTCACTTAGTATTGTGTCATGTTGAATAGTTTTATTTTGTCTGTGCATAGTTTTAGTTGTAAATAATTAATTATAAATTGTAAAGGTTATTTAGGTTGGAGTATATTTTAAAAGGAGGGGTGAATGTGATGATTATTCTTTATGTTTAGTAAGAAGTATTGTGATTGGTTGTTTGTTTCCTGCCTTGGGATATATGCTGTAATCTCATTGGTAGTTGATGTCATGTGATTTGTGGTGGCCATCTTAAATTCAGTTCTTTCCAGCCTTTAGTTGGGACTGGGTGTTGAAAGATGTGCTACAGGATTTTTAAGTTAATAAAGCCTAGATTAGAAAGGCAAATCTATTCTTTATTTCAGGGCAAAAGCAAACTTAATCAGTATGAGTGACATAAAAAATATGAAAGAAAAGCCCAAAATACAGAAAAAGTCAGTACTACTGAAGAGCTATAATGGACAGAAAATAGATAGCTTAGGTGTATGCAGACTTAAAGTGACAGTCAAAGACAAAGTGCATCATCTCATGTTTTCTGTTGTGGCTGAAAGACTTGATTCGATACTAGGTGACAAAGCTTGTGAAGACTTCGAACTGGTCAAGAGAGTCTACCGTATAAACTGTGCCATAAGCAGACCAGATGATTCAGGTGATGAAGCAGAGAGCCCATCAAGGATGAAAAGGCCAAAGGGTATCCATGTCTTCAAAAAGCCTAGTTTCTCCAAGAAGAAAGAAAAAGACTTTAAGGTCAAAGAGAAGCCAAAGGAAGAAAAGCACAAAGAGGAAAAACACAAGGAGAAAAAGTCCAAAGATATAACCGCAGCAGATGTTGTTAAGCAGTGGAAAGAGAAAAAGAAAAAGAAGAAGCCTGCACCAGAGCAGGAAGCAGTTCCGGTGGATACTCCTTCTTCCCTCAGGCCAGTCTTTGGTGTTCCATTAATCGAGGCTGCTGAGAGGACTATGCTGTATGATGGGATCCAGCTGCCAGCAGTTTTTCGAGAGTGCATTGACTACATTGAGAGTTATGGCATGAAGAGTGAAGGAAACACTGAAACCCTCTCCAAGCAAAGATCGCAAGGAGACGTCGATGTATACAAGAGCAGATTGATGACAATGCCGCAACTGCATCTTGTCATTCACCGCCAGAACGATCTCATGAAGACACATCAGACTTACCCGTGTTGAGAAGATCCACACGTGAAGTAAAAGAGCCTGATAGACTTAATCTTTGAGTACAATGTAAAGCTTTGAAAATGTGTTGACTGTTTTGAAAATGTTTATGTTTATAGAGCACTAACAAAAGTGTTACTGATATTATCTTTATTGTTTTCTTGAAAGTTGATTGATATTGATTTTGTTAAAGAAAGGGGGATGTAATGATCAATAACATGTCATTCTATAGTGGACACTAGGTGGAGCCGTAGAGCTGTGTAGAGCTGTATATAGCTGTATGTATAAGACTACACTACCCAGCTGTATGTATATTAAGACTACATTACCCATGAGGCACTAGGCTACCCACAAGGCAGCAGTCAAGATGGAAGCCTCTACAGATACTGTACCTAGTCCACATGTGCTCAATAAAAGTGTCTAGCAAAAGCTAGCTGTGTTCATAATAAGAATGTCTATTTTATTAATGAACATAAGAGTCAGTACGTCATAGCGTGCTCCCACTTTATGACGTAAGGCGGGACCGCTGTGAAATGAATGTGTGCACCCCTTGTATACCGACACGGGTCGGGCTGTCCTACCAATGACCGGCATCCTAACTACTACTCCCATGATTGTGTGGTTGGACCGTCCACAATCCACGGGGACTGGGTAGACTTCAGAGGCTAGCCAGAGTTGGCATGGGCTTAATGCATTCTCAAATGGGTGGAGGGCTGCGAGGTGTTTGTTGCTGATCCAGGAGGGGACTAAACCCTGTTTTAAATCCTCCAGATTACTGCGGCCCTCGCCCAGTAACCACGCCCCATATAGCACGCACACCTCATTCTGCGCAGCCTGGTCAGAAGCATTTCTGTCCTTCCTTATGAGGGCATTTACCATCTTTGCATGATTCTCCAACTCCGCTATGCAACTCCGAGCCCACTACCTTGTTCTCATCCATCAATATCTTCTTTAACTGTGTTTTAAAATCGTTTATCTGGGTCTGCAGCTCTATGTCATCTAAACTATTGATGACAGAGGACCCAGTATTAAATGCAGTAAAAACATCATTCCATACACCCCTTCTTTGTCTCCCTGCATTACCCAAAAACTCTCGGTGTGTGGTGTACAGTTCGGTTTTGTCCACATGGGCGAAATCGAACTCATAAAACTTCTTGAACATGCACGGTGGCATAGTGGTTAGCACTGTTGCCTCACAGCGCCAGGGACCCGGGTTCAAATCCGGCCTCGGGTGACTGTCTGTGTGGAGTTTGCACATTCTCCCCGTGTTTGCGTGGGTTTTCTCCGGGTGCTCCGGTTTCCTCCCACAGTCCAAAGATGTGCGGGTTAGGTTGATTGGCTATGATAAATTGACCCTTAGTGTTAGGGGGATTAAATACGTGGGGTTACGGGGATAGGGTGGGATATGTGTTGATGTAGGGGTTACGGGGATCGGGTGGGATATGTGTCGGTGCAGGCTCGATGGGCTGAAATGGCCTCTATCTGCACTGTGTGATTTCTGTGATTCTGTGATTTCTGTGATGTCCTTTAATAGGGCTTGGTATAGCTGTTCTGTTTCTTTGGGGCACCACTCCGGTAAATGTACCTCGGTGAGATTTAAAATCACGGAGGCTACCGCATAGTGTACCCCCTGGTACAGCACCTGATTGGTAGGTACTAATATCAACCCATTCCCCGGTCCCTTGGTGGTGGTGGGGGCAACCTTCCCTGGGTAACCTCACTGCCTGCGCCGTGGGCAAGGGCTTACGGGGGCGGGTTACCAGCTCAGTGGCATTGACTGGGATTGGGGAGAATGGGACTGCGCACGCCTTCAGGCTGGTATCCCACTTCATCCCCGCCCCGGCGTCTTGCCACTGCCTGTGGAAAATGATGGATATGCCTGCGGGGCAGACCCTCTCTGACCCCCACATACAGATATAAATCCCTTGATCTGGCTCCCACCACTTGTCTCAACACACACTTAATCCTCCATGAGTCCCTGTAATCGTCCGGTGGATGTTGTTCCCCAACCGTTCCCACTCGACTTCGGGGTTCCTCATATCCTTGCTCAGCTTCCTGAGCCACCACCATCTATCCAGGGGAATGTGTCCTTTACACGTTAAACATATACGCTTTCCAACGGTGACGCTGACCCTCGTGGTAACGACCTGTACCCTGGGGCACAGGAGGGAGGCTTCGCCGTACGTGAATCTGGTTTGGCTGGAGTACTGAGACGAATTGGACCCCAGCCATCCTGGCCACCTTCCCTTGTGAACGTAGACGGTGGTCTCCTCCACATCCCGTTCACCGCTTCCGTCGGTCGCTATGGGCGCCCTGTCTCCCGAGCACACGTAGACGTGGGAATCTTGTACATTGCCTCGCCTTCCGACGCTCATCCCAATCAGGGTGAATAGGACTACGATCCCCTTCATCCTGAAAGTCTTTCTGCAAAAAGATACAAAAAGATGCAGCCAGGTCCCCAAGAGATTCTCTGGCTTGGTGAAGCATGGTCGGGTCCCGCGACCTCGACCCAAATATATACACTTTTGGCAGATTGCCACTTAACCTAAAACTACCCATCACCTTATTTAACTTAAGCTAAAACACCCAAACTTAAGCTAAAATACCTAACTTAAGAGTAACCAAAGTTTAAACTACCTAAACTATGTACAACCACCGTCCGTCTCCGGGCGGCCAGGCTAATTCCTGGTTGGACTGTGGCACGCCGCTACCTCCAGCGTGGCCGCACCGTCCTGCACCATTGGTCCCTCGCAGCCCATGGCTGCTGGCTGAGGACCTCTGTCCTTGAACCTCCCCCTAACTTGAGGGGCGGCCCTTGGTACCTGGAGAGCTGGTGACCATGGCTTTCTCAGCTGGGGCGTCCATGGGGATCTTCTGGGGGCCTTGGCGGGTGGGGCTTTCTTGGCCGATGGGCCTTTAACCCGAACCGCCGTTCCCTCATGCTTGACCTCTCCCAAACCTGGGCCAGGGGCAGGTAACTCTTCGCAGCCTGTTGCTGCGAGCTGAGAGTCTCCGCCCCCAGGTCCCATGGCTGGGTCCGGGGCGGGGTCTTCGACCTCAGGTCCCTCCCTCTCTACACCTGGGTTAGCGGCAGGGTTTTTGCACTCAGGTCCCTCCCCCTCGTCTGGATCCCAGAAGAGTGGGGGGGTGTCCCAATCGATGGGCGGGATGGCCCCTCCCTTTAAGCAAGCCACAGCGCCTGCCTGTGCAGTCTGTGAACTCGCTCCTGCTGCAGGCTGAGGATCTTTATCCTCAGACCTTACCCCAACTGGCTGCTTTCCCCTTTCAGGTCTAAACAGCTTACACTGGTTGATATGAAACCATTTTGTATGCCGGGGCATCTTCACGGCGTATACCATGGTGCTGGCTTTATCTACAATGCTGTAGGGCCCCATGTACAATGGTTCCAAACTTCCTACTCGGGCATAGTTTCTTACCATAAGCTGATCTCCTACCTCCCACTCGTGGTGCTTTCTGGGTTCGAGCAGCAATCGGTTACTCTGATGCTGCCTTCCCATGTTCCCAGCCGCCTACTCATGGACCTGCTTCAGGTGCTCAAAGAGATTTCGGGCGAACCTGTCCCGGTTTACCTCTCTGAGCTGACCCTCCGTGAGCACCAGGGCTAGTACACGGGTGTGGGTCCGCATAACCCTGCCAGTCATTAGCTCATACGGGGAATACCCCGTGCCTTTAGGCTGGCTGGCCCGGATCCCCATCAAAACCAACGGTAGGACCTCGGCCCATTTACGGGGCGAGTCCACCGTCTCCTTCCTCAACCTTTCCTTCAGGGTCCTGTTCATACGTTCCACAATCCCCGATGACTGGAGGTTGTGGGCCACGTGCCAATTCCCCTCAATGCCTAACAGCATAAGGGTGTTCTGCATCACCTGTCTGGTGAAGTGACTCCCTTGGTCGGACTCCACATACTGTGGTAGTCCCCACCGTGAGAACACTTCCCGGACCAGGATCCTGGCAGTACCCAGAGCTGTGGCTGTCCTACAGGGGAAGGCCTCTACTCATTTGGTGAACACGTCCACCAGGACTAGGCAGTACTTATTGCCTCCCTGGGCGGTGGGCAGGGGCCCGATGTAGTCGACATTTATCAACTGCCATGGTCCCTCTACCCTTCTGACGTGTCCCATAGGTACCTTCCTTTTGTGGGGGTCAGGGTTATTCGCAGCGCACACAAGGCAGCCTGGACAGAACTCGCGGACATCGCCCCTGAGTCCCGGCCACCATCTCGCCTGTTCCACCCGCTGCCAGGTGGTCTCAAGCCCGGGGTGTCCTGCCCCTGGACCCTCATGGGCCAGTTGAAGGAATTCCCTCCGGTGCTGCTGCGGCACAACCCACTGTTCCCCCTGGAACAGCATGCCCTCTTTTACGGAGAGGGTTGCTGTGCCGTATGGACCCTCTACCCCCTTTCCCTCAGTTACTGCACTGAGGACTGCTTTGAGGATGGGGTCTTGGGCTTGGACCGTCTTAAGGTCCAGGGCTAATGTTACCCCTACACTCCCTTGGGTCCCGTCCCTACCTCTGACCGCTTCCATGGGTCTGGACCCGAATGGGTCCCAGAAAGTGCCTGTGTGGGCACCCTCCTTGGCGAGTAAGTTAGCCTGCTGGTTGCCTTGGCCACGGGGTTCTGTGGAGGAATGGGCTTTCACCTTGTGGATGAAGACCTCCCCTTCCTCCCCCACTGCTGCTAGGATCTTTTCCAGCAGGGGTTTTACTGTGAGGGGTCTCCCGTCGGCGGAGGTGTATCCGCAGCGGGACCAGATGGCCAGGTACTCCGTACATGAATTGCACGTGAACATGCTGTCTGAGCAAATCGTGTAGGGGGTGGGGAAGATTTTGGGGTGTGTAATGACGTACACTACTGCGGACAGTTCAGCCTGCTGGGCGCTCATGGTGCTGGGGAGCTTAATCGCCAGGGCAATGTTTGCCACTGGGTCGTAAACTCCACACCCCGTGAGACGCTTGCCAGCAGATACCGTGCTGGAACCATCTACATAGATCTCGCGGCCTGTGGGATGTATCCCGGCCCATAAACCTTTGTTTACTTTCCAAACCCCTTCGATGGAACACCGGTGGGCTGTTGCAGGATATACCAGGTTGGCTGCGAGCTTTGGCTCACAGAGACCCTTCACCTTCAGATCCATCTGTGAGAGGAGCAAGGTCCAGCGGGCAATGCGGGCACTGCTCACTGTTCCATCCTTGATCCTCCCATCCAGAAGCATCTGGGTGGGTGTGTGATGGGTGAGGAGGGTGATAGGAGAGGTGCCTGTGAAGATCAGTGATCTCTTCACAGCCCAATGTGTGGCCAGGAGGTGCCACTCACAGTTGGAGTAGCTCCTTTCCACATCTGTGAGTATCCTGGAGGAGTAGACCACCGGCCTCAGCCTGCCATGTCGCTCTTGGAGCAGCACAGCACTCAGGCTGTCCCCGCTGGCTGCTACCTCCAGGAAAAACTCTTTCCCCCCATCTATGGCCCCTAGAGCTGGTGCGGTCTGCAAATCTTTCTTGAGCCTGACAAATGCTGCCTGGCAACCCTCATCCCAAAGCCACTCCACTCCTTTGTGTAGGAGTCAGAGCAGAGGGGCTGCTGTGGCTGCATAGTCCTCAATAAAGTCTCTACAGTACCCGGTTAGCCCTAGAAACGACCTCACACCCGTTACCGTGTTGGGGACCGGTAGCTCTTGTACCGCCTCCCTCCTAGCCTTATCTATGACCCTTTCTCCAGCGCGGATGGTCAGGCCTAGGAATTTTACCTCCTGCTGGCCGATCTGCGCTTTCTTTGGGTTTACCTTGAAACCCTTCTGCCCTAGCAGCTCCAGCAGTTCGGCCAATAGCGGGCCATGCTCCTCTTTCGAATCAGTGAACAGGAGCAGGTCATCCACATATTGGACCAACTGTTTGGGCTGGCTAAAATCCCTTAAACTGTTGGCCATGCACTGATGGAAAATGCTGGGGCTGTTGTGGAAGCCCTGCGGAAAGCAGTTCCACGTGTACTGTTGCCCATTAAACGTAAAGGCAAACTTGTACTGGTCCTCCCTCCTTAAAGGGATGGACCAAAACCCGTTGGAAATATCCAGCACTGTGAAAGTGGTCGCGGATGCTGGAATACTCCCTATGAGGTCGGCAACTGCTGCTACTGTGGGTGCACAGGCTGGGATGTTACTATTGAGCACCCGATAGTCCACCGTGGCCCTCCAGTTATACTGTTTCTGTGGTCGGGCCATGGGGTCCCCGTCTACGCTGACCTCAAACCCGTTGACCCTCCCGCAGTCATGCTTGTGTGTGGCAAATGTGGCCAGGTGGGCCTGCACAAATGCCTGGAATTCTGGTGGGGTATTGCTGACCATAAGTTCGAGGTTATAATCCTCTTTGGGCTTCATGGTGCAGAAGGTCCCCTTCCCTTCCTTTCCTTGGATTACTACTACCTCTCCATTCTTTACTTTACCTGCCCTCCAAAGGCAATGATTTCTTAAATACACTAGGATCCCATGGCCCACAATAAAGTCGGCCCCCAGGACCCCTCTTCCACCTACCACTTCTCATTTCATCAGGACACAGGTCCACTTGGAGTGGAGCGGTCCTAACCGAATGGAGAGTGGGATGGAAAACGAGCCAGCCTGTTCTTTACCCGTGAACCCCGACAGACTGTATGGTACCCCGTTGGAGAGAGGCGAGGTGGTGGGGTTAGCTGAGTAGACCATGGTGCATGATGCCCCCGTGTCTAACAGATAGGTCCCCGTCACCTTTTCTACCTCCATCTGCAAAAGGGGTCTTTTCCACTCATCATACTGGAGAGAACACAGGTAAACAGGCTGCGCTGGCTCTAGTCACGGCTGTGGGTTGGATGGGGCTGATGGGGTGAGAGCACAGGTAGCGGTGGCTACTCTCCCCTGGACAGTCAATAAGGACCTCACGGTGTCCAAAAGTGACTCGACCTCTGCGGGAGGGATTCCTGTCCCCGCCTTTTGGGCTGGGGCTATGAAATGCTTTCCCTTGTTATCTTTTCAAGGGTTTTTGCACTCCTTCCGCCAGTGACCATCCTTCCCGCACCCGTAACAATTCGCCTTTGTGTTGGGGGTGTTATTCCCTTCCTGGTGCCACTCTTTCCTACCTGGTCCGGGTTTTACCTCATGCACCTTTCCCTTGGGTGGGTGTGCATTGGCTCCCTTACCGTTTTTATAGGCCAGAGTGAGCTGCCTAATCACCGTAAGTTCGGTGGTCTGGGGATTTTTGGGGTTGAACCAGACTTCTGCCTTGGCCCGGACCTGTGGCAAGCTGTTCGCCACCAGGCAATGGAGCCAATGGGCCAGGAGATCCCCGTTCAGGAAGACTCGGTCTGGTGTCACCGGACAGGCTCTCCGGTACACCGGCCACAGCTGGTCTGCAAAAGCCTGCGGGGTTTCCCCTGGGAGCTGGATCGTCTTCTCCACACGGGAGAAAGGACTTCCCTCATTCATCCCCATGGCCTCCAGAACTGCATCTCTAAGTTCCTCGTACCCGCTCTGCCCCCTTTTACACTTGTCAGAGAGGGATTGGAGGAGACTACTCTCCAGGGAGAATAGCAGCATCTTGGCCTTCTCAGTGTCATCGCAGTCGTTGACGCTGGCTGCCTGCTCTACTTCCCTGAAGTGGATCGAGGGGTCTCTCTTTTCGGAGAGCTTCGGGATATGGTTGACCATAGCCCTAAGCTGTTGGGTGTTAAAGGGTAACACGAACTGGTTTTGGAGGGGTCCCTCATTGTCGCCATTGGCGGGTGGGCCGAACCTCCGATGCCGTGCTGGGCACATCGGTCCCGACTCCGACCTCTCTGGTGGGGGTTGCTCCATCTCCGCCTCCACCTCTGGCTCCACCCCCCCTTGCTGCCAAAGCTCGCTGAAACTTGGCGCTACGGGTGGTGGTCGTGAGAACTCCTCTCTCTCAACCGGGTCGTCCCTGGGCACTACCGGTGATGTTGGAACTGTCCTCCCCTCGTTCCCCATAAAATCTGCCTGGCCTGCCTTTGGGCTTATGAGTCATACCATGCCTTTTGCCTTCCAGAGGGCCTGGCTCAGATTTTCTATCCTCTCTTTACAGGGGCCGTGGTCTGCCTCCTCAAACCCCTGCTCACTCGCTAGCTTGTAAGCGGCCTTTACCTCCTGTACTTTCTCTTCCTGTTCCCTAATCTGTCTTGCCAAGCGGGCGTTCTTCTCCCGCAACTTCAGCTCATTTCCCTTGGCCTCGGTGTCCTGGCACCGTAGGTATTCCAACTGGGCCTTGTGTTCTCCCATTAAATGCACTCTCTCCTGATTAAAGGCCTGCAAAGCTACTAATAACTTCTCCCCTGCTAGAGCCTTTTCCTGGATCTCCAGGGCTGACTCCCTTAACTCGACTGCCTGTGCTGCAACGAGCCTGTCCAAAGCTGGACCTGCTTTTTAAAACACATCAGCCAAACTGCCTTCTCTAAGGACCTCTTGTGTTCCTTTCCCTCTGTCCGCTTAGCTGCTGCATCTACCGGACGCCCAGCCTTTAACAGAGTGGTGATCTACTTCTTAGTGATATTCACCTTGCTAAACACATAATCAGAAATCCTTTCCTCCATCATGGTTTGCTCATCCGAACCATTGTCTACTGTATCGCAACCCTGTTGCTGGTGTCCTGCTGCGGTCGCCATTCTGTCAGGGGGGTGGCGGGTGTGGTGGGTGTGGCACGTGCGCCCAGTCAGTTATGCCCCTGACTGTTTGGTGAGCGGTTCGAATCGCTCCCACGCCCCTTGGGTTCTAGACACCAGACTTAGGTACAGGCGGCGATACAGAAAGACTCGAGTAGACAGATATGAAATGCGGATTTTGAGGTTTGGTTCTCTGTCCTCTTAGGTACCCCGTCACCACGTGGTCTTCAGGGGTGCGGTGCGGGAGCGGCTACCGTCATCATCTCGTCCCGATGGGTACTCCTCTTCTTCTCCCTCGGGCGGTCGTCAGCGGTAACGTTACGTTTATCGGACAGTTAACAGTCTTTGTCGTTTAGATTTTGTTACCCATGCATCGAACGACAGTTTATTTGTCATAGCATAAGCACTTGCGTTACAGTGTTCAACAAGATGCTCGTCTTCCCAAGCGCCAGCTTATAACTCGACGCTTGGTCTTTATCGATACGTTTTTCGCTGCCCCGCTCTGCCCTTAGTTTATCAAGTTCTATCATCTTGTTCGTCTCTACTCGTCTCGTCTACCTGCTACCTGCTCGAATTCATCTCGCCCCCTTTTCGGCCTGGGCATCCCAGATGACGGGGGCCTCGGGTCTCGTTCTCCTCCCCGGCTGTTGCTATGGTGTACTTCGCTGCTGAAATCTCACCACGGGGAGTGAGGAGAGACCTGCCACGAGGCCAGGGCAGGAGTGAGCCAGGAACCAAGAGCGAGGGCCAAGCGCCAGCGAGCAGAGAGAGAGAGAGCGAGCGACCTAGATTGCTACCTGGGGCCTGCAGTTATACCCGTTGTTTCCATTCCTTATCTGCGCACCAAATCAGGTTGGTTCATTGTTCCAATTTTGGCGGGTTGTTTTAAATAATTACAGCAATCTAAACTAACTGTTTTTAGATGGTCATTTATCGCACCTAATGGCCTGATGTCCAAGCTGTATTGTTATTAATGCATTCTAATTGGCCTGTCCGGCCTCGATGGCTTCCTTAAGCTGTTTCCGATTATTTATGCAGACAACTTGATGGCCTCAAATATAGGCCCAACTAGTATCTGTCTACGATCTGGCTTAATGCATATTCTAATGTTTGCTGTCTGCTTTTCCAAAACACAAAGTCCTTTTCACAGAAACTGCACTTTAGGTTTCGATTTCCCCACAAGCTGCTTGTTCTGTGCTGCAGAGTTCAAGCTTTAAAATCTTGCAGGCTTTTGGCCACGAGGTGCGGATGCCATCTTTTGGGTACCCTTTTTAAAATGTCCATGCAGGGTCCCTTTTATTAATAATTTGGGGAAATGTGGAAATTTTGCGAATCCTGCATGTTTGACAAATCTACTGGAGTTTTTGAGGCTGTAACTGGTAGAATAGATAAGGGAGAACAAGTGGATGTGGTGTATTTGGATTTTCAGATGGCCTTTGATAAAGTCCCACATAAGAGGTTAGTGTGCAAAATTAAAGCACATGGGATTGGGGGTAATACACTGGCATAGATTGAAAATTGGTTAACAGACAGGAAACAGAGAGTAGGAATAAATGGGTCTTTTTCAGGGTGGCAGGCTGTGACTAGTGGGGTACTGCAGGGATCACTGCTTGGGCCCCAGCTATTCACAATATATATCAGTGATTTGGATGAGGGTACCAAATGTAGTGTTTTCAAGTTTGCTGATGACACGAAACTAGGTGGGATTGTGACTTGTGAGGAGGATGCAAAGAGGCTTCAAGGCGATTTAGACAAGTTGAGTGAGTGAGCAAATACATGACAGATGCAGCATAACGTGGATAAATGTGAAGTTATCCACTTCAGTAGGAAAAACAGAAAGGTAGAGTATTATTTAAATGGTGATAGCTTGGGAAATGTTGATGTACAAAGGGACCTGGGTGTCCTTATACACCAGTCACTGAAAGTAAGCATGCAGGTGCAGTAAACAGTTAGGAAGGCAAATGGTATGTTGGCCTTCATTGCAAGAGGATTTGAGTACAGGAGCAAGGTTGTCTTACCACAGTTATACAGGGCCTTGGTGAGACCACACCTGGAGTACTGTGTGCCGTGTTGGTCTCCATACCTAAGAAAGGATATACTTGCCATAGAGGGAGTGCAGCAAAGGTTCACCAGACTGATTCCTGGGATGGCAGGACTATCGTATGAGGAGAGATTGGGTCGACTAGGCTTGTATTCACTAGAGTTTAGAAGAATGAGAGGGGATCTCATTGAAACGTATACAATTCTGACAGGGCTAGACAGACTGGATGTAGGGAGGATGTTTCTCCTGGCTGGGGGGTCTAGAATGTGGAGTCACAGTCTCAAGATACGGGGTAGGACATTTAGGACTGAGATGAGGAGAAATGTCTTCATTCAGAGGGTGTTGAACCTGTGGAATTCTCTGCCACAGACAGCTGTGGAGGCCAAGTCACTGAATATATTTAAGAAGGCGATAGATAGATTTCTAGACACAAAAGGCGTCAAGGGGTATGGGAAGAGAGTGGGAATATGGTATTGATATAGAGGATCAGCCATGATCATATTGAATGGTGGAGCAGGTGCGAAGGGCTGAATGGCCTACTCCTGCTCCTATTTTTCTATGTTTCTATGTACATATATCTCACACACGTGCATATACATGCATATACACATGTGTGTGTGTGCATATGGGCAGATCATAGGAAGTACCAAAAAGCGCAAGGGGATTCTGGTGGATTGATTTTGGGATAGAAAACCATCGTAAATGGTTTTGCTTCCAAAAAAAGTTACTTGCCCCAAATAATGACCGAAATTACACTGAAAACAGCATGGAATTTCTAGGCCATTATATAGTATATGAAAAGGGCAGTAATATAGATAAGGGAGAACCAGTGGATGTGGTGTATTTGGACTTTCAGAAGGCTTTCGATAAGGTCCCACATAAGAGATTAGCATGCAAAATTAAGGCACATGGGATTGGGGGCAAGGTATTGACTTGGATAGAGAACTGGTTGGCGGACAGAAAGCAAAGAGTTGGAATAAACGGGTTGTTTTCCGAGTGGCAGGCAGTGACTAGTGGGGTACCGCAAGGATCGGTCCTAGGACCCCAGCTGTTCACAATTTTTATTAATGATCTGGACGAGGGAATTGGATGTAATATCTCCAAATTTGCAGACGACACAAAGCTGGGTGGGAGGGTAAGCTGCGAGGAGGATGTCGGGAAACTCCAGTACGATTTGGACAGGTTGGGTGATTGGGCAGAAACATGGCAAATGCACTATAATGTGGATAAATGTGAGGTTATCCACTTTGGTGGCAAAAACAGGAAGGCAGATTATTATTTGAATGGCAATAGATTGGGAGAAGGGGAAGTGCAAAGAGACCTGGGTGTCCTTGTGCACCAGTCGCTCAAGGTAAGCATGCAGGTGCAGCAGGCGGTTAAGAAGGCAAATGGTATGTTGGCCTTCGTAGCAAGAGGGTTCGAGTACGGGAACAAGGATGTCTTGCTACAGTTGTACAGGGCCTTGGTGAGATCGCACCTTCAGTATTGTGTGCAGTTTTGGTCACCTTACCTGAGGAACGACATTCTTGCCATGGAGGGAGTGCAGCGAAGATTCACCAGGCTGATACCTGGGATGGCAGGAATGACGTATGAGGAGAGATTGTGTCGATTGGGCTTATACTCACTGGAGTTTAGAAGATTGAGAGGGGATCTCATCGAAACCTATAAAATTCTGTCAGGTCTGGACAGACTAGATGCAGGAAGGATGTTTTTGATGGCCGGGGAGTCCAGAACCAGGGGTCATAGTCTAAGGATAAGGGGCAAGCCATTTAGGACTGAAATGAGGAGGAGTTTCTTCACCCAGAGAGTGGTGAACCTGTGGAATTCTCTGCCACAGAGGGCGGTGGAGGCTAGTTCATTAAATATATTCGAGAAAGAGTTGGATATATTTCTTGAGGCTAAAGGGATTAAGGGATATAGGGGAAAAGGCAGGGACAGGGTACTGAATTTGGATGATCAGCCATGATCACATTGAATGGCAGAGCAGGCTCAAAGGGCCGAATGGCCTACTCCTGCTCCTATCTTCTATGTTTCTATAAAGATGACAAAGTTGGAATGTGCTCTTGATACAGGAACACCATTACATTTTTAAAAATGAAGAGTGTAACCATCACTTCTGCATCAAGGAAAAGGGGCAAGAAAAGATGAAAATGACTTTTCACAAATACTTTAAGAAAAAAGATACATTTAATAAAATAAAGTTATGATGTATGACAGTGAGGAGGTCATCTAGTTATTTTATTTGAATTTATTATACACTACATCATAATACAGTCTCAATAGTTTCTAGCAGTGATTAGCTCAATACAATGTTGAGTTTTGTCAAACAACATAATAAAATGGTCATCGGTGCCTTTTTTTAACAGCCTGCAAAAATGCTCTAATCTTGTAACCATGGGTGACACTGAATTTATCTTGATTGATGTGTGGACCTCTTTGCAAATAACAGAAAACCAATTATCTGTGAGTGAGGGATGTTGGTTGTGCTTCACACCATAAATCGTCAATGTGAAGTCAGGAATGTTAAACTGCGTACTAAAGGTGCAGATAATGGGTATTTCTCTGACAGATAAAAAATGATCTTTTCATAATTGATTCATCAATCAGCAAACACAGGTACCATCAAATTCTTGCAGTGCCATTTCAATATAATACCAATATTATAAAAAATTTGTAGGTTCGGGGTTAAAGCTAGTTAGTGGGAGGAGTTTTCATCTGAATTGGGCTGCTTGGAAAAAAACCACAGTTGAAGCAATCATAATCAAAATTGCGGCTATGAATGGCAGGGTGCTGACACCTGTAATTGATCAATCACTGGGAACCGTAGCTTAGTGGTTATGTTACTGGGCTAGTAATCCAGAGGTCTGGACTAATGATCCAGAGACGTGAGTTTAAATCCCACCACAGCAGCTGGGGAATTTAAATTCAAATAATTAAATAAATCTTGAATAAAAAGCTAGTATCAGTAATGGTGACCATGAAACTATCAGATTTTCATAAAAAAACAATTGGTTCACTAATGTCCTTTAGGGAAGGAAATCTGCCATCCTTACCTGGTCTGGCCTATATGTGACTCCAGACCCACAACAATGTGGTTTACCATTAATTGCCCATGAAATGGCCTAGCAAGCCACTCAGTTGTAAAACAATAAGAATCCCTAACAGCACTGTGGGAGTACCTTCAGCACACGGACTGCAGCGGTTCAAGAAGGTGGCTCACCATCACCTTCTCAAGAGCAACTAGGGATGAACAATAAATGCTGGCCTTACCAGCGATGCCCACATGTCATGAACAAATTAAAAAAAATTGTCTAGCTCTTCAGATAGGGCAGCCTGCAAGATAATCTCATTTCTATTTTTTTGAGATACTAGTACCTTTGTATGCTAATCAATATTTTCAGCAATAATAGCACTGTTTTCCATTGCATAGCTGACATTGACTTTCAGAAGTTAGGACGGAGGGACCCTGAGAGTGTGTCAGTGTTTGCAGGGGATCCTAGGAAGTGCAAAAATCACTTTTCTAGGTGATCAGTTTTTTTTAATGGTTTCAATTTATAGCAGAGTGAAGTGGAGCAGAATTTCAGCTCCTAACATTTTACAACCACACTTTTTACATAAAATATGACTAAAATTAACATGGATTCCAGTTCCCATTTTGGAATGAAATCAATTGGTATCTTATTCTGGCATTATACTGCAGCTACTAGTTTCAGATCACTAGACAGTGTGGGTTTCAGACATGGACCACTCTGTTTAGTTTGCCTGGTTCTTACTTGGCTGGAATTTCAATTCCTTTGCCCAGGAGAGAGCTCTTTGCACGTGTAGCTATGCGCATGACAGAGCTCCACTCCCAGTGGAGCATGGGAGGCAATATCTGCACTCGCTAAATACTTAAATCAACCCGAGGTGGGTTTAAAAAGTGCGCAGGAGGCCCAAGGAGTGACATACCATTTTGGTTGTGCACCACATGGAGTAAGGCTGCTTTTTCTTTTAGCGAGTCAGATTCGGCCAAACCCCAAACTTTCACTACAATTTTAGCATTGGTACAAAGCAGAAACCACTTTGCAGCGATGTTGTAGAGCGAATGTACTTTAAAGCCACTGCCAAATGTTATTGATCGCTTCACCATGAGTCTCTGGAGGGCTCTTAATTGTGACAACTATGAATCAGACTTGTAACAATCTTGTCTCTTGTACAGCTAACACCCTTGTTAAATAAAACTTTGAACTGACAATTGAAACACTTTATATCCTGTTTCAAAACACTGAAGCAAGGGAAGTATTGCTAATTTCAAACTAAATGGGGCCTTCCAGTGGGCCTAAAACAACTGAAGACTTTGAAACTTTACAAGAGGACAATTTGAAAGCTGTCACGCTAACGATGTCTTGAAGTCGATATGATCATAGTGCTTTAAAAAGTGGCTAGGAGGGTAAACATAAGAACATAAGAAATAGGAGCAGGAATCGGCCACTTGGCCCCTCGAGCCTGCTCTGCCATTCAATAAAATCATGGCTGACCTAGGGCTCAAAGCCACTTCCCTGCCCGCTCCCCATAACCCTTCACTCCCTTATCTTGCAAAAATCTGTCTATCTCCACCTTACATGTATTTAATGACCCAGCATCCACAGCTCTCTGGGGCAGAGAATTCCACAGATTTACTGTAGTGTATGTACCTTTAAGAGAGAACTACTTTTACAGCTCCTGTGTACTGTAGTACCAGCAGTGACCACACCTGTATATAAGCCTTGAGCATGCCTCTGTACCCCAGTCTTGAGACTACCCTACTCCAGTAAATACCTGTTGATTGTTAAGTTACAGCATCCGTGTGGTTATTGAAAAACATCATACTCTCAGAATCACGGATCTAACAGTGGCGACGAGTGTCGATTCGAATCTACCTGCAACTCTGCATTTCCCTTCGAGGATTCGCTCCGGGAGGGCGGTGGAAGAAAGTCGAGGCCAGAAACACGGGCGTCGACCACGAGCAACCGCCCAGTCGTCCGGCAGAGAGTGAACATCGCAGGGGAGGCTGCGGAGAGCCGGGCTTGGTTCCCCAGCCACGACGATCAGCAATAGACTGACGACAGGTACAGCGCAGACCCTTCCCGGACAGCGGCGGCTGGAGCCGACCGACGGCGGAGAGAAAGCCGAGCAGCGTCGACGGGGTAAGACAGACGGTGAAGCGCACAGGGCGCAGCCGGGGGTTGAAAATCGAGCGACGTCGAGGAAAAACAAAATGGAGAGAGAGAGGGTAAAGCAACAGCCGGGTTCAGGACCGAGCGGCGGAAACGGGAAAGGCGCACAAAAAAAAAAGAACGCGCAGAGCACAGCCAGGGCTCAAGGGCTGAACAGTGTCCACGGGGAGAAGGGAGAGCGCGGGAGAAGCCATTGAGCCGCGGAGAAGAAGGAAGAGCGCGGGAGACGCCATTTTTAGAAGCCGCAGCGGAGAAGAAGGGCGAGCGCAGGAAGGAAGGAAAGCGCGGGAGATGCCATTTTGTGCCAGCGGAGAAGAAGGGGAAGCGCGGGAGACGCCAATTTTGACAGTTAAATCACACCCAGGGATGCCGAAGAGTGGCAGTATCTCTACGTTCGACAATGAAGTCGAAGATTGGGCGACATATGTGGAACGTATTGAGGTGTACTGCAGGGCGAATGAAGTGCCAGATGCTAGGAAAGACTTGTTTTGTTAAATTCCATGGGTGCAAAAACTTATGGGTTACTACGAAACCTAATAACCCCAGACAAGCCTGTGAACAAGAATTTCGAAAGCATAGTAGAAATCCTACAGGACCACTTAAACCCCACAACGCTGCTGATAGCAGAACGATTTAAGTTCCATAAAAGGAACCAACACAAAGACGAAAGCAATGCTGAGTACCTAACGGAACTGCGCAAGCTATCGAAACACTGCCAGTTTGGAGCGGGTCTAGCAGATACGTTAAGGGACAAATTTGTGTGTGGGCTGCAAAGTGAAGGAACCCAGAAACGGCTTCTATCAGAAAAGGATCTTACGCTGGACAAGGCTTTCAGTATGGCAGTATCACACGAAGCAGCCGCAAGGGGCACTGCAGAGATACAACAGAGACCGCAAGAATATGGCACCAATGAAATGTCCTATGGAACAGAGAAGTGCTATCGCTGCGGCAGAACAACACATGACCAGAAGGATTGTTGGTTCAAGGACCAAGTGTGCAGACAGTGTGGAAAAGCAGGACACATAGCAAGAGTCTGCAGGTCTGGGAAGAAAACCAACAATAAGAAATCTCCACAGGAGAAGTACAAAAAGGTACACCAGGTGATGGACAGTAGTTCAGACGAACAGAAAAGTGACACAGACTCCGGTAGCAAGGAGCTGGGTTGTCTGAAACTACATAAGGTAACCAAAATGGAGGATCACCAGACTATCTGGGTTACACTCAAGATAGACGGAGTCCAAGTGAAAATGGAATTGGACACAGGATCAGCCCTAACAGTCATAAACCAAAGGGACTACAAGCGGCTATTTTCACATATACCCTTGAAAGCTACAGAGATCGTCTTGAAGACGTACACGGGGCAAAAAGTCTACCCCAAAGGAAAAATAAGGGTGAAAGTGATATATAAAGGCCAGGAAATACCTAAAATGGATATATATGTATTGCCAGATGGAGGAACACCACTGCTAGGACGTGAATGGATCCGGAAGATACAATTAGATTGGCATTCCATACAGGCACTGAAGGTTGAGGCCAAAAAGGATGACGACGTCACACCTGGACGACTGTCAAAAATGCTAACTGACGCAAAAGAAGTGTTCCAGGAGGGACTCGGAACACTAAAAGGCATAACAGCAACGATTAAAATAGAGGAAAATGCAAGCCCAAAGATTCGTAAGGCCAGACCAGTGCCTTATGCGATCAGGCCAGCTGTCGAAGCAGAGCTGGAAGGGTTGGAACGTTCAGGAGTACTGTCCAAAGTAGACTGGAGTGAGAGGGCTACACCCATCGTTCCTGTAATGAAGAGGTCGTTGAGTAATACGCCCGGGGAACCAAAGAAGGTCCGCATCCGTGGGGATTTTAAGGTGACAGTGAACCCAGTCCTTCACACGGTACAATATCCGCTTCCATGAATTGAGGATATTTTCACCTCGCTAGCTGGAGGTAAACGCTTCACCAAAATTGATCTAGCCCAGGCGTACTTGCAAATGGAGGTAGAAGAAGCCTCGAAACAATACTTTACGATTAACGCTCATAAAGGTCTTTATCAATACAACCGGCTGGTGTTCGGGGTAGCATCGGCTCCGGCTATTTGGCAAAGGGCGATGGATCAAGTCCTGCAAGGGATTCCAGGGACCCAGTGTTATTTGGACGACATCCTGGTCACGGGCGAAAATGACAGTGATCACCTCGCCAACTTGGAGAAGGTGCTCACCAGATTAAAGGAATATGGGCTACGAGCTAATCGCCACAAGTGTGCATTTTTCCAGAAGCAGATCTCGTATTGTGGCCACGTCATCGATGAAGAGGGGTTACATAAGTCCCCTGAAAAGGTTGAGGCAGTAGTCAAGGCTCCAGCACCGGAAAATGTGTCACAACTGAGGTCATTCCTCGGGCTGGTAATCTACTACCATAAGTTCTTACCAAATGTGTCCACGGTATTACACCCACTGAACACCCTACTGCAAACAGGGGTACCATGGAAGTGGAATGACGAACGTAGATGAGCTTTCCAGAAGTGTAAAGAATTGATCACATCAAAAGAGGTGTTGGCCCATTTCAACCCAGCACTACCAATTCGTTTGGCATGTGATGCATCACCCTATGGTATTGGAGCGGTGCTGTCGCACAAATTCCCAGACGGGTTGGAGAGGCCAGTAGCCTTTGCGTCTCGGTCACTAACCTCAGCCGAGCGCAACTACGCCCAGATTGACAGGGAGGCCCTCAGCCTAGTATGGGGAGTAAAAAAATTGAACCACTATCTGCATGGGCAGAGGTTCACCTTGCTGACTGACCATCAACCACTTGTCTCCATCTTTAATCCTAAGAAGGGCGTTCCAGTAATGACGGCACAACGGTTACAAAGATGGTCCCTGTTTCTAGGGGTGAATCAATATGAAATAGAATATAAAGGCACGAAACAGCATGGAAACGCTGATGGGCTATCGCGCCTGCCACTGCCTACTGTGGAGGAAGCACCAGCAGTGGACCCTATCGAGATATTTTATTCGTTAATAATTGAACGATTGCCAGTAACGAACACAGATATAGAGAAGGAGACCCGCAATGATCCGACGCTGTCTCGGGTATATGATTTGACGGTGAGGGGATGGCCAACACATGGCGACTCACTGTTGCCAGCATTCTCATCCAGAAGAGAACAGCTGTCAGTATGCCAGGGGACCTTGATGTGTGGATCCAGAGTGGTGATTCCACCCAAGTTAAGGGAGAGAGTGCTAAATGAGCTACATGAAGGTCATCTGGGGGGAGTGAAAATGAAAAGCCTTGCTAGGGCTTATGTGTGGTGGCTGGGAATCGATCAACAAATCGAAGACCTAACCAAGAGCTGCTCAGGATGCCAGAAGGTCCAAAATGCACCACCACATGCCCCTCTACACCCATGGGAGTGGCCCTCCTCTGCATGGCAATGGGTGCATATTGATTTTGCTGGACCATTCATGGACTTAATGTTCTTAATAGCAGTGGATGCTCATTTGAAGTGGCCTGAGGTGATAAAAATGTCCTCAACCACTACAGAGAAAACGATTGCAGTCCTACGGACCATATTTGCCAGAAACGGCTTGCCAGAGCAGATTTGC
Organism: Somniosus microcephalus; assembly: GCF_052327205.1. Taxonomy (NCBI): domain Eukaryota; kingdom Metazoa; phylum Chordata; class Chondrichthyes; order Squaliformes; family Somniosidae; genus Somniosus; species Somniosus microcephalus. The sequence goes on along the minus strand of NC_140992.1, from coordinate 98,297,223 downwards.
TCTGATAATGGACCACAGTTTGTGTCCGAAGAGTTTCGAAAATTTATGAGAAGGAATGGGGTAAGGCATTACACATCCGACCCGTATCATCCAGCCACAAATGGATTGGCTGAGAGGTTCATACAAACCTTTAAGAAGGCGATAAAGGCCACGTGCGATGATGAAATTCCACTACAGCATAAAGTGGACAATTTCTTATTAGCCTACCGAAACGCGACACATGCAGTTACCAACCAGACCCCGGCCATGATGTTCTTTAACCGAAGGTTGCGATCTCGTCTGGACTTGCTTAGACCAAATGTGCGAAGAAATGTTGAGGATAAACAATTCCAGCACATCAATGAGAAGCCGACAAGGAGCTTCAATGTAGGACAACCAGTCTTGGCCCGTGACTACCGAACAGAGAAATTGTAAAGTCCGCGCCTCAATAATACACGGACTTCGGGAGAACAGTTTAACAGGTACTTTACTGAACAGGAGGCAACGTCAGACTGAAATACAGAAGCCTGCTAGGGCCTTTTATACAGGGGTGGTCACTGCCGGTACTGCACTCTAAGACCAGTTATTCCCTTAAAAGTACATACACAACAATTCCTCCCCTTTTAGATAAACAGTACATAACATTCATTTAACAACTATATAATAACTAATTACAATTACAATTTTCTCGGTACTATATACATCAACTGAAATAGTCATTTATAAGTTCAGTCTTTGAGGAGGCTTCCTGATCCTGACTGGATAGCGCCTTTCTCGAGTATTCTGTTCTTGCGGTGGAGTCACTTCTGGCTCATTGTCATTGGTTGGTTCATCAGCTTCCAATACCCCTGCTTCTGAGGTAGGCGCAATCTGTACTTCGGGCTCATTACCAGGTGCACCTTCTTGTGGTATAGGTTTGGCTTGTTCCTGTGACTCTAGAATCTGGTCAGCATGGCGTCTCATGATGCTCTCTCCAACGTCCACTGTGTACATTAGTGGTCCCTGCTGTGTGCATATCGTTCCAGGCTGCCATTTTTCTGTTCGGTAGTTGCGGGCCAAGACTGGTTGCCCTATCTTGAAGCTCTTGGTTGGCTTCTCATTTATGTGATGGAACTGCTTTTCCTCAACATCTCGTCTTATGTTTGGTTTGAGCAAATCCAAGCGACATCTTAGTCTTCAGTTGAAAAACAGTACGGCTGGAGTTTGGTTGGTTACTGCATGTGTCGCATTCCGGTAAGCAAACAAGAAATTATCCACCTTGTGTTGTAGTGGTATGTCGTCATTATACATTGCCTTTATGGCCTTTTTAAAGGTCTGAACAAACCTCTCAGCCAATCCATTTGTGGCTGGATGATATGGGGCAGATGTGTAATGTTCCACCCCATTATTCTTCAGGAACCTCCGGAAATCCTCAGACACAAACTGTGGGCCACTGTCGGAGCAAATCTCTTCTGGCAACCCATTCCTGGTGAAGATCATCCTTAGGACTGCAATAGTTTTCTCCGTGGTGGTGGAGGATATTTTAATGACCTCTGGCCATTTTGAATGGGCGTCCACAGCGATTAGAAACATTGAGTCCATAAATGGACCAGCAAAATCAATGTGTACCCATTGCCACGGAGATGAGGGCCACTCCCATGGATGTAGCAGGGCCTGTGGTGGAGCGTTTTGGACCTTCTGGCATCCTGTGCATCTCTTGGTCATATCCTCAATTTCTTTATCGATTCCCGGCCACCACACAAACGCCCTGGCTAGGCTCTTCATTTTTACCCCTCCCAGATGACCCTCGTGAAGCTCATTGAGCACTCTATCTCTCAACTTGGGTGGAATTACCACTCGGGATCCACACATCAAGGTTCCCCGGCACACTGACAGCTGTTCTCTCCTTGGCGAGAATGCTGGCAACAGTGAGTCGCCATATGCTGGCCATCCCTTCACCGTCAAATCATAGACCCGAGAGAGTGTCGGGTCATTTCGGGTTTCCTTCTCAATACTTGCGTTTGTAACAGGCAAACATTTGACTATGGTCGCATGGAATATTTCCACAGGGTCCACTGCAGGTGCTTCTTCCGCCATAGGCAATGGTAGGCGCGACAGCCCATCAGCATTTCCATGCTGTTTTGTACCTTTGTACTCTATGTCGTACTGATGTGCCCCTAGAAAAAGTGACCATCTTTGCAGCCGTTGCGCTGTCATCGCCGGAACGCCCTTCTTTGGGTTAAAAATTGAGACCAGGGGTTGATGATCAGTCAGTAGGGTGAATTTCTGCCCGTGCAGATAGTGATTGAACTTCTTCACCCCCCACACCAGGCTGAGGGCCTCCCTGTCAATCTGGGCGTAGTTATTCTCGGCTGAGGTTAGCGAGTGCGATGCAAAGGCTATTGGCCTCTCTGAACCGTCACGGAATTTGTGTGACAGCACCGCTCCAATGCCGTAAGGTGACGCATCACATGCCAACCGAATCGGTAGTGTTGGGTTGTAGTGGGCCAATACTTCTTTTGAAGTGATTAGGCATTTACATTCCTGAAAGGCACGCTTACACTCATCACTCCATTTCCATGTTACACCAGTTTGAAGCAGGGCGTTCAGTGGGTGCAGAATTGTAGATAAATTCGGCAAGAACTTATGGTAGTAGTTCACCAACCCGAGGAACGACCTCAGTTGCGACACATTTTCCGGTGCTGGAGCTTTGACTACAGCCTCAATCTTGTCCGGCGACTTATCCAACCCTTCCTCATCAATCATGTGGCCACAATACGAGATTTGTCTCCTGAAGAACTCGCATTTGGGGCGATTAGCTCGTAGCCCATATTCCTGCAATCTCGTGAGCACCTGTTCCAGGTTGGCAAGGTGTTCATTGTCATTTTCGCCCGTAACCAGGATGTCGTCCAAATAACAGTGGGTCCCCGGGATCCCTTGCAGGACATGTTCCATTGCCCTCTGCCAAATACCCCGAATACCAGTCGATTGTACTGGTAAAGGCCTTTGTGAGTGTTTATTGTGAGGTATTTCCTAGATGCTTCTTCCACCTCCATTTGTAGATACGCTTGAGCCAGATCAATCTTTGTAAAACGTTTCCCTCCAGATAGTGAGGCGAAAATATCTTCTATCCGCGGAAGTGGATACTGTACTGTGTGCAGGACTGGGTTCACAGTCACCTTGAAGTCCCCACAGATGCGAACCTTCCTTGACTCCCCAGGCGTGCTGCTCAATGCTTTCTTCATTACAGGAACGATGGGTGTGGCCCACTCGCTCCAGTCCACCTTAGACAGCACCCCCGAACGCTCCAGGCTCTCCAGTTCAGCTTCAACGGCTGGGCGGATCGTGTATGGCACCAGTCTGGCCTTGAAAAATTTTGGGGTTGCATTATCCTCAATCTTTATGGTTGCCTTTACTCCTTTTAGAGTCCCAAGTCCTTGTTGGAACACCTCTTCCGCGTCAGATAGAATTTGTGACAGACGTCCAGGTGCGACGTCATCATCCTTTTTGTCAGTCACAGTTAGTGCCAGAATGGAATGCCAATCCAATTGTATTTTTCGGATCCATTCACGTCCCAATAATGGTGGTCCTCCATCTCGTAGTATATACATGTATAGTTTCTGTGTTTCCTTTCCGTTATATTCAACTGGCACCCTTATTTTTCCTCTGGGGTAGACCTTTTGCCCCATGTATGTCTTCAATACAATGGACGTGTCCTTTAAGGGTATGTGTGAGAATAGCCGCTCATAGTCTCGTCGATTCATGACAGTTAGGGCTGATCCTGTGTCCAATTCCATCTTTACTGGGGACCCTGCTATCATGAGAGTGACCCAAATGGTTCGGTGATCTTCCTTTGCGATCACATTGTGTAACTTTAAACAACTTAGTCTCCTGCTCCCGGAGTCCTTATCACTCTCCTGATCTTCTGAACTACCGTCTGTCAGTTTCTTTACTTTCCTGTACTGTTCCTTAGTAGTTCTTGTCATGTTGGTTTTCTTTCCCGACCTGCAGACTCTTGCTATATGTCCCATTTTTCCGCATTGCCTGCATATTTTGTCTTTAAACCAGCAGTCCTTCTGCTCATGGGTTGTTCTGCCGCAGCGATAGCACTTTTCTGCTCCATACGCCATTTCGTTAGCGCTGTATTCTTGTGGTTTCTGTTGTATTTCCGCAGCTCCCCGTGCTGCTGCTTCGTAGGATACTGCCACACTGAAAGCCTGTTCTAGCGTCAGGTCCTTTTTTGAAAGTAGTCGTTTCTGGGTTCCTTCACTCTGGAGCCCGCAGACAAAGTTATCCCTTAAGGTGTCTGCCAGTCCTGCTCCGAACTGGCAGTGCTTCGATAACTTGCGTAGTTCCGTAAGATAGTCAGCATTGCTCTCATCTTTGTGCTGGTTTCTTTTATGGAACTTGAATCTTTCTGCTATCAGCAGTGGTGTAGGGCTTAGGTGTTCCTGTAAGATATGAACAATCTCTTCAAAACTTTTCTCCATTGGTTTAGCTGGGGTAATTAAATTCCGCAATAGGCCATACGTACTCGCACCCATCAGATTTAATAATACCGACGCCCTCTTTCCATCGGCCAGCTCATTTGCTTTGCAGTACACTTCAATTCTTTCCACATACGTGGTCCAGTCTTCTACCTCATTGTCGAAAGCAGTGATACTGCCACTTTTCGGCATCTTGGGTGATTTAAAATGGTGCCTCCCGCGCTTTTGCTTCTTCCCCAATGGAATAAAATGATGCCTCCCGCGCTTTTGCTTCTTCCCCAACGGAATAAAATGGCGCCTCCCACGCTTTTGCTTCTTCCCCTTGCTGCCACGCTGCTCCTAGCATTCTACGGGGTAATGGCAGCGACCCGCAGCTTTGGTGCCTCTCGCTTTCCTTCCCCCCCGTTTAGTTTCTCTCCGCTGCCCTGTTCTTGAGCACCGACCGCGCCCTGTGCGCTCCAGCCTCTCTAGCTCTTGTTTTCTTTTCCCGGCGATGCTGCGTGGCCCGTTTTGTAGAGCCGCTCGATCGAGCTTGAGCCCGCCGCAGTCCGGAAGGGTCAGCATGCTACCTGCTACCAGCACGATTTGCTGGAACACCTTAACTGGGGAGCCAAGCACAGCTATCCACAGTCTCTCCCGCAATTCTCCGAACACCGATGAATTCTTTGGGCGGTTGCCCTCGGTCAACGCTCATTGCTCAGACTACGACCTTCCAGAACCCTCCTCTCAGGGCGAGATCCCCGTGAGATGATGCCACACTGCAGGTGAGTTCGAACTTACTCGTTGCCACTGTAAAGTCCGCGCCTCAATAATACACGGACTTCGGGAGAACAGTTTAACAGGTACTTTACTGAACAGGAGGCAACGTCAGACTGAAATACAGAAGCCTGCTAGGGCCTTTTATACAGGGGTGGTCACTGCCAGTACTGCAGTCTAAGACCAGTTATTCCCTTAAAGGTACATACACAACAGAAATGGTAACCCGGGACGATATGCACACGGCAGGGGCCATTAAGGTACGCAGTGGATGTCGGGGAGAACATTGTGAGACGCCACGTTGATCAGATCTTAGTGTCACAGGAACGAGTCAACCCCATGTCTTGCGTACCTGGGGATGAACCCGACATACTGGTAGCATCTGCCTCTGAACCAGCAGCAGTGGAACCCGATAAACTAACCGATGAAAAGGGGCCAGAATCGCCTCCGCACCAAGAACAAGTACCTCAGGAAAGGCGCTATCCCGAAAGGATCAGGAAGCCGCCCCAAAGATTGAATCTATAAATGGACTGTTGTTGTTTAATATACATGTTAAAGTGTTAATTGTTATTTGAATATTATGGGTACTACTAATCTAAAAGGGGAGGAATTGTAGTGTATGTACCTTTAAGAGAGAACTACTTTTACAGCTCCTGTATACTGTAGTACCGGCAGTGACCACACCTGTATATAAGCCTTGAGCATGCCTCTGTACCCCAGTCTTGAGACTACCCTACTCCAGTAAATACCTGTTGATTGTTAAGTTACAGCATCCGTGTGGTTATTGAAAAACATCATACTCTCAGAATCACGGATCTAACATTTACGACCCTCTGAGAGAAGAAATTCCTCATCTCAATTCTAAAAGGGCGACCCTTTATTCTGAAACTATGCCCCTGAGTTCTAGATTTCCCCATGAGGGGAAACATCCTCACTGCATCTACCTTGTCGAGCCCCCTCAGTATCTTATATGGTTCAATAAGATCACCTCTCATTCTTCTAAATTCCAATGAGTATAGGCCCAACCTGCTCAACCTTTCCTCATAAGTCAACCCCCTCATCTCAGGAATTAACCTAGTGAATCATCTCTGAACTGCCTCCAATACAAGTATATCCTTCCTTAAATAAGGAGACCAAAACTGTACGCAGTACTCACGGTGTGGTCTCACCAATACCCTGTACATTTGTAGCAGGACTTCCCTGCTTTTATACTCCAACCCCCTTGAAATAAAGGCCAACATTCCATTTGCCTTTTTGATTACTAGCTGTACTTACATGCTAACTTTTTGTGTTTCATGCACAAGGACCCCCAGGTCCCTCTGAACTGTAGCATTTTGTAATCTCTCTCCATTTAAATAATAATTTGCTTTTTTATTTTTCCTGCCAAAGTGGATAACCTCACACTTTCCCACATTATACTCCACCTGCCAAATGTTTGCCCACTCACTTAGCCTGTCTATATCCCTTTGCAGATTCTTTGGGCAGGATTTTCATTGGGCCGTGGAGACGGGATTTGAGGTGTGTGGGGGGTTAAAATCCCGAAATTGGGGGGCACGAATGCATCCCGCACCCAACCCGCCTCCCTGCTAGTTTCAAAGGAGGTGGATACCCGACCCGCACTGGGACCCGCCTCCCCAAGGCAGGAAGGGGATTAGTACCAAATTAACTGCCTGTTAGCAGGTAGTTAACAGGCAGTTTTTGGCCTAATCCCTATTTTTAATGTTGAAGTGTGGGATTCCCGACGGCTCCAAACCACGCCAAGTTAGCGGAGGCAGACCGTCCGGATGAAAGGCTTGGAGGGGTCGAGATGTCTGGTGTTCAGGTGAGTGATGGGTGCATGAGTGCAAAGGTAAGTGTGTTTGGTGTGTGTAAAGTGTTTAAAGAAGTTTTACATACCTTTACTTACCTTTACAGCCTTCCTTCCTTCAGGTTTTGGGAGTCCCTCATCTCACCGGCACAGAAAGCAGAACGGCTGCGAGCTGTCAAAAATTGCAGCATTCAGCTTTCTGTTCCGGGGAGATCTCTAAATCAGGTTGAGAGGAAGGAATTAAACTGGAGTACAGCTGTGAAACGTTGATATTTCATCTGTCAAAAGGTCTTGACAGATGAAATATCAATCTGTGATGTCACCTGTTGCCGGGTGGCCCTTAATTGGCCTGCTGAGCCCGCTGGGCGGGCTCAACAAGGTCAATCAAGTCAAAATCGCGTGGGTTGGCTAGAACTCAATGGAGGCGGGACTACAACCCCGAAAGTTGTAGTCCCGCCTCCTACCCACTCCTCAATGAAAATCCAGCCCTTTGAGTCCTCTGCACAACTTGCTTTCCCACCCATCTTTGTATCATCTGCAACCTTGGCTATATTACACTCGGTCTCTTCATCCAAGTCATTAATGTAAATTGTAAATATTTGAGGCCCCAGCACCGATCCCTGTGGCACCCCACTAGTTACTGTTTGCCAACCGGAAAATGACCCTCTGACTCTCTGCTTTCTGTTAGTTAGCTAATTCTCTATCCATGCTACCCCCAACTCCGTGAGCTCTTATCATGCAGTAACCTTTTATGTGGCACCTTATTGAATGCCTTCTGGAAATTCAAATAAACCACATCCACTGGCTCACTTTTGTCCACCCTGCTCATTACATCCTCAAAGAACTCCAGCAAATTTGTTAAACATGATTTCCCTTTCATAAAACCATGCTGACTCTGCTTGACTGCATTATGATTTTCCAAATGCCCTGCTACTGCTTCCTTAATGAAGGACTCCAGCATTTTCCCAATGACAGATGTTAGGCTAACTGGTCTATAGTTTCCTGCTTTCTGTCTCCCTCCTTTCTTAAATAGGGGTGTTACATTTGCGGTTTTCCAATCTGCTGGGATCTCTCCAGAGTCCAGGGAATTTTGGTATATTGCAACCAATGCATCCACTATCTCTGCAGTCACTTCTTTTAAGACCCTGGGATGCAGGCCATCCGGTCCGGGGAGTTGTCGTCTTTTAGTCCCATTATTTTACCACGTACTTTTTCCTTAGTGATAGTGATTGTCTTTAGTTCCCCCTTCCCTGTGGCCCCTTGATTATCCATTATTGGGATGTTGTTAGTGTCTTCTACCGTGAAGACAGATACAAAATATTTGTTCAGAGTCTCTACCATTTCCCCGTTCTCCATTATTAATTCCCCAGTCTCATCCTCTAAGGGGCCAACATTTACTTTTGCTACTCTCTTCCTTTTTTTTATACCTGTAGAAGCTCTTACTATCTGTTTTAATATTTCTTGTCAGTTTACTCTCATAATTGATCTTCTCTCTCTTTATTATTTTTTTAGTCATCCTTTGCTGGTTTATAAATTTTTCCCAATCCTCTGGTCTCCCACCAATCTTGGCAACATTGTATGCCTTCTTTTTCAATTTGATACCATCCTTTACTTCCTTAGTTAGCCATGGATGGTGCTCTCTTCTTTTAAAATCTTTCTTTCTCACTGGAATATATTTTTGTTGAGAGTTATGAAATATCTCCTTAAATGTCCGCCACTGCATTTCAACTGTCTTACCCTTTAATTTATTTTTCCAGTCCACTTTAGCCAGTTCTGACCTCATGCCATTGTAATTGCCTTTGTTTAAGATCAGGACACTCGTTTGAGATACAGCTTTCTCACCCTCTGACTGAATTTGAAATTCAACCGTGCTATGATCACTCTTTCCTAGAGGATCCTTTACTATGAGATCATTTATTAATTCTGTCTCATTACACAGTACCAGATCCAAGATAGCCTGCTCCCTGGTTGGTTCCATTACATACTGTTCTAGGAAGCCATCCCGGATGCACTCTATGAACTCCTCCTCAAGGCTGCCATGGCCAATTTGATTTGTCCAATCAATATGGAGATTAAAATCACCCATAATTATTACCGTATCGTTTCTCCAGGCCTCCATTATTTGTTGATTTATACTCTGTCCAACAGTATTGCTACTGTTCGGTGGCCTGTAGACTACGCCCACCAGAGACTTTTTCCCCCTATTATTTTTTATCTCCACCCAAACCAATTCTACATTTTGATCTTCTGAGCCAATATCACTTCTCACCACTGCACTGATCCCATCCTTTACCAACAAAGCCAACAAAGGTGATAAGTTATGATGATCTTGATATTCCAGCATGGTGGCATAGTGGTTAGCACTGTTGCCTCACAGCGCCAGGGACCCGGGTTCGAATCCGGCCTCGGGTGACTATCTGTGGGGAGTTTGCACATTCTCCCCGTGTTTGCGTGGGTTTCCTCCGGGTGCTCTGGTTTCCTCCCACAGTCCAAAGATGTGCGGGTTAGGTTGATTGGCTATGATAAATTGACCCTTAGTGTTAGAGGGATTAAATACGTGGGGTTGCGGGGATAGGGTGGGATATGTGTTGGTGTAGGGGTTATGGGGATCGGGTGGGATATGTGTCGGTGCAGGCGCGATGGGCCGAAATGGCCTCTATCTGCACTCTGGGGTTTCTGTGATTCTGTGATTTGTCAATGAGTGATGGATATGATTTTGTTTTAGTATCCAAGCTGCACTTTACAGCTGTACAAAGCCCTGGTTGACCACACTTGGGGTACTATGTTCAGTTCTAGGCATTACACGTTAGGAAGAATATATTGGCCTTGGAAGGAGTGCAGTGTAGATTTACCAGAATGATACCTGGACTCCAAGGGTTAAATTACAAGGAAACTTGGGTTGTATTCACTGGAATTCAGAAGGTTAAGGGGTGATTTGATTGAAGTTTTCAAGATATTAATGGGAACTGATAGGGTAGATAGAAAGAAACTATTTTCGCTGGTTGGGGAGTCTAGGACTAGGGGCCATGGACTAGAAATTAGAACCAGGCCTTTCATTAGTGAAATTAGGAAACACTGCTACACAGAAAGGATAGTAGAAGTTTGGAACTCTCTTCCACAAACGGCAATTGGTGCTAGATCAATTGTTAATTTTAATTCCGAGATTGATAGATTTTTGTTAACCAAAGGTATTAAGGATATGGAGTTAGGTCACAGATCAGTCATGATCTCATTGAATAGCAGAACCAGGCTCGAGGGGCTCAATGGCCTACTCCTGTTCCTATGAAACTATTGTCTATTTCAAAAATAATTTCCTATTTAGGAATGTTAAACCTGCCAGAATAATTTCTTCTCAATTCTGAATTGACATTTGAAAAGCCTTTTTAACAAAACAAAACTTATCAGAGATAACTTTATTTAGAATCATGCACATATGTTTTATTTACACCTAAGAATAGTTTCAATAAAATTTTATATTGACAAATATACTTTTCATAGAGAACAAAGATAGTGATGCAAAGCAATAGCACAATTGAGGGGCTCCAATAATTTAATCTACAGGATGTTTAGGTTGTTAAAAAATATGAATGTCAAGATTGCATCACCGACTGTAACTCACTTCCTACACTTACTCTGTGTACTTAACTTTTGATATTTCCATTTGTGCTTAGCTATTTGAAATAATGTCTTCCATTACTGCTGCAAATTTTATTGCCACCATTGTGACTGCTGATCTTTGCTGTGTCTGCTCCCATATGATGGGAAGAGTTTCACCTGGATACAGTGTAGGAATTGACGAATTCCTACGAATAACTGAGATCGACACAGGAGAACAATGAAACAGGTCTTTACTCAACGGAGATGCCATGAGGACCGCCTGGGCAATCACGTGGTTTGCGACGTGACGTCATCGCGTTTGCCCGCGTTTTCCTGCGCTCTTAAAGGGGCCACGCCCCGTACATGCAAACTCTATATACAAAACACAGTAATGCCTAACACAATGGTGCAGGCTTAGGTTGGTGTTAGAACATCGTTAAGGAGAATTATATACAGTTAGCCAGAGTCATTCAGTGGTTCTGCCACATGCGCCCCCCCAGAATTCGCTTTAACGGACAAAGTCAAACGGTGAGGGGGTCTGACGAGCCTGTCAGAACGACTCCTGTACTCCCGAGGCGGAGGCTGCAGGGCGGCTGGCGGTCTGGCGGGCGGTCGCACTTGGTCTGCCGTAATGACGATGGGTGGCCGACCCCGTCTCGGTGGTTGTGCTGTCTCGACGGGGCGGTTGAGGTCCAAATGTGCTGTCTTTAAGCGATCAACCGAAATGTGGTCCAGTTTACCACCGACATCTACCGTGAAGGTTTTGTCCCCTACTTCCAACACGCGGAAGGGACCGGTATATGGGGCCTTGAGCGGATCCCTATGTGCGTCCTGGCGAATAAAAATGTACTCAGCCTTGTGAAGCTCCGTGGGAACATGTGAACTCTGCAGCCCGTGGTGCGAAGTGGGCGCCGGTGCGAAACATCTGGCCGCCTCTTGGTGACTAGCAAGCTAGGCAGACGTGGACCATGGCTCCATCGATATTGGTAGGAAGTCTCCTGGGACTCGCAGTGGCTGACCATACATGAATTCCGCAGATGAAGAGTGAAGGTCTTCTTTGGGGGCCGTGCGAAGGCCCAACAGGACCCACGGTAGCTTGTCTGCCCATCCAGCATCCTGGAGGCTGGCCCTCAGGGTGGCTTTCATTGAGCAGTGGAAGCGTTCGCAGAGGCCATTCACCTGTGGGTGGTAGGCTGTGGTGCGGTGTAATTTGACCCAGAGTCCTTGGGCCACTGCATTCCAGAGTTCGGAGGAAAACTGCGGTCCCCTGTCCGATGAAATATCTGTGGGCACTCCGAAACGGGCGATCCAGGAGGAAATGAACGCCCTGGCCACGTCCGCCGAAGTAGTGGATGACAGGGGAACCGCCTCTGGCCATCTGGTGGTGCAGTCAACCATGGTCAGGATGTGTGAAAAACCATGGGAGGGTGGGAGTGGTCCTACCAGGTCCACGTTGACATGGTCAAAACGTCGCTCTGGAACTGTGAAGGCGGCCAACGGAGCTTTGATGTGGCGCTGTACCTTTGCCTTTTGGCAGACCACGCAGGTGTTGGCCCAGTCGTGGACATCTTTATGCATGCCATGCCATACAAATTTCGCAGACATCAGTTTCTGAGAGGCCTTCATTCCAGGGTGTGACAACCCATGTATGGCGTCGAACACTTTGCGGCGCCAGACGACCGGCACGACAGGGCGAGGATCCTGTACAGAGACGTCACACAACAGCGTGGTACCTGCCGAATGGAACGTGACGTCAGCCAACTGGAGGCCGGTGATGGCCATTGTGTAAGCTTGGACCTTCGGGTCTGAGGGTTGGACCGCTGCCATGAGGGCGTAGTCGATGCCCAAATGAACCGTATTGACGACCGTGCGGGAGAGGCAGTCTGCCACCAGGTTGTCCTTACCGGCCACGTGCCGTATATCCGTGGTGAATTCGGATATGTAGGTCAGTTGATGCTGCTGTCGGGCTGACCATGGTTCGGCGGTCTTAGACATTGCAAAGGTCAGTGGCTTATGGTCCAGAAAGGCGGTGAAAAGACGTCTTTCCAGAAGGAACCGAAAATGGCGGATGGCCAGAAAAAGGGCGAGCAACTCCCGGTCGAACATGCTGTATGCTCTCTCGTTCTGCCGTAGTTGACGGCTGAAGAATGCCAACGGCTGCCACGTCCCGTTCACCCACTGCTGTTGCATGGCACCGACTACGTAGTCTGACGCGTCGGTGGTGAGTGGCTCCTGGCAGCGGGTGCGCCAGCATAGTCGCGTTGGCTAAGGCGCTTTTGGTGTCGGTGAACGCTCGGGCCATGTCATCTGTCCAGTCTACTGGGTTCTTGCCAGTCTTGCCCTTGAGGGCCTCATACAGGGGCCGCATGAGTAGTGCCGCCTTAGGCACGAAATGGTGGTAAAAATTTACCATGCCTAGGAATTCCTGCAGGGCCTTTATGTTCTGCGGGCATGGAAAAGATGTCACCGCCTCTAGCTTCGAAGGTAAAGGAACCGCTCCCTCTGAGGTGATGCGATGCCCCAGGAAGTCAATTTGGTGCAGGCCAAACTGACACTTGGCCGGGTTGATAATCAGGCCACGTTGGCTGAGGCGTCGAAAAAGGGTGCGTAGGTGACAGGTATGTTCTTCCTTGGTAGGACTGGCAATTAGAATATCGTTCAGGTAGACGAAGAGGAACTTGAGGTCCCGCAGCACGGAGTCCATCAGGCGTTGGAAAGCCTGGGCTGCGTTCTTTATCCCAAACGGCATCCGTAAAAACTCGAAGAGGCCGAATGGGGTGATGACTGCGGTCTTCTGGACATCCTGTGGATGAACTGGGACCTGGTGGTAGCCTCGGACGAGGTCGACTTTTGAGAAAACGGTGTTCCCTGCCAAATGGGCAGAGAAATCCTGGATATGGGGAATCGAGTACCGATCAGGAGTGGTGGCGTCGTTTAGTCGCCGATAGTCGCCGCATGGCCGCCATCCACCGTCAAGCTTCGGGACGATATGGAGGGGTGAAGACCAGGGACTATTCGACCGGCGAATAATCCCTAACCGTTCCACGGTGGCGAACTCCGCCTTTGCGACCGCCAGCTTGCCAGGTTCCAGGCGCCGGGCCCGCGCGTAGACCAGGGGGCCGTTGGTTGTGATGTGGTGTTCCTCACCATGTTTCATGGCTGTGGAGGAGAACGTGGGTCTTGTCAGGTCGGAGAATTCACTGAGCAGGCGAGCAAACTCATCAGGAGTTGGGAATGCACAGGAGACGGTGCGTGATGTAGTGTTACTGTGATAACACAGAAGAGAATTAAAAGTGGCTGCGTTGATCAGCCGCCGGTTCCGAACGTCGACCAGGAGGCTTTTGGCGCACAGGAAATCCGCGCCGAGGAGGGGCTGGGAATCTTTGGCCGTAACAAACTCCCAGTGAAAACGTTGCCCCCCGAGGCACAACTCCACTCGCCGTCTGCCGAAGGTCCGAATTGTGCCACCATTGGCCGCTTCAAGGGCGGGGTCGTGATTCCCCGTCTGCACATCGAGGGCGGATGCGGGCAAAATGCTGCACTGCGCTCCGGTGTCGCACAGAAAACGATGACCGGAGAGGGTATCGGTGATGAACAGCAATTTCCCCGCGTTGCCGATCGCCATCGCGGCCGCGGGGTGCCCGTTAGACCCATTCCTCGGTGGTCGCAGTGTCAGATGATGCTGTTTTCTTTTGAGGAAAACTGCAGGGAGGGCGGCAACGCTTCGCCTTCGCGCCGAACTGCGCGTGGTAGAAACACAGCCCAGCAGGCTGACGAGCTGGGGTGGCATCTGCGGGGGATGGGTGCCTCGTGGCGGCGCAGTTCTGCCGAGTTACAGTGAAAATTTTGTCAGCCTCCGCCGCGAGTGTTGCGCAGTCTTCAGTTTCAGATCTGGCCAGGGCAGTTTGTACCTGTTCAGGCAGTTGGCTGAAGAAAATTTTGCGGAATAGGAAACATTCCCGTTCTGAGCCCAGGAGTGTGAACATTTGGCTCATCAACTCTGAAGGCTTGGAGTCCCCGAGCCCGGGCATAGCGCGTAATCGACGGGCGCGCTCCGATTTTGTGAGCCCGAAAACTTGCAGTAACCGCGCTTTGAGGGTTTCATACTTGCACTCCGTTGGGGGGTTTTCGAGGAGGCTGACGATCTGAGAGGCGGTAGAGCTGTCGAGTGCAGAGACCACGTAAAGATACTTGGTCTGATCCGTATCGATGTTCCTCAGGGCGAACTGGGCCTCGACCTGAATAAACCACGAGGGCGCTTGCTGCTCCCAGAACTGCGGTAGCTTTAGCGAAACAGCATTTGCCTTCATGCTGTGCTCTTCTTCTGTGAAAACGTTCACAAAAATGGGGTCACCAATGTAGGAATTGACGAATTCCTACGAATAACTGAGATTGACACAGGAGAACAATGAAACAGGTCTTTACTCAACGGAGATGCCACGAGGATCGCCTGGGCAGTCACGTGGTTTGCGACATGACGTCATCGCGTTTGGCCGCATTTTCCCATGCTCTTAAAGGGGCCACGCCCCATACATGCAAACTCTATATACAAAACACAGTAATGCCTAACACACTGGTACAGGCTTAGGCTGGTGTTAGAACATTGTTAAAGAGAATTATATACAGTTAGCCAGAGTCATTCAGTGGTTCTGCCACAACAGTACAATTGTTGCAGTGAAATTTCCATTAAAGCTCTACCTTGCATCCATAAGGTAACAGCAAAAGTCAATTTTCCTCTGATTAATTTGACTTTTTGGTGGAATCTGCAGCAAACAGTGCGTTTTTTGCTCCTAAAATCTTTATCAAAATGAAACAGTTTGCTCATCCGATGATGTGGCCACTCCCCTATTTAACTGAGCTTGAGTGAAAGCAGGCCTGAAATCATTCCGTGTATTCATGCCACTGAAACCCCACTCCAGATCCGATAACGAGACTGATAGTCAGAAGCAATGGACAGCATTTCATAAATTCCTAATACTTCCTTCTGTAAAATCTGCAGAGGAAATTAACTGCACTGTGTCCATAGAAATAATTGTAGGAGTCTTTGAAAGTAGGGCAATATGTAATGCTGCATCATTGAAGGAAATATTGCCAGATCTATCTACTAATCTTAAACTGGTCCAGCCTCTAGTCACTCTTCTTCAACTTCAACAATTGGCAATGGGCAATTAATTTGCAGGTGATACCAAACTTGGAGGGACCAGTGGAATTGAGGATGGCAGCTGAGAAAGTAATGAGTTGGACAAAATATGTATGTGGGGATATCAACAGCAGAAGAAATTTAATGCTGACAACTGTAAAATACTACATATAGTAAAGAAATACGGGTAACACTCATGGTGCTGATACAGCTAAAGAAAAATTTCAAAGAAACCCTAATAGATTCAACACTCTACTTGTCCAACCAAAGCAGAACAGCAATCAACAAAGCCAGTAGAATTCTGAACAAGATAGCCAAAACAGAATATAGCCAGAGAAAGTCATGATTAAACTGTAAGTGCTCTAGTCAGACCACACCTTGAGTACAGTGCACAGTTCTGGTCACTGCCAAACAGGGGAGACATTCAAGCACTGGAGGCAGCGACAGAGGAGTCATGAGGCTGATCCCTAGTGTTGGGGGTCTGAGTTATGAGGAAAAACTGGAGAGGCTCTGGCTTTTCAGCAAAGGAAGAAGGTGTCTCAGATTTAATCTTCTAGGAGGTACATAAGATTGTTAAGAGAATATAAAAGAATAATCTGACATAAAAATGTAAATTGTGGGATTAGGACAAGGACACATTGAGAGTAGAGCTGCACTGTGGACTCCCCCAAAGCATTTATATAAAAAAATTGTGTACAAAAAAATGTTATACTCCATCTGGTGCAAAGACCAAGTGGCCTGAGACACTTCCTGTCTTTGCTATACCAATCGCAAACTGATTTCTGAATTTATACTGATGCTTTTGTGTTGAAGCTCATCAGCAAATCCTTTGCATTGATATAAAAAGTTACATAGTAAGAAAAGCTTAAGAACCAGTCAGCGTAACAGCTAATCAGACCTTCACTATTTTTTTGTGCCACTGGGCCTGCTGTCACAAACTACCTTGAGACCTGGAGCATGCACAAGCACTAAACCTCTGTCAAAGTGAGGTATGTGCACCACTGTGCATAGATGCTAGTTCGAGGGTACCAGCAGCCTTGTACAGAACACCTCTAGAGCAGTCTGACTTGCCTGACATTCCTCCTTTGTATAGCTCTCCTCTGGGCATTCCCATTGGGAAACTTATTGATATTAATGGAACTGGAAAACAAATAAAGAGCAGAGTAATTACTACAAAGGCTCATGAAAACTGGATTTTTTTTCTGCTGACACTTAATATTGGTGCAGAAATGGCTCTAAAACTGTTAATTTAATCATCTTACTTTGCTATTGAAAGAAAGAAATTGCATTCATATAGTGTCTTTCACGTCCTCGGGATATCCCAAAGTACTTTTGAAAATGTAGTCACTGTTTCAATGTAGAAAATGTGGCAGCCTGTTTATGCACAATAAGATCCCACAAACAGCCATAAGATAAATGACCAGATCTGTTTTGGTAGTGTTGGCCAAGACACCAGGGGAGAGCCCCTGGTCATCTTCAAACAGAACATTGGGATCTTTTATGTCCACCTGAGCATACTGACGGTGCCTTGGTTTAATGTCTCATCTGAAAGACAGCACTTCCAACAGTGCAGCACTCCCTCAGTACTGTACTAAAGTACTAGCCTAGATTATGTGCTTGAAACCATATATCATTTGACTCAGGCGAGAGTTCTACCAGTGAGCCAAGGCTCACGTCTTTAAATTAACTTTCGGCTGCCACTGATTTCTCCAACCCCACTGCCCCCTCCATTCTGCAACTCTGAACATCCACTATATATGGGCATGATCTGGAAATGGTACTGTATTGACATGGGAGGTGTTATAATGTCACTCCCTCATCATGTCAGTAATGGGATGGAGACCTAGGTTTATGTGTCTGCGTCCCTTTTTCTGGTTGTTTATGCCCTATGAACTAGTGCATACATGGAAATTGGCCCCTTAATGCTATTTTCACACGATGGTGAGTAAAGACAGACACTTGTAGATGCACTACCGATGTCCATCCTTGCCTGCAGGCTGTGCATATTAGAAGGCTGCGAGTATGCTGCCCATGATTATCAGTTTATTAAATTGTTGTGCAATTAACTGTATCAAGACAAGTTACTGAACCCTTCAGGTACCATATGTAAGGTGGCAAAAATGTTACGACAAATTAGGCAACATTTACAAGAACATATTGCAATTAATATATTCCACGAGAATATTACACATTTTGCAATGAATGATAGCTATGATTGAGAGAGGTAGATGAAAATAAATTTAAATAAATTGAGCCTGAATTAACAATGACGTGAATCAAAATTGCCTATATTTGTAAACCAAAATCAGTTAATGTCACCTCCAATCAGAGACACTTGGCAAGTCTTCCCTGCCCTACAGAACTAGGGAAACTCACTGTCTGTGGTTTTGTGGGTGTGAAAGCATGCCTGACACAACATATTGCACCACTAGCTCTAGTTTAAAAGAACTTAAAATCATTACTGGGCTCTATAACTGGATCCATTCTTTTGTTATGTAGATAAAGACTCATATGCTCTGCAGTATTACAGGAATTTTTTTAAAATTCATTTTTATGGGATGTGGGCGTCGCTGGCAAGGCCAGCATTTATTGCCCATCCCTATTGGCCTCGAGAAGGTGGTGGTGAGCCGCCTTCTTGAACTGCTGCAGTCCGTGTGGTGAAGGTACTCCCACAGTGCTGTTAGGTAGGGAGTTCCAGGATTTTGACCCAACGACGATGAAGGAACGGCGATATACTTCTAAGTCAGGATGATGTGTGACTTGGAGGGAAACTTGGAGGTGGTGGTGTTCCCATGTGTCTGCTGCCTTTGTCCTTCCAGGTGGAAGAGGTTGCGGGTTTGGGAGGTGCTGCCGAAGGAGCCTTGGTGTGTTGCTGCAGTACATCTTGTAGATGGTACACGCTGCAGCCACGGTACGCTGGTGGTGGAGGGAGTGGATGTTTAAGGTGGTAGATGGGGTGCCAATCAAGTGGGCTGCTTTGTCCTGGATGGTGTCGAGCTTCTTGAGTGTTGTTGGAGCTGCACTCATCCAGGCAAGTGGAGAGTATTCCATCACACTCCTTACTTGTGCCTTGTAGATGGTGGAAAGGCTTTGGGGCATCAGGAGGTGAGACACTCGCTACAGAATACCTAGCCTCTGACCTGCTCTTGTTGCCACAGTATTTATGTGGCTGGTCCAGTTAAATTTCTGGTCAATGATGATCCCCAGGATGTTGATGGTGGGGGATTCGGTGATGGTAATGCCATTGAATGTCAAGGGGCGGTGTTTAGACTCTCGCTTGTTGGAGATAGCCATTGCCTGGCACTTCTGTGGCAATTGTACATTTTGTGCATGTCAATAGGCATTTTTATACTGCTGACAGAACAAGCTGCTGCCCACAAAAGGTTAAGCAATTTATATAAAGGAAATGTTCCAGGTATTGCGGATTCAAAAATCAGTAATGTTTCAATTGTAAAATGAAAAAGTCCATGGTGTCAAATGCCTCTGTATAAACAGAATAATTTATTTTCTAAGATAATATCAAAGCTACACTAACTACCGGGAGTAAGCGGAAGCCAAGCGCAGGCAGCGCAAGGAGCGCACGTCAACCCAAGCACCCCACCCACCCGCCCCTTCAACCACCGTCTGCCCCACTGTGACAGAGACTGTAGGTCCCTCTTTGGGCTCATCAGCCACCTGCGAACTCATTTTTAATGTGGAAGCAAGTCATCCTTGGTTCTGAGGGACTGCCTAAGAAGAAGAAGACTAACTACAGACAATATAAAAGCAACCAAAAGTACCAATTGCTCCTTTACTAAATTTAAAAGAAAAAAAGGTTAGAAAGTTACTTTCACACAGAGTTGGCAGAAAGCTCATTCCGTACTTGATTCAGATCAGCCACTTTTACCTTGAAGGGATTGAGTCAATGGCAGGGCATTCCCATCTTTAATGCCAACATAAAGAGGAGCAGTTTTGGACACTCAATGCTATTGGGCATTTTGCAGCTCTTACAAGCTGCCATTGATCTCTAAATCTAGACACAAAAGTCCAGATTTCTGTAGCCTTCTACCCATGAATTGCAGATTTGCAGCCTCCAACAGGACTTGATTTGGAAAGACTACTAAAGAAAGATGAAGAAGGCAGAGCGGCCCATGGGGATGTGCGTAGTGCTTGACCTCTGCTGTGCAGAGCCCTTAACTCAAGTGCAAAGGTGCCTTATGATGCTCAGTGGTAATTTATTCTATTGAGCCACAATCCTTGACATGAAAGAGCTTTTAATGATGGATGCTCATTAGTATGGCTCTTCAGGTTGAAATCAGATGTCTTCAGTAGGTTGGAAATTTAACCAGAGCCAGAAACACAGGCACTGCTCCATTAATTGTCCAGTCAAGCATACATTTCATCTGTCATGTAGTAAACAAATCCAGATAAGGTTTTTGTTTACTCTTTTAGACTGTGAGTGTCTATTTCAGGATACTGCTGAGAATGGCAAGGCTGGTTTCACCAGCAACACCTCCGACTATAGTTGATTATCAATTAGCACACACTTGGGTTTCAATATATTGTCAAAATGTTGGCCATTCTTAAGGTGCTTTTTCATTGTACCTGTACTACTGGCTTTGGCAAAGCAAAGCAATACCTGCTTACTAATGCATCTCTCTTTCCTCTATTACCATCCAATGCCTCTTTGCATCAGGTGCCAGGCAAATTAGAGCAACAGACTCCAAATGTAGTTCATAAGATTAATTGAAAGCACGGGTTTCAACTGGGCCATGGTATTGTACATGTAGACATTGAGCTCCGAAAGTAAACTCCAGATTGTGAGGGACACAGGTCACTTATGGGAGATATTGATTGTGCTAACCCAATAGAGTAACTAGGATTCCACTCCAGAGCCAAGAGCACAAATTCTTTATAATCTAGGCTGACACTCCAGTGCAGTACTGAGGGAATGCTGTGCTTTCGAATGTGACGTTAAACCGAGGCCCTGTCTGCTCTCTCAGGTGAATGTAAAGGATCCTATAGCTTGCTTTCTTTCCTTTCCTTCCTCAGTTGTGGTGCCCTCAATGGTCAAGTGGCTTGCTGACATTTACTGTCTGGATGAGCACATGAAGAATGGCCACTTGAGTGAGATCCAAGAGGATCGCTGACACTTGTGGAGTTAGTGTGTGATTCAGTGCCTTCAGGAGGAAAAAAGCAGGCGGGTTGAGGTGGGTAGTGGGGTTATTTCAATTCTGTTTGCAAAAGTTTTCCACTTCAATTTTCGTGTTCCATTACATAAAAGTGATAAAGCATGTTTTTTTCTAACTATGCTACCACTCTCTAAACTGCTCTGAGACAGATTTTATCCCTTTCCCTCAACCAGGCTGGTGGCTGGGAGGGGGTGGGGGGGGGGTGGGGGTGGGGTGGACGGGGAGTAGCTCACGCATTTGAACAACATGAATATAAGTCCCAGGTGGGGGTTTGGAACAAGCAGCAGAGTGGGAAGAGGGGGGCGATCGAGACGACGGTTTGAGTCGGGGGAAGACTCCTGCTCCTCCTGGCATCACAGAAAGGTATTTGTAAAATTACTTTTTAGTAGGAATCCTGAGTGAAGCAGACCAGACACTTGCCCTGCTCATTGCTACCTAATATCACAGACGGGGCCCAAAACAGGTGTTCGGCCCCTCATTTTGATATGTAAGGCCTGTTTTAAGTGGTTGCCAGGGATGCTTGAAAAATGGCCTGCCCCAATTTCAGGTCAGATGTTTTTCTGTGTCCTTGACCTTCATACCTGAAATTGGACCTCATGCCCATTTTACACCTGTTTTGGTCCAATTTCTACCTCTTTAACTTGTTGTGGGTAACTTTGATCTGCACATTTTGAGCAGCGTTTACTGAAGACAAATGGCTTTTTAATCTGATTCCTCTCAGTGAAATATGGATGTATTAATGCAGGATGGTTTTCAAATTTCTCAATCAAACAATTGCTTACTGTAAATGACTCACCTAAATCTGACAATGTATCTGCAAGGTCCCTCCTTTCATCTTTAAAGACACCCTGCCTTTGTAGCCCATTGGGGTCGATTTTCCTGAAGCTGTCGGGAAGAAGGCGGGACTACAACTTTTGGGTTTTAGACCCACCTACTTCGACATCCGGCCAATCCGCACGATTTTCCCTTGATTGACCTTGTTGAGCCCACCCAGCGGGCTCAGCAGGCCAATTAAGGGTCACCCGGCAACAGGTGACATCACAGACTGCAATTTCATCTGTCAAGAGTTCTTGATAGATGAAATATCAGTGTTTCACAGCTGTTTGAAGCTGCCAAACACTGACAGTCAGAGTTCTAACATGAGTCCTTTTGCACAGACTCAGTTAGAAATCTCGCCGGACACTCAAAGCTGAAGGCTGTCACTTTTGACAGATCACAGCCGTTCAGCTTTAAGTGCCGGCTGAGTGATGGGCTCCCGACAGCTACAGGAAGAAAGGCTGTTAAGGTAAGTACAGGTAAGTAAAAGTTATTTACACACTTCAGACACACCAAACACACTTACCTTTGCACTCATGCACCCATCACTCACCTGAGCACTGACATCGCGACCCCTCCAAGTCCTTCAACCCGACGGCCCGCCTGCTCTACCTGGCGTGGTTTGGAGCCGTCGGGAATCCCACACGAAATCCCTCAAAATAGGGATTAGGCTAAAAACTGCCTGTTAACTCCCTGCAAGGTCCCATAAACAGCAGTGAAATGAATGACCAGCTGCCAAAGCAAATCAGCACAATGGCTGGCAACAGTCAGAATGAGTGAGCTCTAGGATTTGCAGCAGAAGCTGACTTCCCTCATGTCCAGGACATTATTGATTGGACTTATTGACTGTAAAGTGACTTGGGATGTCCTGAGGTTGTGAAAGGTGCTATATAAATGCAAGTCTTCCTTCCCTTCCCCTTCCTTCTAGGACAGATGTGTGGGGTGTGATGAAATATGCCGTTCATCAGGCACTGTATTCTCTGTGTTCTCAGGCACTGTATTCTCTGTGTTTAGTTTAGTTTCAGTTTCATTTCCCCATCGGTACTGTATTGTGTGTAGGGCTCCGCCCATACCTGGCCACTACTTAAGCAGGCTGCACTGCCTCACAGGCAGTGCAGCAGATCTTTGGATGGGAGACACTTCTCCACTGTGTATTACTTTCTTAGTTAATAAAAGCCTTGCTTTGCTCCGTTAACGTCGAGTCTCGGATTCATTGAGGCACATCAATTTTATTAACTAAATTTTCAACGCAATGGATCAACTCTTGAAACCCGAACGTTTGGATTTGGACCAGCATGCTTCGGACACATCGGCACGCTTCGGACACTGGTTTAAGTGTATGGAATTCTTCCTGGACAATTCCGTAGCCGTCACAGGCGCTACGGACGCCGAAAGTATGAAACTCGGAATCCTGCGGAATTGGGTAAGCCACCGAGTTTACCCCCTCATCCAAGACGCCGACACGTACCCGGCCGCCTGCGACATCCTAAAGCTGCATTACCAGCAGCCTACGAATGAGGTGTATGCTAGGCATCTGCTCGCTACTCGCGCACAGCGACCTGGGGAATCGTTGGATGAGTTCCTAGTCACCCTGAAAACGCTTGGCAAAGACTGCAAGTGCCAAGATGTAAAAGCCGCAGTGTACACTGACGAGCTTGTTCGTGATGCCTTTATCACAGGCCTCAGCTCCACTTACATCCGGCAGAGACCACTGGAAAAAACGGGATTGGACCTGAAACAGGCTGTGGACACAGCGCGATCCCTAGATGTGGCCCAGAGAAACTCGGACGCCTACTCTTCAGCCCGCACCGCCCACGCCGCCACGTGTGCACCAAGGGCGCCGCCATCTTGGAAGGCATCTTCCCCACCCGGCAGCCCGACACCGTCGGGGCCCCGCTCTCCCCCCAGAAGCCCTACGACAGCTGCGACGCGTCGGGGCCCCAACTGCTACTTCTGTGGGCAGCCGAAGCACACCAGAAACCTGTGCCCGGCGAAAGGCACCACCTGCTTCAAGTGTGGTAAGAAGGGGCACTTCGGGAAGGTGTGCAGAGGGAACCCCACTGGAAAACCCGCCACCGCCGCGTGTGCGCCGTGGGAGCGGCCATCTTGGACGCCATCTTGCCCGACCTCATGGGGTCCGCCATTTTGTGAGCAGACAGCGTGGACGCCATCTTGTCTCGATCAGGGCCCTACAGTGGCATCGGTCACAGTGGACCAGACCAGACCACACCCGCTATCCAAATCAATGGTGGACATCGAGGTAAACGGGTGCGGGGTTAAATGTTTAATTGACAGTGGAAGCACGGAGAGTTTTATCCACCCTGAACTAGCACAACAACTCTCTCTAATGGTGGTCCCTGCTCGGGGCACCATCTCTATGGCTGATAAAACCCAGACATCGACCGTTATGGGTTACTGCGCGGTACAATTGTCCGTTAACGGAACTGTATACGATAATTTTAAATTGCTAATCATGAAGAATCTATGAGCGAGCGTGATCTTGGGCCTGGATTTCCAGTGCTGCCACCAAAGCATCACGCTCAATTACGGTGGGTCCCAGCCGCCCCTCACAGTATGCAGTCTGGCTACCCTGAAGGTAAAGCCGCCTTCGCTATTCGCGAACTTTACTCCCAACTGCCGGCCAATAGCGACCAAAAGCAGGAGGTACAGCTGGGAGGACATGCGCTTTATCGCGACCGAGGTGGACAGGCTGCTGAGGGAGCACGTCATTGAACGCATCAACAGCCCGTGGCGCGCCCAAGTGGTAGTGGTGAGGGGTAGCGAGAAGAAACGGATGGTGATCGACTATGGCCAAACGATCAACATGTACACCCAACTAGACGCCTACCCGCTACACCGCATATCAGAAATGGTGAACCAAATTGCCCAATACCGGGTGTTCTCCACCATCGGCCTCAAGTCAGCGTACCACCAGCTCCCTATCAGACCAGAGGACCGCCCGTACACCGCCTTCGAGGCGAACGGACACCTCTACCAATTCCTCAGAGTCCCCTTTGGGGTGACGAATGGGGTCTCGGTCTTCCAGAGGGAGATGGACCGCATGGTCGATGACCACCACTTGCAGGCAACCTTCCCCTACCTCGACAAAGTCACCATCTGCGGTCACAACCAGCAGGATCACGACTCGAACCTCGAGAGGTTCCTGAAAACCGCACAAAAACTCAACCTCACTTACAACGAGGACAAGTGCGTTTTCAACACCACGCGCCTCTGCATACTAGGCAGCGTGGTGGAGAATGGGGAAATTGGATCAGACCCCGACCGATTGCGCCCCCTACGGGAGCTGCCCCTGCCCAACACTCCCAAAGCCCTGAAAAGGTGCCTGGGGTTATTTTCTTATTATTCCCAATGGGTCCCCAACTACTCCGACAAAGCCCGCCCCCTCTTGAAAGCATCCTCTTTTCCGCTCTCTGCTGAGGCCCACGCCACCTTCAAAAGCATTAAGCAGGATATTGAGCGGGCCACGCTACAGGCAGTGGACGAGAACACTCCCTTTCAAGTGGAAAGTGATGCGTCTGACTTTGCCTTGGCGGCCACCCTCAACCAGACGGGGCGGCCCGTAGCTTTCTTCTCGAGGACCCTCCAAGGGCCCGAGATCAGACACTCCTCCGTGGAAAAGGAGGCCCAAGCCATCGTGGAGGCAGTGTGCCACTGGCGCCACTACCTAGCCAGCAAACGCTTCACCCTACTTACCGACCAACGGTCGGTAGCGTTTATGTTTAATAATAAACAGAAGGGGAAGATTAAAAATGATAAGATTCTCAGGTGGCGGATCGAGCTCTCCACCTTCGAGTATGACATAATTTACCGGCCAGGGGCCCTTAACGAATCCCCCGACGCCCTCTCACGAGGGATGTGTGCCAGCGCCACCGGGGATCGGCTACAGACGCTCCACAACGACCTCTGCCACCCAGGGGTCACGCGGCTGTTCCACTTCATAAAGTCCCGCAACTTACCCTACTCGACTGAGGAAGTTCGGTCTCTGACCAGTAACTGCCGCACTTGCACTGAGTGCAAGCCTCGGTTCTACTGCCCAGATAGAGCCCACTTAATCAAAGCTACACGGCCCTTTGAGTGGCTCAGCTTAGATTTCAAGGGCCCCCTCCCGTCAGTCGACCGCAATGTTTACTTCCTGAACATTGTGGATGAATACTCCCGTTTCCCATTCGCCTTCCCCTGCCCAGACATGACCAGCGCCATGGTCATTAAATGCCTCAACAGCCTGTTCTGTCTGTTCGTTATGCCGAGCTACATCCACACGGATAGGGGGGTGTCCTTCATGAGTGAAGAGCTAAGCCAGTACATGCTGTCCAGGGGGATCGCCACGAGCCGTACCACCAGCTACAACCCCCAGGGTAACGGCCAGGTGGAGCGAGAGAACGGGACAGTATGGAAAGCAGTCACTCTAGCTCTGAGGACCAAGGGCCTCCCTATCTCCCGCTGGCAGGAAGTCCTCCCAGATGTGCTCCATTCGAGACGGTCGCTATTGTGTACTGCCACTAATGCCACGCCTCATGAACGA
The DNA here is from genome assembly GCF_052327205.1 of Somniosus microcephalus. NCBI lineage: Eukaryota > Metazoa > Chordata > Chondrichthyes > Squaliformes > Somniosidae > Somniosus > Somniosus microcephalus. Next base: position 98,270,948 of record NC_140992.1, on the reverse strand, counting down.
ATGTTTGTCTTTCCCCAGAAATCCACCTCAGGCGTATCCATGCCGTCATGGCTCTCCACCCCAGGTCCGGTATTTGTACGAAGGCATGTGAGGGGCCACAAGACAGACCCTCTCGTGGAGTCAGTGCACCTACTCCACGCCAACCCCCAATACGCGTATGTCCGGCACGCCGACGGAAGGGAGGACACCGTGTCCATAAAAGACGTCGCCTCAGCCGGTAACGACAACACCCACGACAACAACAGCAACAGCGATCACAGCAACTCTTACCCACCCACTACTCTTTCATCACCCCCGGAAGAACATCGACCAACGGTGCCCCCACCAACTACCCCTTCAACAACCCTGGCGGCGCCCCCGGCAGAGACCCAGGAGGCCACCGGGGACACCCAGCCGACACCCGCGGCACCACGTCGGTCACAGAGGACTATCAAACCCCCGAACAGACTAAATCTATAGAAGGGGTGAATGTGATGAAATATGCCGTTCATCAGGCACTGTATTCTCTGTGTTCTCAGGCACTGTATTCTCTGTGCTTAGTTTAGTTTCAGTTTCATTTCCCCACCGGTACTGTATTGTGTGTAGGGCTCCGCCCATACCTGGCCACTACTTAAGCAGGCTGCACTGCCTCACAGGCAGTGCAGCAGATCTTTGGATGGGAGACACTTCTCCACTGTGTATTACTTTCTTAGTTAATAAAAGCCTTGCTTTGCTCCGTTAACGTCGAGTCTCGGATTCATTGAGGCACATCATGGGGCTTCTGCTTGCCTCACCGATGCTGAGAGGGAGAAGAAGCAATGTGCACGCAGGATGGGGAGGTGTTGAATGGCAAGCAAGTGTTTGGAGTGCGACGTAAGGAAGAAGTAGTGAGAGAAGTCTCTCATTTTACAATGTCTACCAAGAGAGAAGAAAAATTGGGTTGGGGTATAAGAGTAAGGAAGTCTTGCTGCAATTGTACAGGGCTTTGGTGAGACCATACCTGGAGTACTGTGCATAGTTTTGGTCTCCTTATCTAAGAAGGATATACTTGCTTTGGAGGTGGTGCAACGAAGGTTCACTAGATTGATTCCTGGGATGAGAGGGCTGTCCTATGATGAGAGAAAGTGTAGAATGGGCCTATACTCTCTGGAGTTTAGAAGAATGAGAGGTGATCTCATTGAAACATACAAGGTTCTGAAGGGGATTGACAGGGTAAGTGCTGAGAAATTGTTTCCCCTGGCTGGAGTGTCTAGAACTAGGGGGCATAGACTCAGGATAAGAGGTAGGCCATTTAAGGCTGAGATTAGGAGGAATTTCTTCACTCAGATGGTTGTGAATCATTGGAATTCTCTGTCCCAGAGGGCTGTGTATGCTGAGTCTTTGAGTATATTCAAGGCTGAGATAGATAGATTTTTGGACTCTAGGGGAATGAAGGGATATGGAGATTGAGTGGGAAAGTGGAGTTGACGTCGATGATCAGCCATGATCTTATTGAATGGCAGAGCAGGTTTGAGGGGCCGTATGGCCTACTCCTGCTCTTATTTCTTATGTAGAATGCTGCTGGTGGCTGCTGTGAAGGTAGCAAGGAAGAGGTGGAGTGTGTTGTCAGTGTTGTTGATTCCTCATCCAGCTTCACGTTCCAATATCCATTTCTGGCATCTAGTTTTGAGAAAACCTTGGCTCCTGCCAGTGATGGCGTAATCTCCTCTAGCGTTGTGGTGGGATAGTGGTCCCTCTTTATCACCTGGTTTAGATCTTTGGGGTCCAAACATATTCTGAGACGCCCGTTTGGCTTTTCTCATACCACAATTGAGTTTACCCAGTCTGTGGGTTCAGTGACCTTTACGATCACTCCCTTTTCTTCCATCTCCTTTAGCTCTCTTTCAAGCTTTGTCTTCAGCTCGATGGGTACTTTTCGTGGAGCATGGATAACGGGCTTTACCTCTGGATCAATGGTGATGTGGTATTGGAAATCTCCAAAACATCCCACTGTATCATCAAAACATTCCGGATACATGTCTACCAAGTCTTTTCTACTCTTGATTTGTGGGCGATTTTCCAGTGGGGTGTTGCTGTCTATCCTCAGTGACGTTTTCGTCAGCTCATGATTCACTGAGATCAATCTCAACTTCTCACAGCTGTTTAATCCCAGGATCGCTGGCCCCTCAGTGTCGGTGACATAGAACATGCAGTTGATGTTCTTTCTTTTATGTGTTCCTTTGACAAAGGTTATTCCAAGTTGTTTAATCTCACTCCCCCCATATGCTGTCAGCGTGACATTACTTGCCTTTAAACAACTGTTTTTCGGGTAGCCATCTTCTCTCAAGTTTTCGTGAAAGATCTGCTGGTACAGTCTCAATGGGAGAATGTTGTTCTGAGCCCCTGTGTCCAGCTTCAACTTTAAGTTGATGGTTGTGGGCTGACCTTTGATCCTCTTTTCGATTTGGATGATGGTGTGCAATTCTCTCCTCGGAGTATTTTTCGCTCTGGACATCTCGTGAAGCTGTATCTTTATGGTTTCGATGTTTAGTGTAATCATCATCATCCTGCTCATCCATGGCATGGATATTGTGTTTCTTTCTCTTGTTCTGCTGTCTGCCTTTGTTTTTGATGTATGTTCCTTCTTTCTTTGTTCTACACCTCTTTTCCCAGTGGTTTAGTTTGCCACATGCATTGCAGCTTGTTCCATATGCTGGACATTTCCTCCTGTCTGTATAATCGTGCGGTCTTGCACAGTTTCTGCACATGTTTCTCCCATTGTCATGTGCATATCTTTGTGTGTTGTACTTTTCTCTCACTGTATCCACTCTGTTGTCCGTCTCAGAAGCCGTCCGCATGTCAGCCGGTTGAGAAATCAACATTCTCATTTGCTGCTTCATGGCTTCATGAGCTCTCACAGTATCTATAGCCTCTGTTATTTCGAGCTTTTCTTTCCCTATCAGGGCTTTTTGTACCTCTGCATGCGCTGACCCCCATATCAGCTGGTCCACAAGCCTTTCCTCCATTTCCTTAAATGCACACTTGCTGGCTTCATTTCTCAGCCTTGTTAAGAAATTGTCAACTGTTTCACCGAGTTCCGGTCTTAGACTCTGGAATTTGTATCTGTGTATACGGTGATTGGATTTAGGCTCTAGATGGTTGCTGAATTTCTTAAAGATTGTCGCAGGGTTTTCCTTTTCCTCTTCAGTCAAACTCCAGCTATTATACAAATCTAGACCTATTTCTCCTGCCCACAACAGAATGTAACTAACCTTTTCCTCGTCGGCAGTACCCTTCAGGAAGCTTTTGAATGTAAGGTCACATTTCTGTTTGAACTTGCGGAATGCTTCTACTATATCGTCGGCTTTCTAGTTCATGAGGGGTTGCATTTGCGCAGTCAGTGCCGCGGCAGCCACCATCTTAGTTGCACGTACGATTCACACTCAATCACGCAGACACCGGCATTCACGATCAGCTCATATATTCACTTTTCGTCTTATTCATAGTTCGTATGGCACAAGTTGTACTCGCTTATACCACTGCCACCATGTTGTGTCCCCTTGTGTTCTTATTACTATGTAATACAGACACTTTTAACTCATTTTAGTTTACAGCTTTTACTCAGTGCTTTCATGATGTTGCTGCCGCATGGTGCGGAGTGATACAAGATGTCCGACCTTGCACTGTGCACTGCCTGACACAGTGTGCCACATAGCAGTATAAATGCACTAACCAAAGTAGTTCCATACATAACAATAACAATGTGATAATATAACGATGTAACAATGAGGCCTGGTAGTTAAAATACCCAAGGCCTGTTTTCTGTTGCAGTGGGTGAGATTCTAACTTACCCTGTCCGGAGTTAAAATCAGGGACATGGTATCGGAGTGCCTCCTTTCAGATATTAGTGGTTTCACTATTTTGTTGCATGTACAGAATAATGTGTAATGATGTTCCAGAATGATGGTTGTTATTGTTGATGGGTCACTTGCCATTTAGTTGCTGAAGACAATCCAGCACTCAAGAGTGTGTGTGCATAATGATTATGAGAACATGATGACAGTAAATACATCTGTTTGGCTCTACTTTATTCAAACAGTGTTTTGGTTTGTATATTCAGCTGTGCATTGCTAGTATTAGTGACTGGTAGTGTTTCAGATTATTTAGGAGCAGTCAAGCAAGTTGCCATGGTTACAGCTGGGCCGGCTAGCTAAGGTTCAGCAGACAGCTGTGTGATTTATTTTCAAAATGCCCGTCGCTCACGGAAAGTAGGAAATTGGTTGCAAGCTGGTGTTATCTTGCAAGATAAAATTGTTCCTGATGCATTTGAAATTCCCTCAGACATTTTAGAATGCCATAGCTGACTCAGGTGTCCATTTAGAACAAGTGAACATGGGAAGAGAATGAAATGTTGCTATTTATAACCATTCATACTAATTTTATACTCGATTAGATAATTTCTCTAATTATTGATTCATTTTGTGCATACACATTTGTGAAGCTTTCTCAGTGTTCAATAGTTTTCCACAGAATGCTTCGAATATCTGATTGTGTTCTAATGTCTAGGACATTAGAAAGAAAGGGAAGGCTGGAGAGGGACTGTAGTTGGCAAAGATGGAGGGATTGAGAATAGTTTTTTGAGGAGTGGGTGATGACAGTGATTTTTGAAAGATATCGGGACAAAGCTAGACCAGGCACAAAGCTGCTGGTGACCATGGAACTGAGATGAGGAAGTTGGGTTGTAAAGGACAGGAGTGATCAAGGCTTCATGGAAGAGATAAGTTTAATGATGCTGCAGGGAGGAAGAATGGAAAAGAGACTATAGGGTAAATGTATACTTGAGGGGAGAGTAAATGGGCAAAGGGGTCAGAGGAGGCAGAGTCAGCGGAATGGATGCCGTTTTTATTTTGACACACAAAAATTCCTTGTCAGGTGTCTGAGGTGTGACTCAGTTTGATGCACATGCCCTACTATGTCACCTGGCTCCTACACCTGATGGAATAGGAGTCATAGCAGAATACAACAACAACAACTTGCATTTATATAGCGCCTTTAACCTAGGAAAATGTACCAAGGTGCTTCACAGGAGCATTATCGAACAAAATTTGACACCACGCCACATAAGGAGATATTAGGACAGATGGCCAAAAGCTTGGTCAAAGAGTTAAGTTTTAAGGAGTGTCTTAGAGGAGAGAGATGTAGAGAGGTGTAGGGTGGGAATTCCAGAGCTTAGGGCCTAGGCAACTGAAGGCACGGTTGCCAGTGGTGGACCGCTGAAAATTGGGGATGCTCAACAGGCCAGAATTGGAGGAGCTCAGAGCTCAGAGGGTTGTGAAGCTGAAGGAGGTTACAGATCCTCCCTGGGATCACCGCCAACCACCGCCACCCCCACCCCCCACCCCCTGGTGATCACTGACCCTCCCCCCACGATCACCGTCAGATTTGGACAGGGGTCTTGGCCAGCTTGTGCATGTTTTCTGACTTGCCATGTATGTAATACCCCAGGAAAACTGCTTCTGTTCTAATCATAGGAAACAACACCTGCTGCTTTACTATAATCCAACAATTCTGTAGCAACAAAGAATTCCAGTAAATGGGGGATGATAAGCCTTGTTCATGTGGAATCATTGCTTTTACTGTAGTAAAATATGCTTCAAATGTTATCCTTGCAGTAATAGATCCTAACATTTTCTTGGTGTATAGAGCATGCTAATAGCTATAATTCTCTAGTTATGTCTCTGTCCTTTTTTACAACTTAAAACATTTGCTACTTTCCAATCTTCCACTGTTCTATATTTAATGAGCTATAAAGAACTCAGTCCCAGTCCTCCTCTTCATTTCCACCCTCAGCTTCTGAATTATTTTTGGATACCTTCTATTTGGTTCTAACATCTTGTGAATATTTAGTAAGCATCCTTGATAATGGTATCCTAAAAAGCCACACCAAACCCCTAAACAGCAAGCAGTGTGTTATATGCTCATTATGATGTACAGAAGTGAGAAAGGCACTAGAACTTGATGCAATCCATCTTTTCTAATGGGTTGCATAATCCAGTTAGAACATAAGAAGTAGGAGCAGGAGTAGGCCATACGGCCCCTCGGGCCTGCTCCGCCATTCAATAGGATCATGGCTGATCCGAATCTAGACTCACGTCCACTTCCCTGCCCTCTCCCCGTAACCCCTAATTCCCTTGTCTGCTAGGAAACTGTCTATCTCCATTTTAAATTTATTTAATGTTGCAGCTTCCACAGCTCTCTGTGTTAGCAAATTCCATAGATTTACTACCCTCTGAGTGAAGAAGTTTCTCCTCATCTCAGTTTTGAAAGGGCAGCCCCTTATTCTAAGGTTATGCCCCCGAGTTCTAGTCTCCCCCATCAGTGGAAACATCCTCACCGCATCCACCCGATCAAGCCCCCTCACAATCTTATATGTTTCGATAAGATTGCCTCTCATTCTTCTGAACTCCAATGAGTAGAGTCCCAACCTACTCAACCTTTCCTCATACGTCAACCCCCTCATCTCCGGAATCAACCGAGTGAACCTTCTCTGAACCGCCTCGAGAGCAAGTATATCTTTTCTTAAATATGGAAACCAAAACTGCACGCAGTATTCCAGGTGTGGCCTCACCAATACCCTGTATAACTGAAGCAAGACTTCCCTGTTTTTACACTCCATCCCCCTTGCAATAAAAGCCAAGATTCCATTGGCCTTCCTGATCACCTGCTGCACCTGCATACTAACTTTTTGTGTTTCATGCACCAGGACCCCCAGATCCCTTTGTACTGTAGCACTTTGCAGTTTCTCTCCATTTAGATAATAACTTGCTCTTTGATTTTTTCTGCCAAAGTGCATAACCTCACACTTTCCAACATTATATTGCATCTGCCAAATCTCTGCCCACTCACTTAGCCTGTCTATGTCCTTTTGCAGGTTTTTTATGTCCTCCTCACTCACTGCTTTCCCTCCCATCTTTGTATCGTCGGCAAACTTGGATATGTTGCACTCGGTGCCTTCCTCCAAATCGTTAATATAGATTGTAAAGAGTTGGGGTCCCAGCACTGACCCCTGTGGAACACCACTGGTTACTGATTGCCAGCCCGAGAACGAACCATTTATCCCAACTCTTTGTTTTCTGTTAGATAGCCAATCTTCCACCCATGCCAGTATATTACCCCCAATCCCGTGATTTTTTATCTTGATCAGTAATCTTTTGTGTGGAACCTTGTCAAATGCCTTTTGGAAGTCCAAATCCACGACATCCACTAGTTCCCCTTTATCCACCCTGTATGTTATGTCCTCAAAGAATTCGAGCAAATTTGTCAAACATGACTTCCCCTTCATAAAACCATGCTGACTCTGTCCTATTAAATTATGTTTATCCAAATGCTCTGTTGCTGTTTCCTTAATAATGGACTCCAACATTTTGCCAACCACAGATGTTAGGCTAACTGGTCTATAGTTTCCAGCTTTTTGTCTACTTCCCTTCTTAAATAAGGGTGTTACGTTAGCAGTTTTCCAATCTGCCGGGACCTTTCCTGAGTCCAGGGAGTTTTGGAAAATAATCACCAATGCATCCACAATCCCTACCGCCACTTCTCTCAAGACCCTAGGATGTAGGCCATCAGGTCCGGGGGATTTATCTGCTTTAAGTCCCATTATTTTACCAAGTACCATCTCCTTAGTGATTTTAATCGTGTTTAGCTCCCCCCCCACCATTGCCCCCTGTTTGTCCAGTGTTGGGATATTTTTAGTGTCCTCTACTGTAAAGACTGATACAAAATATTTGTTCAGCGTCTTTGCCATCTCCATGTTCCCCACCACTAGTTTCCCAGTCCCATCCTCTAAGGGACCAACGTTCACTTTAGCCACCCTTTTTCTTTTTATATAGCTGTAGAAACTCTTGCTATCTGTTTTTATATTTTTGCTAGTTTACTTTCATAATCTATCTTCCCTTTCTTAATTAATCTTTTAGTTATTGTTTGCTGGCTTTTAAATGCTTTCCAATCTTCTATCCTCCCACTAGATTTGGCTACTTTATATGCCCTTGTTTTCAGTTGGATACTGTCCTTTATTACTTTACTAAGCCACGGATGGCTGTCTTTTTTTTTACTCCCCTTTTTCCTCAGTGGAATATATTTATCTTGAAAGATGTGAAATATCTCCTTCAATGTAGACCACTGCTCTTGTACCGTCTTACACTTTAATCTGTTTTCCCAGTCCACTTTAGTCAATTCTACTCTCATACCTTCATAGTCTCCTTTATTTAAGCTCAGTACGCTGGTTTGAGATCCAACTCTCTCACCCTCCAACTGAATTTGGAATTCAACCATATTATGGTCACTCATTCCAAGGGGATCCTTTACTAGGACATTTTTTATTAATCCTGTCTCATTACACAGGACCAGATCTAAGATTGCCTGCCCCCTGGTTGGTTCAGTTACATACTGCTCAAGGAACCCCTCCCTAATACACTCTATGAACTCTTCCTCAAGGCTGCCATGCCCAATTTGATTAGACAAGTCAATATGAAAGTTAAAATCCCCCATGATTATAGCTGTTCCCTTATTACAAGCCCCAACTATTTCCTGATTTATACACCGACCAACAGAGGGTGTCAAACCAATGCTAATCTAAATCAGGTATCTTTCAGTCAGGATTCACACGAGCATCAGTTTTGATGTATGCCAGCATAACCTGGCTGCAGAATCTCTGCCTATCTCAACTTCTGTGTCCTCTCATTCTCCTGCAATAGCTTCCCTTCCCGCTCCCGCATCATTACCTCTGGTGTCCTCCAAGGATCAATCCTTGGCCTCCTCCTATTTCTCATCTACATGCTGCCCCTCAGCGACATCACCCAAAAACACAGCATCAGGTTCCACATATACGCTGACGACACCCAGCTCTACCTGACCACCATTTCTCTTGACCCCTCCACTGTCTCTAAATTGTCAGACATCCAGTACTGGAGGAACAGAAATTTCCTCCAACTAAATATTGGGAAGTCCAAAGCCATTGTCTTCAGTCCCTGCCACAAACTCCATTCCATAGCTACCGACTCAATCCCTCTCCCTGGCACCTGTCTGAGGCTGAACCATACTGTTTGCAACCTTGTTGTCATATTTGACTTTGAAATGAGCATCCAACCACTTATCCATGCCATCACTAAGACCGCTTATTTCCACCTCCGTAACATTGCCCAACTCCGTCCCTGCCTCTTATCTGCTGCTGAAACCCTTATACATGCCTTTTATACCTTTAGACTTGACTATTCCAATGCACTTCAGGCTGGCCTCCCACGTTCTACCCTTCTTAAACTTGAGGTCATCCAAAACTCTGCTGCCTGTGTCCTAACTCGCACCAAGTCCCGTTCACCCATCACCCCTGTGCTCGCTGACCTATATTGGTTCCTGGTTAAGCAACGCCTTGATTTTAAAATTCTCATCCTTGTTTTCAAATCTCTTCAGGCCTTGCCCCTCCCTATCTCTGTAATCTCCTCCAGCCCCACAACCCTCTGAGATATTTGCGCTCCTCTCATTCTGGCCCCTTGAGAATCCCCGATTTTAATTGTGCCTTCAGCTGTCGAGGTCCTAAGCTCTGGAATTCCCTCCCTAAACCTCTTCTGCTTTCCACCTCTCTTTCCTCCTTTAAGATGCTCCTTAAAACCTACCTCTTTGACCACACTTTTGGCCATCTGCCCTAATATGTGGCTCAGTGTCATATTTTGTTTTATAATGTTCTTGTGAAGCGCCATGGGATGTTTTACTATGTTAAAGGTGCTATATAAATACAGGAAACTCTTTTTTATCCGGCACCGACGAGACCGGCATGGTGCCGGTTGATCAAAAAGTCCGGATTACAGAGAGGTATAATAAAAGGTATGAGAGCCCCATACACAGCAACATATCCAGGCTTCCCTGTTGCTTAGCAACAGGTGCAGGAACCCCGGCCACAAGATCCAGGCGTCCCTGTTGCTTAGCAACAGGTGCAGGAACCCGGTTACACAGCCACAGATTCAGGAACAGCCACTAATATGAAGTAAAACTTACCTGAACCTACTCCTGAATTTTGCCGGTTAACAGAGATTTTTGGTTATTTAGGTGCCGGTAAATCGAGAGTTTCCTGTACAAGTTGTTGTTGTTGCATGTTACAACTCCTGTAAAGTCTGTAGGTTGTGCAGTAAATAACTTCAGAGACTTTAGAAGTACAAACAAAACAGGTCTTTACTATTCAGAGGTCTGGGCGATTTCTGCCCTAGTTAACGTATTCCAACCCTTATATACTGGTGTGGTCACTATCGGCATTACAGTATACATGAGCCAATAAATAGTGCCACCCTAAAGTAGTGCTCTTAAAGGCGAACGGTTACATTCTATAGTTCCCTTAAAGGTAAACGGTTACATACACAACACTCCTCCCTTTCTAGCTTATTACTTACAGAATCCCGTTAAACATACAATCTTCAACTTATATAGACAGTTGCAGATATACTCTCGATGGAGTCAACGTCATATAACAATTTACAGATATACTCTCGATGGAGTCAACGTCATATAACTTCATGTTTAACATAACATAATAACATATATAACTTCATGTCAAAACAGATCACAGATTCAGTCTCCGTAGGAACAGTTGCAACATACTCTTAGTGGAAACAGTTTACAGGTTCAGTCTCTGTGGAGGTTTCCGGATTCTGTCCGGATAACGCCGCAGTGGTGTCGTCATTCCCAGCGGTCCAGTAGGTGTCTCTGGTAAAGTCGATTCAGCTGGAACAACAGTGTCAGGTTTATCTGATTCTAGTATTACTAGATCAGAAGTAGGTGTTCTGGGTACTTCAGTTTCAACATTACTCGGGTAAGGTGGTGAAGTCGGCTGCTCATTTGTGGCGGACCCTATGATCTGGTCAACATGGCGCCTTATTACCTTGTCCCCAATGTCCACCGTGTACATCAACGGTCCTAGCCTTTTTTTAATAGTTCCAGGCTGCCATTTCTCCGTACGGTAGTCCCGGGCCAAAACTTGTTGCCCCATCTGGAAAGATCTGGTGGCCCTTTCATTCATGCCCTGGAATTGCCGGTTCTCTACGTCCCTTCTTACGTTTGGTTTGAGCAAATCCAGCCGGCATCTTAGGCGTCTATTGCAAAACATCATTGCGGGAGTTTGATTCATGACCGCATGTGTTGCATTTCGATAGGCCAACAAAAAGCTATCCACCTTATGCTGTAAACTTATGTCTTCATTACTCATGGCCTTTATGGCCTTCTTGAAGGTCTGGACAAATCTTTCAGCCAGTCCATTGGAGGCGGGATGGTATGGGGCTGATGTGTAATGTTTAACCCCATTGCTTTTTAGAAATTTCTTAAATTCCTCAGACACAAATTGCGGCCCATTATCGGAACAGACCTGTTCTGGCAGACCATTCCGTGCAAACATTGTCCTTAGCACCGTAATGGTTTTTTCCGTCGTGGTGGTGGTCATCTTAATTACTTCCGGCCACTTGGAGTGGGCATCTACCGCTATTAAGAACATCGAGTCCATGAAAGGCCCCGCAAAGTCGATGTGTACTCTTTGCCAGGGAGATGAGGGCCACTCCCATGGGTGCAGAGGAGCCTGTGGTGGCGCGTTCTGAACCCTCTGACATCCTAGGCAATTCTTCGTTATCTCCTCTATGTCCCCATCGATGCCTGGCCACCACACAAACGCCCTAGCTAGGTTCTTCATCTTTACGCCCCCCAGGTGTCCTTCGTGCAGCTCCTTGAGTATTTTCTTTTGGAGTTTGGGTGGAATCACCACTCTAGACCCACACATCAGGGTTCCTCGACACACAGACAGTTGTTCTTTCCTCTGTGCGAATGCTTGCAGTGTTGGTTCGCACTGCGCTGGCCATCCCTCCACCGTTAAGTCATAGACTCGTGAAAGGGTCGGGTCATTCCTTGTCTCATTTTCGATCATTGAGTTCGTGATCGGCAAACACTCCACTATTGATGAGTGGAACAACTCTACTGGGTCTACTGTCCTCGCTTCTTCTACCATTGGCAATGGCAAGCTTGATAGCCCATCAGCGTTTCCATGTTGCTTGGACCGTTTGTATTCAATATCATACTGGTGTGCCCCAAGTAAGACTGACCATCTTTGTAGCCTTTGTGCTGTCATGTTGGACACGGCCTTGTTCGGGTTAAATATGGACACCAACGGCTGGTGGTCTGTCAGCAATGTGAACCTCTTACATTGCAAGTAATGGTTGAATTTCTTCATGCCCCACACAAGACTGAGGGCCTCCCTGTCTATCTGGGCGTAATTTTGCTCCGCGGGTGTCAAAGATCGGGACGCAAAAGCCACTGGCCTTTCCGAGCCATTTGGTAGCCTGTGCGAAAGTACTGCTCCAATTCCGTACGGTGAAGCATCACACGCCAGCCGAAGGGGTAATGCTGGGTTGAAATGAGCCAACACTTCTTCAGAGGTAATCAACTCCTTGCTTCTGCGAAAAGCCTTTTTGCACTCCTCACTCCACTTCCATGGTGTCTCCTTTCGCAACAGCTCATTCAGTGGATGCAGCACCGTGGACAAATTTGGTAGGAACTTGTGGTAGTAATTGATTAACCCCAAGAATGATCTTAACTGTGACACGTTCCCTGGAGCGGGAGCCTTCACGACTGCTTCTATCTTCTCCGGTGATTTATGTAGTCCCTCGCGGTCAATGATATGACCGCAGTATGAGATTCGTTTTTGGAAAAACTCACACTTATTGCGGTTAACCCTAAGGCCATACTCCTTTAACCTGGTGAGTACCAGTTTCAAATTCGTGAGGTGTTCCTCTTCATCCATTCCCGTGATTAGGATATCATCCAAATAGCACTGCGTGCTTGGAATTCCTTGTAACACCTGTTCCATGGCCCTCTGCCAAATTGCTGGTGCCGAAGCCACTCCAAAGACCAGTCTGTTATAACGGTACAACCCTCTGTGGGTATTGATAGTTAGGTATTGGCGTGACTCTTCCTCAACCTCCATCTGTAAATATGCCTGAGCTAGGTCTATCTTCGTGAAGTGTTTTCCTCCAGCCAATGAAGCGAAAATATCTTCAATCCTTGGCAGCGGGTATTGTACCGACTGAAGCACCGGGTTCACTGTGATCTTGAAATCCCCGCAGATACGGACCTTCCCCGGTCCCCCTGGCTTACTACTTGGTGAGGATTTCATGACGGGTACAATGGCCGTGGCCCACTCACTGTGGTCTACTTTTGACAGAACCCCTGATCGTTCAAGTTCTTCTAGTTCTGCCTCCACTGCTGGTCGTATTGCATACGGTACCGACCTGGCCTTACAAAACTTTGGGCTTGCATGTTCTGCAATCTTGACCTTTGCTTTAATACCTCGTAGCTTTCCCAGTCCTTGCTGGAATACCTCTTTAGCTTCGTCTAATATTCTGGCCAACCGTTCAGGTTTGACGTCCTCTTTTTCGGGCTCCACCGTCATGGTGTTTAGTGCATGCCAATCCATCTTTATTTTCCGGATCCACTCCCGTCCCAGAAGTGGTGGGCCTCCCTCAGACAACACATACAGCTCCAACCGGTGGTGAACTTTATCTTTGTATTTCACCTTGACCTCTATCTTCCCGATGGGGAATACTTTTTGCCCCGTGTATGTCTTCAGTATCAGATCCGCATCCCGTAGTGGAATATGCTTGAAAAACTTTTGATAGTCATGCTTATTCATGACCGTCAACGCCGATCCGGTGTCCACTTCCATTTTTACTGGGACCTTTTCAATCGGTAGCGTTATCCAAATAGTTTGACGGTCGGCTTCATTGCTCACGTTGTGAATTCTTAGACCGTCCAGTCCTCTGCCTTTGGCGTGTGTGTCCGACTTCTGTTCCTTCAGACTCTTCCTATTTGCGTCATGTACCTTTCTGTCCCATTTTTGTGAGGACTCATTATTGTTGCACGTCGTTCCTGACTGGCACACTTTAGCTATGTGCCCGATCTTGCCACATTTCCAGCATTCCTGGTTTTTACCCCAGCATTGCTTTTGGTCGTGTGTTGACTTCCCACAATGATAGCATTTGGTGATATTACCTCGTTTAGGCATCTTCTTCTCTTCTCGAGAACAACACAAGTATTTCTTTACTTATTATTAATTTTTGAAAATTCTTAATAATTTCCAAGATGGCGGTTTCCCGCTTCCGTCTTCTTCTTCTTCAGCGGTTTCCCCGCGAAAATGGCGGCTTTCCCGCGCTTCTCGCTCTCCCCGCCCACTTCAATGGCGGTTTACCCGCGCTTGGCGGTCTTCACCCGGTCCCCCGACGCCGTCTGTCAGCCCGAGTGCGGCCCTTATCTATAATGCGATCGCTGGATCGCGAAGCGGCTGCCGGCCCTTATCTGCAGATGCGATCGCTCTCCGGCTCTCGGCCCTTATCTGGAGATGCGATCGCTGGCTTGCAACGCCTCCCGCTCGGCTCTGGCTCCCCCGCTCGCGCGGTTCTCGGCTCTGACACTCCCGCGCCTACTCGCAGGCTCAGCGCTTCGTGGCAGCGGTTGCTGCACGGCTTCTCACACTGCCCGTGGTCCGGCTGTCACCCGACGCCATTGGACCCGAATGCTTTGCCCTTCTCCTCCAAATACTTCTACCCCGTTTTTTTTAAATTTATTTGTCTTAATTTTTTTTCCTACTCACAGTCTCTTCGGCCGCCTTGTTTTAGGCTGATTGGCTCACTCAAGATGTGGTAGCAGGGTAATCTGTGCCTGTTGCTGCCGCAGCTTTGCTGTTAATCTTCCAGCTTCCAGTAAGTACTATACTTTTAGTAGACGGAGCCTCGTGTTTTCTTTTTGAAGCTCTCTGCTACTGGTTAGTCTTGCCGCAGGGTACGATCGGACTCGTCGCCACTGTAAAGTCTGTAGGTTGTGCAGTAAATAACTTCAGAGACTTTAGAAGTACAAACAAAACAGGTCTTTACTATTCAGAGGTCTGGGCGATTTCTGCCCTAGTTAACGTATTCCAACCCTTATATACTGGTGTGGTCACTATCGGCATTACAGTATACATGAGCCAATAAATAGTGCCACCCTAAAGTAGTGCTCTTAAAGGCGAACGGTTACATTCTATAGTTCCCTTAAAGGTAAACGGTTACATACACAACAACTCCCATCTTGCATTCCTTATGCTTTTTATATATTTTTTTTAATTCCTTGCCTCTACAGACTGTGTAAAGCTCTGATAGTAACCTAACCCACCCAACAGGAACAGGACGGGTTCATTTTACACCCACCCGATTTTACGCTCCATTGATTTCAATGGACCCGAACCTGCCCCATTCCCACCAGCTAGGTTAGGAACTTACGAGCTGGTCAGTCGAGGATGTATTTCCTAGTTGGCAGAAATCCATAGTGCCAAGCTTTCATAATTTAAGGAACTTGATGGTATCACTCAGTTGGTGTGGGGGGAAAGGAAATGCCACAATAATAGTCGGGTTAAGGTGCATTGCTAGGGCAGAGTACAGGCAGGTTTACAATACAGCTGACCTTGGAGTGCTTGTTATTGATACTTGCTGTCAAAAGTGAAAAAGTGTATGTCTTTATATTAATGAAGAAATCTTTTTTTTTCAAGTTCGTTATGTGGATTTGCAACTTGTGTGTGAAAACAAGCAGAATAGTTTTGTGTGGATCTCCTTTTAAAAGAACAAATAAGAACAATAGCTTGTGTTTTTTAATATAGAGCCTTATCACATATCCTGAAGGTCACTTTTCAAGTAAAAAGTGAATTTGCGCACAGCATGATCTCACAAACAGCAAATGAATGGTTAGGTTTTTGGTGGTGTCGGTTAAGGGAAGAATGGTGGCTGGGACACCAGGAGAACTCCCTGCTGTTCAAATTGTGCCATCAGATCTTTCTACATCCATCTGAGCAGGCAACTTTTCTCAGTTTAAAATCTCATTTGGTTTAGTGGCACCTCTGACAAGGCAGCACTCCCTCAGTACCACACTAAATTATCAGCAAACATTGTGCTTCAGCCTGTGAATGGGGCTTTGTATTCAGTACCTTCTGACTTGGAGGTAATAGCGCTATAAAGTGAGCCAAGCTGATACTTGAGTAGCTATAAAATCTTCATTAAGTTCAGATCATCATCAAGTGTCTGTATAACTACAGCCTACAAGTCTATTATTCAATAATCTAATGTATATTAATGCATACTTTGAGAGGCTACTGCCATATGTCAATATGCTTTAATAGAACAGTGTTTTGATATGGTGATTAAGCAGATGCAGAGGAAGACAACTGCATTTTCTGCAGTATTACAGAATCAGTTTTTGTACAATTTATAAATCACGTGGTTAAATTCCAACAATGTAAAAATGCTGAGAGTAAAGAATTGGATAATAAGAATAAACAAAACAGACAGTTTACCTGCATTTGTGGGAGGGAAATAATGAGCACAGATGCGTTTGGATTTTAGGTCCTTTTACTTACTGTGGGGAATAGAAGCTATGACTTCAATTTAATAGTTAAATAAAATGTAATATTTAATTAAACATACTTAAAGCTTATACTGAGACCAGGTGCCATGCTGTTTTTCTCTGGCACATCTAGAGGAGCAAGAGGAAGAGAGGTTTTCTGAGGAGCAAAGCTCGCCTGCTACTTTTAGCAGAAGGAATGACATGAGCATTTCATGATTCAGTTCAGTGACAGCTAACCTAGAGACAGCTAATCTAGAGACAGCTAATCTAGAGACAGCTAACCTAGAGACAGCTAATCTAGAGACAGTTAATCTGGAGACAGCTAATCTAGAGATTCTGCGAGTGATGGGCGCCGGAGGGACTGGAGTGCATCATCACCCCTGGAAACAACATTTTAATTTGATTTTTTAAGTTTCCTTTTTATTTGTTTGAAGTTACTGTCCTTATTGTTTGTGCCCCTTTGAAAGGGGGGCTCATGGTTGACCTTTAATAGGCAATTGCCTATGATAAAGAAAGAGTCAGCTAATACATTGGCACCTAATATGGAGTCCAATAGGAAGAGAAGCAGATTGCCATCATGAACCTGCAGCTGCCACGCATCCACTACTTCCCACCTTCCATACCCTCTTCAGCATGTGGAGTGCTTCCTTGTTAATCTGGGATGAGAGGTTGGCGATTTGATGGGGCTGCTGCCCATGTCTCCCAGCTATTATGGGTTGTATTTTCCTTGAAACAGAAAGCAAAAAGGGCCAAAGTTACCATTGATAAGACGACTTGGAGAAATATGTATTTCTCAGCTTGCAGTTCATAATGCGCAAAGACATCTGCATACAATAGATGATTACCTACCAGGTGCAGTTGTGAGTGAAAGAATACTTGCAATTGAAGGTTGGGGTGTAAAAGACAGCGGGCTACCTCATGGGCATTGTTGGTGAGCAATTAAAGTACTTTAAACTGTGTGAGGGG
Organism: Somniosus microcephalus; assembly: GCF_052327205.1. Lineage (NCBI taxonomy): Eukaryota > Metazoa > Chordata > Chondrichthyes > Squaliformes > Somniosidae > Somniosus > Somniosus microcephalus. Next base: position 98,253,575 of record NC_140992.1, on the reverse strand, counting down.
TGGTAATTATAAGTGACAAATGTTTAGTACTGTGCATTCTTAGAAGATGCAGCTGGCTCCTTTTGCCTTCCTAATCTGGTAATGCTACAGGCTCCTTCTGGCACTTTCATGGCTGCATCAGAGAAACAGGTGGGTCTCTGCCCTCCAGCTGACCTCAGACATTTTTAGCAAAAAAAACTTGCTTGGGTGCAGCAAGATTGAATCAAAACATGCTGTCCCTTTTAAGCTGCCACAGAGCTGCTAAATCCCACAGAGGCATGCTATTCCCCCTTCACTAACAGGCGAGTGGCTGATCAGAGGCATTTCTAACACCTGGACCTCGCCCATGTTTAGGCTAACCCTGGGAATGATGGGAGGGTCAGTGCCATGTCATTGGGCAAACAGCATCCTTTGTAATTCAGTCGAGGATTGTGCCCCTTTGGAAAACCTGTGCTTTTGTGTGACCTGCTGAGTAAAGTTATCCCCTGCGATAATAATTAAGAAAAATGATCAGTTTAGGAAGGATAATAATAAATGGAGGATGGTGGTACCATGTCCCAAAACTCGCTCTTGCCAATACCCTCCACAGGTTCATGGCCTAAAGAGCCAGAGCCATCTCCTCATTTTGGAGTACACCTGGAGTACTGTGTGCAGTTTTGGTCTCCTTACCTAGGAAAGGATATTCTTGCCATAGAGGGAGTGCAGCGAAGGTTCACCAGACTGATTCCTGGGATGGCAGGACTGTCGTATGAGGAGAGATTGGGTCGACCAGGCCTGTATTCACTAGAGTTTAGAAGAATGAGAGGGGATCGCGTGGAAACGTATAAAATTTTGACAGGGCTAGACAGACTGGATGCAGGAGGATGTTTTCCCCTGGCTGGGGTGTCTAGAATGAGTGGTCACAGTCTCAGGATATGGGATAGTGTAGGAGTTCTCAACTCCTAACTAAAAGTACTGAGCTTGAAACTAGCAGTTAACCAAATGTGGTTTAATGCACTGGTAAAAGTTACAAACAAAAACGCAGGAGAAACTCTAAACAGGTCTGTACAATACTTGGTTCCACGAGGACTGAAAGGACACACCTCTCCCCTCTGACGTCATGACGTCATCACGTTTCCCGCCATTGGGTATGTCACGTGACCTGCGTGATGATGTCATCGCGCTGGATCGACATTTTACCGAACCCGCGCTATTTATACAGAGCAAACATTTAAAGGTAACAAACCCCTGTTAAAGGCAATTATATACATTACTGCAAGAGTCTCTTGGTGGCTTTGCCACATACACCCCCCCAGAATCGTCTTTAATAAGAAAAGTCAATCGCCGAGGAAGTCGGACGAGCCTGTTGGAACGACTCCTAAATTCCTGGAGAGGAAAACGCTGAGCAGGCGGTGAGCTGGCGGGTGGAGCGGCTCGGTCAGGGGCGGCAACAGCCGGTGGTCGCCCCCGGCGCGGCGGTTGAGCAGGCTCGACTGGCTGTTCTAGGTCCAGGTGCACGGGCTTGAGGCGATCAATGGAGATGTGGTCCGGCCGGCCCCCGAGGTCGACCAAAAAACTCTTAGCCCCCATCTGTAAAACCCGGAAGGGACCCGTATACGGAGGCCTGAGTGGGCTGCGGTGGGCGTCGTGATGAACAAACACGAATTTGGCCTTCATCAACTCCACTGCAATGTGGGAGGCAGGAAAACCGTGCTGCGACGTCGGAACCGGCCTGAAGCACTGGGCCGCTTCCCGGTGGGCTTCCCGCTGACTGGCCGCAGACCACGGCTGTGTAGGGGACGGCAGGAATTCGCCTGGAACCCGGAGTGGCTGGCCGTAAACCATCTCCACGGCAGAAGACTGCAGGTCCTCCTTCGGTGCCGTGTGCAACCCCAGCATAACCCAAGGTAGTTTATCGACCCATGCCGCGTCCAGGAGGCTGGCTCTGAGCGACGCCTTCAATGAACGGTGAAAACGCTCACACAACCCATTCGCCTGCGGGTGGTAGGCTGTGTTGCGATGGAGTGTGGTGCCTAAGGCCGAGGCCACCACGTTCCAAAGCTCAGATGAGAATTGCGGACCGCGGTCGGATGAAATATCCATCGGAACTCCAAAGCGTGCTACCCATGACGAGATAAAGGCTCGAGCGACATCCGCAGAGGTGGTAGACGTCAGGGGAACCGCCTCGAGCCATCTCGTGGTGCGATTGACCATCATCAGAAGGTGCGTGAAACCCTGCGATGGCGGGAATGGCCCCACAAGGTCGACGTGGACGTGGTCGAACCGGCGTTCCGGCACCTCGAAGGTGACCAAGGGGGCCCTGACGTGTTGTTGGACTTTGGCTCGTTGACAAACCACACAAGTGTTCACCCAGTCGCGGACGTCCTTGCGCATCCCTCTCCATCAACTTCTGCGACGCCCTCACACCAGGATGCGAAAGCCCGTGTATGACGTCGAAAACCGTCCGGCGCCAGACAGATGGAACAATCAGATGGGGATCCCACAAGGAGACGTCGCAGAGTAAAGCGGTGCCCGCCGAATGGAACAGTACATCCCTCGGCTGAAGGCTGGCGGAGTCGGAACGAAAGGCTTGAGTCTCCGGGTCGGCAGCTTGGTCGGCCGCCATGCGCGCATAATCGATCCCCAACCGAACGGCCTGGACGGTGGCACAGGACAGGCAATCCGCGACCACGTTGTCCTTTCCGGCCACGTGCCGGATGTCGGTGGTAAATTCGGAAATATATGTAAGCTGTCGTTGCTGACGAGCCGACCACGGTTCGGCAGTCTTGGCCATCGTGAACGTGAGCGGTTTGTGGTTGACAAACGCAGTGAAGTGGCGTCCCTCGAGCAGAAAACGAAAATGGCGAATGGCCAAAAACAACGCCAACAGCTCCCTGTCAAATGTACTCTACTGGCGTTCGTGCCGTCGCAGCTGTCGGCTAAAAAATGCCAGTGGTTGCCACGTGCCGTCGACCCATTGCTCTTGGACGGCTCCTACGGCGTAGTCTGACGCGTCAGTTGTGAGGGCGATGGTGGCTCCTGGCAGGAGGTGTGCCAACATCATCGCGTTCACGAGGGCGGTCTTCGTGTCTCCGAAGGCGCGGTCCATCTCCGGCGTCCAAACCACGGGCTCCTTACCCGGCTTCCCTCTGAGAGCCTCGTAGAGCGGCCGCATTAGTTGCGCAGCCCTGGGAACAAAATGATGGTAAAAATTTACCATACCCAGGAACTCCTGGAGCGCCTTCACGGACTGCGGCCGCGGGAAAGCCGCGATCACCTCCACCTTGGCCCGAAGCGGCATGGCCCCCTCTGAAGTGATGCGGTGGCCTAGGAAGTCGAGCTGCTGCAGGCCGAACTGGCATTTGGCCGGGTTGACAATGAGGCCGTGCTGTTGAAGGCGATGAAAGAGGATGCGCAGGTGCTGGAGATGTTCCTCCTTTGTGGCGCTGGCGATCAGTATGTTATCCAGATAGACGAACAAAAATTTGAGATCCCGCAGCACTGAATCCATCAGGCGCTGGAACGCCTGCGCCACGTTTTTAAGTCCAAACGGCATGCGGAGGAACTCAACCAGGCCAAAAGGAGTGATGACCGCTGTCTTTTGGATGTCCTGGGGATGCATCGGTACCTGATGGTACCCACGGACGAGGTCGACCTTAGAGAAAACCGAAGTCCCCGCCAGATGTGCGGAGAAATCTTGTATGTGCGGTACGGGATACTGGTCGGGAGTCGTGACATCGTTGAGGCGACGGTCGTCACCGCAGGGCCGCCATCCACCCCCGGGCTTGGGGACGATGTGGAGAGGTGAAGACCAGGGACTATTCGACCGGCGAATAATCCCCAACCTCTCCATCGCGGCGAACTCTGCCTTAGCAGCAGCGAGCTTACCGGGCTCGAGCCGCCGTGCCCTGGCGTAGACGGGAGTGCCGGTCATCGTTATATGGTGCTCCACCCCATGTTTGGCAGTCGAAGCCGAAAAGGTGGGCTTGGTAAGCTCGGGAAAGTCCCCGAGGAGGCGGGAGAAGTCGTCGGGAGGTGGCCGAGCGCAGGAGACCGAGTGTGGCACGACCGTGCCGCGTACACATGGAATACAGTCGAACGTGGTGGCGTGAACGAGCTGACGATTTTTTAAATCAACCAGCAGGCCGTTGGCGCATAAAAAGTCGGCGCCTAGGATTGCCTGTGAGATGCTGGCGGTGACGAAATCCCATATAAAACGTTGGCCACTGAAGCAGACCTGGACCCGGCGGGTCCCGAAAGTATGAATCGCGCCCCCGTTGGCAGCTTGGAGGGGAGAACCCCGCCTGCTGGACCGAAGGTCGAGGACCGACGCGGGAAGGATGCTGCATTGCGCCCCTGTGTCGCACAAAAAACGACGGCCCGAGATGGAGTCGGTTAAATAAAGTAATTTCCCGGAATCGCCGACTGCCATCGTGGCTGCGGGGCACGCCCCGGATCCGGTGCTCTTGACGCGCAGGGGTCTGTTCATTGCTTTGGGCGCGAAACTGCAAGGCGGGCGGCAGCATCTGGCCTTCACGCCAAACCGAGCGTGGTAATAGCAGAAACCGGTTGGAGGAGGCATCGAGGCAGGGCCCTTTGGGGCGGGGCGTCCCGCAATGGCGCAGTATGGCTGTCGGACTGCGTATATTTTATCCGCCTCTTCGGCGAGCGCTATACAATCCCCGGCGACCGATCTGGCGAGGGCTGCCTGCACCTGTTCGGGCAGTTGAGTGAGGAACAGTTCGCGGAACAGGAAACATTGAGGCTCCGACCCCAGGAGATTGAGCATCTGGCTCATCAACTCTGAAGGTTTGGAGTCACCCAACCCGGGCGGCGTGCGCGCTCTGTCTTCGTAAGGCCGAGTACCTGCATGAGCCGAGCCTTAATGGCGACGTACTTGTCGGTAGCCGGGGGGTTTTCCAGTAGGCTGATGATCCTCGACGCCGTCGAGCTGTCGAGTGCAGAGACCACGTAAAGATAACGGGTCTGATCCTGCACGACATTGCGGAGCTCGAACTGCGCCTCCGCTTGCACGAACCAGGAGGCCGCCTGTTGTTCCCAAAATTGGAGGAGCTTCAAAGCCACTGCGTTGGCTTCCATCATGGCCTGCGTTCCGTTTCCGCCGCGAAAAACGTCCGCGAGGATTCGGGGTCTCAATTCCTAACTAAAGTACTGAGATTGAAACTAGCAGTTAACCAAACGTGGTTTAATGCACTGGTAAAAGTTACAAACAAAAACGCAGGAGAAACTCTAAACAGGCCTGTACAATACTTGGTTCCATGAGGACTGAAAGGACACGCCTCTCCCCTCTGACGTCATGACGTCATCACGTTTCCCGCCATTGGTTACATCACGTGACCTGCGTGATGACGTCATCGCGCTGGATCGACATTTTACCGAACCCGCGCTATTTATACAAAGCAAACATTTAAAGGTAACAAACCCCTGTTAAAGGCAATTATATACATTACAGCAAGAGTCTCTTGGTGGCTTTGCCACATTTAGGACTGAGATGAGGAGAAATTTCTTCACTCAGAGGGTGGTGAACCTGTGGAATTCTCTACCACAGACAACTGTGGAGGCCAAGTCACTAAATATATTTAAGAAGGAGATAAATAGATTTCTAGACACAAAAGGCATCAAGGGGTACAGGGAGATAGCAGGAATATGGTTTTGAGATAGAGGATCAGCCATGATCATATTGAATGCTGGAGCAGGCTCGAAGGGCCGAGTGGCCTACTCCTGCTCCTATTTTTCTATGTTTCTATGAACAGCCTCTTATCTGTGGTTGTGTGCTGCTTTGACCTGGAAGGACACACGATTTATGAAGTGGTTATAAAACACCACTCCTGTGCCCAGTCCACCGCCTTCCCTGTGTGAGGGCATTGCAACATAGTATGCATGCTGTTTGTGGTGCAGTAGGACTTTGAACTCTTATGTAGTAGGCAACATTGCACTGACTCACTCTGCAACTTCACCTATGCAGCTGGGACCTATGATTGAAATGGAGAGTGGTCTTCGTCTCCAAAGAGGGCCACCCTCCCACCTTGTATCCATGGCCACTCACTCTTGACCCCTTAACTACTGGAAGTAATAGTAAACTCGTGGTACAAATCCAGAGTCACGGCCCCATCTGACTCCAAAGTGAAGGAGGTAGTCTTGCATTGCATCTGTTTAACAACATGTGGAATGTATGTCCATTGCTGTTTCAAACCTGGCTTGCAAAGGACTAAGGAAATCTGTTGGATCACCTGAACAATTTTTCTATCCCTACCTGAACTTAACTTATATGTTTAGAGAGAAGTAATTCTTTCCTCCCAACATTTAAATTTCTAACTGTTGGAAGAGAGCTCTGCCCATGCGTATATCTAGTCATTTACCAAGCCCTCTCCTAAACAAGGCAATTAAGTTTCCTGTTTATTAAGTGTGGTGTTCTAATTTGTAAGATACAAATGTTTCCTACATTACAATAGTAGTACACTTCAAAAGTACTCTATTGGCTGTGAGCGCTTTGGGACATCCTGCAGTCTTGTTACTGCACATAATTGCAATTTCTTTCTCTTTGTTCTATTGTTATGCACAGCAATAGGCTGCATTTTGTGTTTCTTTAGAAAGTGCCGCTACAAAAAGTGGTGGCCATATTAGATCATATTTTGATATTATAAAGGACAAATAGAACAACAACAACTTGTATTTATGTAGCACCTTTAAGGTAGTAAAACGTCCCAAGGCGCTTCACAGGAGTATTAAAAGACAAAAAATTTGACACTGAGTCACATAACAAGAAATTAGGACAGATGACCAAAAGCTTGGTCAAAGAGGTAGGTTTTAAGGATCATCTTAAAGGAGGAAAGAGAGGTAGAGAGGCGGAGAGGTTTAGACAGGGAATTCCAGAGCTTAGGGCCTAGGCAACAGAAGGCATGGTCACCAATGACTGAGTGATTATAATCAGGGATGCTCAAGAGGGCAGAATTAGAGGAGCGCAGATACAGCAAATCTCGATTTCAAGAAACTCAATCCAAAGTTAGAAAACATAAGACACAATTTATACAATAGCAAATACTGGAATCTTTTGAGGATGTAACTGGTAGAATAGATAAGGGAGAACCAGTGGATGTGCTGTACAGGTAGACTATCCTTTATCCGAAAACCTCGGGACCAGCCGAGTTTCGGATAAAGGAGAATTTCGGATTTCGGAAGGTGGGTCGGCGGGGGTTCGCGGGGGGGTCGGCGGGGGTCCACGGGGGGGTCGGCGGGGGGGTCGTGCGCACGACTTACGCTGACGCTCAGCGTAAGTCAGTCGGGGTCGGCGGGGGTCGGGGCCGGCGGGGTCCGCGGGGGGGTCGGCGGTTGTCGGGGCTGGCGGGATCCGCGGGGGGGTCGGCGATTGTCGGGGCTGGCGGTGTCGGCGGTTGTCGGGGCCGGCGGGGTCCACGGGGGGGTCGGCGGTTGTCGGGGTCGGCGGTTGTCGGGGCCGGCGGGGTCCACGGGGGGGTCGGCGGGGGGTCGTGCGCACGACTTACCCTTTATCCGAACTTCCGAAACCGGAACCCTCTAAAAACCGAAGGTTTTTTCGTTCGTACGCACGACTTACGCTGAACGAAAAAACCTTCGGTTTTTAGAGGGTTTCGGTTTTCGGAAGTCCGGATAAAGGGTAGTCCACCTGTATTTGGACTTTCAGAAGGCTTTCGATAAGGTCCCACATAAGAGATTAGCGTGTAAAGTTAAAGCACATGAGATTGGGGGTAAGGTACTGACTTGGATAGAGAACTGGTTGGCAGACAGGAAGCAAAGAGTTGGAATAAACGGGTCTTTTTCCGAGTGGCAGGCAGTGACTAGTGGGGTACCGCAGGGATCGGTGCTAGGACCCCAGCTATTCACAATATATATTAATGATCTAGACGAGGGAACTAGATGTAATATCTCCAATTTTGCAGACGACACAAAGCTGGGTGGGCGCGTGTGCTGTGAGGAGGATGCCGAGAAACTCCAGTATGATTTGGACAGGTTGGGTGATTGGGCAGATGCATGGCAGATGCAGTATAATGTGGATAAATGCGAGGTTATCCACTTTGGTGGCAAAAACAGGAAGGCAGATTATTATCTGAACGGCAATAGATTGGGAGAAGGGGAAGTGCAACGAGACCTGGGTGTCCTTGTGCACCAGTCGCTGAAGGTAAGCATGCAGGTGCAGCAGGCGGTTAAGAGGGCAAATGGTATGTTGGCCTTCATAGCAAGAGGATTCGAGTACAGGAGCAAGGATGTCTTGCTGCAGTTTTACAGGGCCTTGGTGAGACCACACCTTGAGTACTGTGTGCAGTTTTGGTCGCCTTATCTGAGGAAGGATGTTCTTGCCATGGAGGGAGTGCAGCGAAGATTCACCAGACTGATACCTGGGATGGCAGGAATGACGTATGAGGAGAGATTGGGTCGATTGGGCTTATATTCGCTGGAGTTTAGAAGAATGAGAGGGGCTCTCATGGAAACTTATAACATTCTAACAGGACTAGACAGACTAGATGCAGGAAGGATGATCCCGATGGCGGGGGAGTCCAGAACCAGAGGTCACAGTCTAAAGATAAGGGGTAAGCCATTTAGGACAGAGATGAGGAGGAATTTCTTCACCCAGAGAGTGGTGAACCTGTGGAATTCTCTACCACAAAAGGCAGTTGAGACCAATTCATTAAATATATTCAAGAAGGAGTTAGATATATTTCTTAAGGCTAAAGGGATCAAGGGATATGGGGAGAAAGCAGGGACAGGGTACTTAATGTGGATGATCAACCATGATCTCATTAAATGGCGGGGCAGGCTCGAGGGGCCGAATGGCTTACTCCTGCTCCTATCTTCTATGTTTCTATGTTTCTACGTTTCTATGCTGGAAATCTGAAATAACAACAGAAAGTGCTGGAAACACTCAGCAGGTCCGGCAGCATCCGTGAAGAGAGAAACAGAGTCAACGTTTCGGGTCGAACCTGTTGTGTATGTACCTTTAAGAGAAGAACTGATTCTATACTGCAGTACCGGCAGTGACCACCCCTGTATATAAAGCCATAGCAGGCTTCTGTACTTCAGTCTTAAGTTACCCTCTGTTCAGCTGCAAGCACGAGTAGAGGGAGCTGCCAGACTTTGGAGAGTGGATTAAAGTGGTGGTCCCCTGACCAGGAAGAGGAGGAGAACGTTGGACCACCACCACCAACTCCACCATCATTACATCAACTGAGGTGCCTGGAGAGAGAGGACAGAGGAGGAGAAGGAGAAAGGAGGCCTACATCAACATCAACCAGGGGAGAGGCCTTTCTATCACTGCCTCCCCAATTTGGCCTCCACTTCAGGAGAGGGAGAGAGGGGAGAGAAACCAACTGCTTGAAAGGAGGGAAGAAAACTTCATCCGGAACATCTACAGGTGGGTGTTATTTGGGGCACTCTCCCAAGACTTTGTATTTTAGGTGGGGGGAGAAAAGAAGAAGCAAGGCCGGATCATCAAGGGGTGTAGTGTGTGTGCTCTTGTTAAAAGCTAGGCCACACACACCACTAATTAGCATCCCTTCTATTGCCTGCCCTGGGAGAGCTTGGAGCTGCCCAAGGTGAAGTCCTTAATTTAATTTAATTACCTCGTTAAGACCTGTTGCAGGACTAAGCTTGGGCTTCTCCAGCTTTTCCAGGTGAAGACGTCTTCTCCCCCTGCCAGAAGACCACCATCACCAAAGACTTTTTCCATCGGAGAGTGCAACCCTGCCTACACCCACCCACCATCCTGAGTGGCAACACTGCCCTTTGCGGCCTCCCTCCTTCCCACCCCCCCCACCTCTCTCTCTCTCTCTCTTTGTCTCTCTCTGCCTGTCTTTCTAAGGCACCTTAGTTTCATCTATTTTATTAATTGCCAATTGAAGCAGAGGGGCGAGGGCTCCTCTCCCAATTTAAATCAATAAGGAGAGAGGTGTGTCCTCATTTTAATCAGCTCCCTCTGCTCAATAGAGGACAAAAAAATATATATATACACCGAGGCCATTAACACCTTCAGGCCTGTGACTTGGGGTGAGTGTAGCCCTTAAAAAAAGCACCCCAGAATGGCGACTGCATCTTCGCCGGTGGCGGGGCCAGCCGGGACCTATGCGAGAGTGGTAGCCACAGCCACAGCTGCTCCCGCTGTTCCTGCTGCCCCGTCACCTTTTCGATTAATAACAAAAAAGCTTGGGGTGAAGAGCTACACTCACCCCACTATGACCATCGAGGCCTGCGTCAAGGCCATGGCTGGGGTTGTCGGCCCCTCAGCCATCGTCGCGGCCTCGAAAATGTATGGGAAGGCTGTGTTCTTCCTGGGGTCGGAGCGGGCGGTGTCCCTGGCTGTCACCAAGGGGCTCACCGTGGGCGGGACTTTCCTGCCGGTGGATCCTCTCGAGGCCACCGCGCAGAGGATCATTATTTCCAACGTCCCGCCCTATGTTCCTGGTGAGCTCCTCCTTCCCCATTTGCGACAACTTGGGGAGGTGAGGTCGGGGATCACGCCCATCCCGCTCGGCTTCCGGGAGGCCAGCCTTCGCCACGTCTTCTCCTTCCGGCGCCAGCTGTTTATCCAGCTGGCGCGGGAGGAGGACACTGAAGGGGCGTTCGTCGTCCTCCACGAGGGGACCGCCTACCGCGCCTTTTGGACGTCGGACGGTGTGAGGTGCCATGCCTGCAGGGAGGTGGGGCACATCAGGAGGAACTGCCCTGCCTCCAAGGCCGCCGGACCGTCTCGTGCGGCCGAGGCTGGCGCCGCCGCCGCCGCCCTTCCCCCCGGATCTGCCCGCGCGTCAAGTACGTCTGATGCGCGGTTGACGTCGGGGGCCGATGCCACCAAGGCCTCCGGCGGGGAGGAGGGAGCGTGTCTAGCCGGAAAGAAGGCGCGGGGAAAAAAGAAGCACCTTAGGGCAGGTCCGCCCGTGGATGGTGAGCCCTTGCCCCTTGAGCCCCTTACACCCGCGCTCCTCGCGGAGTTGATCAGGGCAGATGTGAGCGGGAGGGGCCCCGTGCCCGAGCCTGTGGCCGCAACCGCCGCAGCGGTAATGCCAATACCTGCGGCCGGGCTCGGGCCCGAGGAACCCGACAAACCTGCTCCGCCGGAGGGAGTCGAGGAGGAGGCCTTTGCAGACATGGAGGTCTCCCTCGCTCCCTCCGTGCTAAAAAGAAGGCGCGACCCCCTGGATGAGGAGGAGGACCGGGAGGAGGAAGGTCCCTCCGAGCAGGGGGAGTCGTCGCCCGCCGCGGGTACTGCGCCCCCCCGCCCCCCCAGCGCTGTCGTCATCACCAGCGATCGGCAGGGGTCGCCTGTCCCTCGGGAGGCTGAGGCAGATGTGTCTGTCCAGCACGTGCCTCCCGGGGATGGGGATGAGACCCTGCCCGTGGGGGGGGTTGCGGAACAACCCGCGGCAGTAATTGAAGTTGACCTTTTATCGGTGTCGTTACCCCTCGCCGGGTCGGGCAGCCTGGGGGCTGGGTCGGGCGAGCTCGAGGATAATGAGCTCGCCCAATGCGACCCGGACGTCTCCCAGGGGATGCTCGTCCTGGTGGAGCTTTTAATTCAAAACCCCCCGTCCGCTGGGTCGGAGGTTGGTGGCGGGGAGGAGGATGGCCCCCTGGCTGCGTCTCTGGTGCCGGACGTACTGGAGGAGCTGGAAATTGTTCTCTCCCCGGTTTCTCCGGTCGTTCCGGCGTCTGAGGCGGAGGGGAGCTCTGAACCGCCGCCGTCTTCTGGCCCGGCACCCCTAGAGGAGCCCAGGGAGAAATCCTCTGCCGCCGATCCTGGGGGTGGGATCCGGGCGGAGGCGGGGCTGGCTGGCGCGGCCGAGTCGTTCGCTTCGCACTGCGCGGCGGACGGGTCGGCCGCTGGTGACGACCCCCTGGAGGAGGATGGGGACTCGGTGATGGGCACGGAGGATGATTCGGACTCCAGCGCCGACGTGGCGATGGATGACCTCGTGCCCCTTGCCGAGTCTCCCCTCATTTCCGTAAGGGAACTCCGGGATTTTATGGCCACGTGCCTGGGTCAGCGCAATAAGGTCCGGCTGGCCCTCGACAGGTGGTCGGAGCTGGCGCTGCTCATCGATTCCGTCCGCGCCGCCGTTAAGATCTTGGGCGCGGATGAGGGTGTGAACCCGCTCGAGCTGCGTCGGCTCACAACGTTTCTCACTGGGCTGCTGAGGAAGTGGCGGCTGACCAGCGGCTGCGCTTCCTCGCCCCGTTAGGTGTAGGTAGAGGTTGCACTATGCTTCTGACATGAAGATAACCATAGCCAGCCTCAACATCAACGGCAGCAGGGAGGCGCGCCGCAGATTCAATAACTTCTCGGTCCTTCGGGACGGGAAGTATGCGGTGTGCTTCCTGCAAGAAACCCACACCGTTCCGGGAGACGAAGCCACGTGGCTCCTGGAGTGGCAAGGAGGGGTCAGCATGAGTCACCTCTCCAACAATTCCAGCGGGGTGGCTATCTTGCTGGCCCCGCATTTTCAGCCGGCGATCTTGGGGGTCAAGGAGCACGTGCCGGGCCGCTTGCTCCATGTCACTGTTCGCCTGGGGGGCGTGCCGCTCCATCTAGTGAACGTGTACGCCCCTCAGACCAGTGCGCAGCAAGTGCGCTTCTTCGAAGAAGTGTCCGCTCTCTTGGGCTCCATCGACGTGGGCGAGTGCGTCATCCTCGGGGGGGATTTTAACTGCACCCTCGAGGCGAGGGACCGTTCGGGTCCCCCGCGAAGCCCGGCGGCGATGGAGAAGTTGAGGGACCTGGTTGGGTCCTTCGACTTGGTGGACGTCTGGCGAAATCTCCACCCCGACTCCAGCGCCTTCACTAGCGTGAGGTCTGGGGGAGGAAGGTCCAGAATCGACCGCCTCTACATTTCCCGGGCGTTCGTCTCCTGCGTTCCGGCAGCTTCCATGCGGCCGGTGCCGTGCACGGACCACCACCTGGTGTGGGCGGAGCTCGCTCCGCTGCGCACGCGGGGGGGGTCCGTGTACTGGCATTTTAACAACCTGCTGCTGGAGGACGCACGGTTCCGGGATTCGTTTCGTCGATTCTGGGCCGACTGGAGAAGGAAGCAGGGGGGCTTCCCCTCCTTGAGGCTATGGTGGGATGTGGGCAAGGCTCACATCCGTCTCTTCTGTCAGGAGTACGCGAAGGGGTCGACCAAGAGGCGGGAGGCCCGGGTCGGGCGGTTGGAGAAGAAGGTGCTCGACCTGGAGTCCCGTCTCGGTCAGGTCGTCGAGGACCCGGCCCTGCGGAAGGTGTACGAAGAGAAGAAGGGCGCGCTGAAGGACCTGCAGCTCGTCGGGTCCCGAGGCGCGTACGTGAGGTCGCGGATCCAGCTCCTGCGGGACCTGGACCGCGGCTCCCCCTTCTTCTACTCGCTGGAAAAAAGACGGGGGGTCCGTAAGCAGCTCTTGGGGCTGCTGGCCGACGACGGATCTCTGGTCTCGGATCCGGAGGGAATCAACGCGGAGACCCGCGCCTATTACGGGGCTCTGTTCTCTCCGGATCCGTCCAGCGAGGATGCGCGCAGAGTTTTGTGGGAGGACCTGACGAAGGTTGGCCCGGAGGGCGCCGAAAAATTGGACGCTCCGCTAAGTCTGGCGGAGCTGACCGGCGCCCTCCGCCAGCTCTCTAGGGGAAAGTCCCCGGGGCTGGACGGGCTGACCGTGGAGTTCCACAGGGCGTTCTGGGACGTCTTGGGGGGCGACTACGCGCGGGTCCTGGGGGAAAGTTTGGCGACCGGGGAGATGCCCCTCTCTTGGCGCAGGGCGGTCATTGTCCTGCTGCCTAAGAAGGGCGATCTCCGCCTCCTTAAGAACTGGCGCCCGGTCTCCCTCCTCAGCACGGACTATAAAATCTTTGCCAGGGCCATGTCTGCTCGCCTTGGCACCGTGCTGGCCCACATGATCCACCCCGACCAGTCCTACACGGTCCCGGGCCGGACCATCCACGATAACATCCATCTGGTCCGGGACCTGGTCCACCACTCCCAGAGGGCTGGTCTGTCGGTCGCCTTCCTTTCCCTGGATCAGGAGAAGGCGTTCGACAGGGTGGATCACGAGTATCTCTTCGGGACTCTGCGCGCATTCGGGTTCGGGACGCATTTCGTCGCCCGGATCCGACTTCTGTACACCGCCGCGGAGTGTCTGATTAAAGTTAACGGGTCCTTGACGGCGCCCCTTCGCTTCGGGAGGGGGGTGCGTCAGGGATGCCCCATGTCCGGTCAGTTATATGCCATTTGCGTGGAGCCTTTCCTGCGCCTCTTGCGGAAGAGGTTGACGGGACTGGCTCTGCAAGGGCCGGGCGTGGAGGTGGTCCTCTCGGCTTACGCCGATGACGTGCTCCTCACGGTCACGGATCCCGCTGACTTGCGGAGGATGCGGGAATGCCAGCAGATTTACTCGGACGCATCCTCCGCCAAGATCAACTGGGAGAAATGTTCCGGACTCCTGGTGGGTCAGTGGCGGGTGGACTCCCTGCCGGAGGAGTTCAGGCCTTTCGCCTGGAGCACCACGCACCTCCTCTATTTGGGAGTCTACCTTAGCCCTGCCGAGGACGCTTGGCCGGCGAACTGGCAAGAGCTGGAGGCCAAAGTCACCGCTCGCCTAGGACGCTGGACAGGACTGCTCCGAGTGTTGTCCTACAGGGGTCGAGCGCTAGTCATAAACCAGCTGGTGGCCGCCATGTTGTGGTACCGGTTGGTCACTTTGATCCCTCCCCCTGCGTTTGTCGCCAAGATTCAGAAGAAGCTCATCGACTTCTTCTGGGACAAAAGGAAGCACTGGGTCTCTGCCGCGGTTCTGTGTCTCCCGCTTAGGGAGGGCGGTCAGGCGCTGGTGTGCCTTCGCACCCAGGCTGCGACTTTCCGTCTTCAGACGCTGCAGAGATACCTGTACGTCGAGAATCCTCCGAGATGGTGTGCGCTGGCGACGTTTTTCTTCCGCCAGCTGCATGGCCTCAATTACGACACGCAGCTCCTGTTTGCGAAAGTGGGCAGCAGGCGTGCCGGCCTGCGGGAGCTGCCTGTCTTCTACCAGGAACTACTATGGGTTTGGAACTACGTCGCTTCCAGGCGGAGCTCTCCCCCGTCAGGAGCGGCGGCTCTCCTTCGGGAGCCGCTGCTCAGGAATCCGCACCTCCACGAACACGGGTTCGGGCGGCTGGCGGAGGGTAGGGCTGTGGCTGGCAAGGTGACCAGAGTCGGGGACCTGCTCGATGGCGGAGGAGCGGGCTGGATGGCGCCAGAGGAGCTGGCGCGGCGCCTGTCCTGGGCCAACGTCCAGCTCGCGGTCGAAACCATCGAATCGGTAAAAGCGGCACTGGGCCCCGACTCCACTAGGTGTATCGAGGCGGCTCAAGCACGTGGGGCGATCCCGTCCGAGCTTACCCCCGTTCGGACGGAATTCCTCATCGGCGCCCGGCCCCGAAACTCCCCTCGGGAACCGGCGCCTCACAACTTGAGCCGTCTCGAGGAAATACCCTCCGTGCCTTTTCATTCCGCGCGGAGGGGTTTCCTGTACGGGCTGCTCCTGCACACTCTCCACTTTGCCATCTTCGTCTACCGTCCGGACACGCCTTGGCGTGGCGTTTTGCCGACCGGCGGTAGCGGAGGTCCCCAATGGAGGGCTCTCTATGCGGGAGTCCTCCCTTGTTCCATCGGGGACTTGGCCTGGAGGGTGTTGCACGGAGCGGTCCCGTGCAATAAGGTTTTAAGTAGGTTCACGGACTCCCAGGCCGCCTGCATTTTTTGCGGCCTGGAGGAGTCCGTGTTTCACGTTTATATGGATTGTGAGAGGTTGCAGCCCCTCTTTCACTACTTGAAGGGGCTGCTCCTCGATTTTTGGTTGCACTTCAGTCCCACGCTCTTGATCTACGGTCACCCGGTGCGGAGGGGAGCGGACAGGTTGGAGGACCTCCTTGTGGGCCTGCTCCTGGGCCTGGCTAAAAGAGCCATCAATTGGTCCAGGCAGCGGGCGGTCGAGGGGGTCGTCCAGCCGGATTGCCTGCATCTCTTCCGCGGCCATGTTCGCGCCCGGGTGGCCCTGGAGATGGAGCACGCGGTGTCCGCCGGTGCGCTTGAGTATTTCCGCGACCGGTGGGCGCCGCGGGGACTGGAGTGCATCATCAACACGGAAAACCAAATTTTAATTTGATTTGTTAAGCTTTAGTTGAACTTTTGTTTATTTACAGTCGAATTGGTTTTTTTTTTGGGTCCAAATAAAAGAGTACCCTCTGTTCAGCTGCAAGCACGAGCAGAGGGAGCAGCCAGACTTTGGAGAGTGGATTAAAGTGGTGGTCCCCTGACCAGGAAGAGGAGGAGAACGTTGGACCACCACCACCAACTCCACCATCATTACATCAACTGAGGTGCCTGGAGAGAGAGGACAGAGGAGGAGAAGGAGAAAGGAGGCCTACATCAACATCAACCAGGGGAGAGGCCTTTTCTATCACTGCCTCCCCAAATTGGCCTCCACTTCAGGAGAGGGAGAGAGGGGAGAGAAACCAACTGCTTGAAAGGAGGGAAGAAAACTTCATCCGGAACATCTACAGGTGGGTGTTATTTGGGGCACTCTCCCAAGACTTTGTATTTTAGGTGGGGGGAGAAAAGAAGAAGCAAGGCCGGATCATCAAGGGGTGTAGTGTGTGTGTGTGTGTGCTCTTGTTAAAAGCTAGGCCACACACACCACTAATTAGCATCCCTTCTATTGCCTGCCCTGGGAGAGCTTGGAGCTGCCCAAGGTGAAGTCCTTAATTTAATTTAATTACATCGTTAAGACCTGTTGCAGGACTAAGCCTGGGCTTCTCCAGCTTTTCCAGGTGAAGACGTCTTCTCCCCCTGCCAGAAGACCACCATCACCAAAGACTTTTTCCATCGGAGAGTGCAACCCTGCCTACACCCACCCACCATCCTGAGTGGCAACACTGCCCTTTGCGGCCTCCCTCCTTCCCACCCCCCCACCTCTCTCTCTCTCTTTGTCTCTCTCTGCCTGTCTTTCAAAGGCACCTTAGTTTCATCTATTTTATTAATTGCCAATTGAGCAGAAGGGCGAGGGCTCCTCTCCCAATTTAAATCAATAAGGAGAGAGGTGTGTCCTCATTTTAATCAGCTCCCTCTGCTCAATAGAGGACAAAAAAATTATATATATACACCGAGGCCATTAACACCTTCAGGCCTGTGACTTGGGGTGAGTGTAGCCCTTAAAAAAAGCACCCCAGAATGGCGACTGCATCTTCGCCGGTGGCGGGGCCAGCCGGGACCTATGCGAGAGTGGTAGCCACAGCCACAGCTGCTCCCGCTGTTCCTGCTGCCCCGTCACCTTTTCGATTAATAACAAAAAAGCTTGGGGTGAAGAGCTACACTCACCCCACTATGACCATCGAGGCCTGCGTCAAGGCCATGGCTGGGGTTGTCGGCCCCTCAGCCATCGTCGCGGCCTCGAAAATGTATGGGAAGGCTGTGTTCTTCCTGGGGTCGGAGCGGGCGGTGTCCCTGGCTGTCGCCAAGGGGCTCACCGTGGGCGGGACCTTCCTGCCGGTGGATCCTCTCGAGGCCACCGCGCAGAGGATCATTATTTCCAACGTCCCGCCCTATGTTCCTGGTGAGCTCCTCCTTCCCCATTTGCGACAACTTGGGGAGGTGAGGTCGGGGATCACGCCCATCCCGCTCGGCTTCCGGGAGGCCAGCCTTCGCCACGTCTTCTCCTTCCGGCGCCAGCTGTTTATCCAGCTGGCGCGGGAGGAGGACAGGTGGGGCACATCAGGAGGAACTGCCCTGCCTCCAAGGCCGCCGGATCATCTCGTGCGGCCGAGGCTGGCGCCGCCGCCGCCGCCCTTCCCCCCGGATCTGCCCGCGCGTCAAGTACGTCTGATGCGCGGTTGACGTCGGGGGCCGATGCCACCAAGGCCTCCGGCGGGGGGGAGGGAGCGTGTCCGGCCGGAAAGAAGGCGCGGGGAAAAAAGAAGCACCTTAGGGCAGGCCCCCCCGTGGATGGTGAGCCCTTGCCCCTTGAGCCCCTTACACCCGCGCTCCTCGCGGAGTTGATCAGGGCAGATGTGAGCGGGAGGGGCCCCGTGCCCGAGCCTGTGGCCGCAACCGCCGCAGCGGTAATGCCAATACCTGCGGCCGGGCTCGGGCCCGAGGAACCCGACAAACCTGCTCCGCCGGAGGGAGTCGAGGAGGAGGCCTTTGCAGACATGGAGGTCTCCCTCGCTCCCTCCGTGCTAAAAAGAAGGCGCGACCCCCTGGATGAGGAGGAGGACCGGGAGGAGGAAGGTCCCTCCGAGCAGGGGGAGTCGTCGCCCGCCGCGGGTACTGCGCCCCCCCGCCCCCCCAGCGCTGTCGTCATCACCAGCGATCGGCAGGGGTCGCCTGTCCCTCGGGAGGCTGAGGCAGATGTGTCTGTCCAGCACGTGCCTCCCGGGGATGGGGATGAGACCCTGCCCGTGGGGGGGGTTGCGGAACAACCCGCGGCAGTAATTGAAGTTGACCTTTTATCGGTGTCATTACCCCTCGCCGGGTCGGGCAGCCTGGGGGCTGGGTCGGGCGAGCTCGAGGATAATGAGCTCGCCCAATGCGACCCGGACGTCTCCCAGGGGATGCTCGTCCTGGTAGAGCTTTTAATTCAAAACCCCCCGTCCGCTGGGTCGGAGGTTGGTGGCGGGGAGGAGGATGGCCCCCTGGCTGCGTCTCTGGTGCCGGACGTACTGGAGGAGCTGGAAATTGTTCTCTCCCCGGTTTCTCCGGTCGTTCCGGCATCTGAGGCGGAGGGGAGCTCTGAACCGCCGCCGCCTTCTGGCCCGGCACCCCTAGAGGAGCCCAGGGTGAAATCCTCTGCCGCCGATCCTGGGGGTGGGATCCGGGCGGAGGCGGGGCTGGCTGGCGCGGCCGAGTCGTTCGCTTCGCACTGCGCGGCGGACGGGTCGGCCGCTGGTGACGACCCCCTGGAGGAGGATGGGGACTCGGTGATGGGCACGGAGGATGATTCGGACTCCAGCGCCGACGTGGCGATGGATGACCTCGTGCCCCTTGCCGAGTCTCCCCTCATTTCCATAAGGGAACTCCGGGATTTTATGGCCACGTGCCTGGGTCAGCGCAATAAGGTCCGGCTGGCCCTCGACAGGTGGTCGGAGCTGGCGCTGCTCATCGATTCCGTCCGCGCCGCCGTTAAGATCTTGGGCGCGGACGAGGGTGTGAACCCGCTCGAGCTGCGTCGGCTCACAACGTTTCTCACTGGGCTGCTGAGGAAGTGGCGGCGGACCAGCGGCTGCGCTTCCTCGCCCCGTTAGGTGTAGGTAGAGGTTGCACTATGCTTCTGACATGAAGATAACCATAGCCAGCCTCAACATCAACGGCAGCAGGGAGGCGCGCCGCAGATTCAATAACTTCTCGGTCCTTCGGGACGGGAAGTATGCGGTGTGCTTCCTGCAAGAAACCCACACCGTTCCGGGAGACGAAGCTACGTGGCTCCTGGAGTGGCAAGGAGGGGTCAGCATGAGTCACCTCTCCAACAATTCCAGCGGGGTGGCTATCTTGCTGGCCCCGCATTTTCAGCCGGAGATCTTGGGGGTCAAGGAGCACGTGCCGGGCCGCTTGCTCCATGTCACTGTTCGCCTGGGGGGCGTGCCGCTCCATCTAGTGAACGTGTACGCCCCTCAGACCAGTGCGCAGCAAGTGCGCTTCTTCGAAGAAGTGTCCGCTCTCTTGGGCTCCATCGACGTGGGCGAGTGCGTCATCCTCGGGGGGGATTTTAACTGCACCCTCGAGGCGAGGGACCGTTCGGGTCCCCCGCGAAGCCCGGCGGCGATGGAGAAGTTGAGGGACCTGGTTGGGTCCTTCGACTTGGTGGACGTCTGGCGAAATCTCCACCCCGACTCCAGCGCCTTCACTAACGTGAGGTCTGGGGGAGGAAGGTCCAGAATCGACCGCCTCTACATTTCCCGGGCGTTCGTCTCCTGCGTTCCGGCAGCTTCCATGCGGCCGGTGCCGTGCACGGACCACCACCTGGTGTGGGCGGAGCTCGCTCCTCTGCGCGCGCGGGGGGGGTCCGTGTACTGGCATTTTAACAACCTGCTGCTGGAGGACGCACGGTTCCGGGATTCGTTTCGTCGATTCTGGGCCGACTGGCGAAGGAAGCAGGGGGGCTTCCCCTCCTTGAGGCTATGGTGGGATGTGGGCAAGGCTCACATCCGTCTCTTCTGTCAGGAGTACGCGAAGGGGTCGACCAAGAGGCGGGAGGCCCGGGTCGGGCGGTTGGAGAAGGAGGTGCTCGACCTGGAGTCCCGTCTCGGTCAGGTCGTCGAGGACCCGGCCCTGCGGAAGGTGTACGAAGAGAAGAAGGGCGCGCTGAAGGACCTGCAACTCGTCGGGTCCCGAGGCGCGTACGTGAGGTCGCGGATCCAGCTCCTGCGGGACCTGGACCGCGGCTCCCCCTTCTTCTACTCGCTGGAAAAAAGACGGGGGGTCCGTAAGCAGCTCTTGGGGCTGCTGGCCGACGACGGATCTCTGGTCTCGGATCCGGAGGGAATCAGCGCGGAGACCCGCGCCTATTACGGGGCTCTGTTCTCTCCGGATCCGTCCAGCGAGGATGCACGCAGAGTTTTGTGGGAGGACCTGACGAAGGTTGGCCCGGAGGGCGCCGAAAAATTGGACGCTCCGCTAAGTCTGGCGGAGCTGACCGGCGCCCTCCGCCTGCTCTCTAGGGGAAAGTCCCCGGGGCTGGACGGGCTGACCGTGGAGTTCCACAGGGCGTTCTGGGATGTCTTGGGGGGCGACTACGCGCGGGTCCTGGGGGAAAGTTTGGCGACCGGGGAGATGCCCCTCTCTTGGCGCAGGGCGGTCATTGTCCTGCTGCCTAAGAAGGGCGATCTCCGCCTCCTTAAGAACTGGCGCCCGGTCTCCCTCCTCAGCACGGACTATAAAATCTTTGCCAGGGCCATGTCTGCTCGCCTTGGCACCGTGCTGGCCCACATGATCCACCCCGACCAGTCCTACACGGTCCCGGGCCGGACCATCCACGATAACATCCATCTGGTCCGGGACCTGGTCCACCACTCCCAGAGGGCTGGTCTGTCGGTCGCCTTCCTTTCCCTGGATCAGGAGAAGGCGTTCGACAGGGTGGATCACGAGTATCTCTTCGGGACTCTGCGCGCATTCGGGTTCGGGACGCATTTCGTCGCCCGGATCCGACTTCTGTACGCCGCCGCAGAGTGTCTGATTAAAGTTAATGGGTCCTTGACAGCGCCCCTTCGCTTCGGGAGGGGGGTGCGTCAGGGATGCCCCATGTCCGGTCAGTTATATGCCATTTGCGTGGAGCCTTTCCTGCGCCTCTTGCAGAAGAGGTTGACGGGACTGGCTCTGCAAGGGTCGGGCGTGGAGGTGGTCCTCTCGGCTTACGCCGATGACGTGCTCCTCACGGTCACGGATCCCGCTGACTTGCGGAGGATGCGGGAATGCCAGCAGATTTACTCGGACGCATCCTCCGCCAAGATCAACTGGGAGAAATGTTCCGGACTCCTGGTGGGTCAGTGGCGGGTGGACTCCCTGCCGGAGGAGTTCAGGCCTTTCGCCTGGAGCACCACGCACCTCCTCTATTTGGGAGTCTACCTTAGCCCTGCAGAGGACGCTTGGCCGGCGAACTGGCAAGAGCTGGAGGCCAAAGTCACCGCTCGCCTAGGACGCTGGACAGGACTGCTCCGAGTGTTGTCCTACAGGGGTCGAGCGCTGGTCATAAACCAGCTGGTGGCCGCCATGTTGTGGTACCGGTTGGTCACTTTGATCCCTCCCCCTGCGTTTGTCGCCAAGATTCAGAAGAAGCTCATCGACTTCTTCTGGGACAAAAGGAAGCACTGGGTCTCTGCCGCGGTTCTGTGTCTCCCGCTTAGGGAGGGCGGTCAGGCGCTGGTGTGCCTTCACACCCAGGCTGGGACTTTCCGTCTTCAGACGCTGCAGAGATACCTGTACGTCGAGAATCCTCCGAGATGGTGTGTGCTGGCGACGTTTTTCTTCCGCCAGCTGCATGGCCTCAATTACGACACGCAGCTCCTGTTTGCGAAAGTGGGCAACAGGCGTGCCGGCCTGCGGGAGCTGCCTGTCTTCTACCAGGAACTACTATGGGTTTGGAACTACGTCGCTTCCAGGCGGAGCTCTCCCCCGTCAGGAGCGGCGGCTCTCCTTCAGGAGCCGCTGCTCAGGAATCCGCACCTCCACGAACACGGGTTCGGGCGGCTGGCGGAGGGTAGGGCTGTGGCTGGCAAGGTGACCAGAGTCGGGGACCTGCTCGATGGCGGAGGAGCGGGCTGGATGGTGCCGGAGGAGCTGGCGCGGCGCCTGTCCTGGGCCAACGTCCAGCTCGCGGTCGAAACCATCGATTCGGTAAAAGCGGCACTGGGCCCCGACTCCACTAGGTGTATCGAGGTGGCTCAAGCACGTGGGGCGATCCCGTCCGAGCTTACCCTCGTTCGGACGGAATTCCTCATCGGCGCCCGGCCCCGAAACTCCCCTCGGGAACCGGCGCCTCACAACTTGAGCCGTCTCGAGGAAATACCCTCCGTGCCTTTTCATTCCGCGCGGAGGGGTTTCCTGTACGGGCTGCTCCTGCACACTCTCCACTTTGCCATCTTCATCTACCGTCCGGACACGCCTTGGCGTGGCGTTTTGCCGACCGGCGGTAGCGGAGGTCCCCAATGGAGGGCTCTCTATGCGGGAGTCCTCCCTTGTTCCATCGGGGACTTGGCCTGGAGGGTGTTGCACGGAGCGGTCCTGTGCAATAAGGTTTTAAGTAGGTTCATGGACTCCCAGGCCGCCTGCATTTTTTGCGGCCTGGAGGAGTCCGTGTTTCACGTTTATATGGATTGTGAGAGGTTGCAGCCCCTCTTTCACTACTTGAAGGGGCTGCTCCTCGATTTTTGGTTGCACTTCAGTCCCACGCTCTTGATCTACAGTCACCCGGTGCGGCGGGGAGCGGACAGGTTGGAGGACCTCCTTGTGGGCCTGCTCTTGGGCCTGGCTAAAAGAGCAATCAATTGGTCCAGGCAGCGGGCGGTCGAGGGGGTCGTCCAGCCGGATTGCCTGCATCTCTTCCGCGGCCATGTTCGCGCCCGGGTGGCCCTGGAGATGGAGCACGCGGTGTCCGCCAGTGCGCTTGAGTATTTCCGCGACCGGTGGGTGCCGCGGGGACTGGAGTGCATCATCAACACGGAAAACCAAATTTTAATTTGATTTGTTAAGCTTTAGTTGAACTTTTGTTTATTTACAGTCGAATTGGTTTTTTTTGGGTCCAAATAAAAAGAGTACCCTCTGTTCAGCTGCAAGCACGAGCAGAGGGAGCAGCCAGACTTTGGAGAGTGGATTAAAGTGGTGGTCCCCTGACCAGGAAGAGGAGGAGAACGTTGGACCACCACCACCAACTCCACCATCATTACATCAACTGAGGTGCCTGGAGAGAGAGGACAGAGGAGGAGAAGGAGAAAGGAGGCCTACATCAACATCAACCAGGGGAGAGGCCTTTCTATCACTGCCTCCCCAATTTGGCCTCCACTTCAGGAGAGGGAGAGAGGGGAGAGAAACCAACTGCTTGAAAGGAGGGAAGAAAACTTCATCCGGAACATCTACAGGTGGGTGTTATTTGGGGCACTCTCCCAAGACTTTGTATTTTAGGTGGGGGGAGAAAAGAAGAAGCAAGGCCGGATCATCAAGGGGTGTAGTGTGTGTGTGCTCTTGTTAAAAGCTAGGCCACACACACCACTAATTAGCATCCCTTCTATTGCCTGCCCTGGGAGAGCTTGGAGCTGCCCAAGGTGAAGTCCTTAATTTAATTTAATTACATCGTTAAGACCTGTTGCAGGACTAAGCCTGGGCTTCTCCAGCTTTTCCAGGTGAAGACGTCTTCTCCCCCTGCCACAAGACCACCATCACCAAAGACTTTTTCCATCGGAGAGTGCAACCCTGCCTACACCCACCCACCATCCTGAGTGGCAACACTGCCCTTTGCGGCCTCCCTCCTTCCCACCCCCCCACCTCTCTCTCTCTCTCTCTTTGTCTCTCTCTGCCTGTCTTTCTAAGGCACCTTAGTTTCATCTATTTTATTAATTGCCAATTGAGCAGAGGGGCGAGGGCTCCTCTCCCAATTTAAATCAATAAGGAGAGAGGTGTGTCCTCATTTAAATCAGCTCCCTCTGCTCAATAGAGGACAAAAAAATATATATATACACCGAGGCCATTAACAGCTTCAGGCCTGTGACTTGGGGTGAGTGTAGCCCTTAAAAAAAGCACCCCAGAATGGCGACTGCATCTTCGCCGGTGGCGGGGCCAGCCGGGACCTATGCGAGAGTGGTAGCCACAGCTGCTCCCGCTGTTCCTGCTGCCCCGTCACCTTTTCGATTAATAACAAAAAAGCTTTGGGTGAAGAGCTATACTCACCCCACTATGACCATCGAGGTCTGCGTCAAGGCCATGGCTGGGGTTGTCGGCCCCTCAGCCATCGTCGCGGCCTCGAAAATGTATGGGAAGGCTGTGTTCTTCCTGGGGTCGGAGCGGGCGGTGTCCCTGGCTGTCGCCAAGGGGCTCACCGTGGGCGGGACCTTCCTGCCGGTGGATCCTCTCGAGGCCACCGCGCAGAGGATCATTATTTCCAACGTCCCGCCCTATGTTCCTGGTGAGCTCCTCCTTCCCCATTTGCGACAACTTGGGGAGGTGAGGTCGGGGATCACGCCCATCCCGCTCGGCTTCCGGGAGGCCAGCCTTCGCCACGTCTTCTCCTTCCGGCGCCAGCTGTTTATCCAGCTGGCGCGGGAGGAGGACACTGAAGGGGCGTTCGTCGTCCTCCACGAGGGGACCGCCTACCGCGCCTTTTGGACGTCGGACGGTGTGAGGTGCCATGCCTGCAGGGAGGTGGGGCACATCAGGAGGAACTGCCCTGCCTCCAAGGCCGCCGGATCATCTCGTGCGGCCGAGGCTGGCGCCGCCGCCCTTCCCCCCGGATCTGCCCGCGTGTCAAGTACGTCTGATGCGCGGTTGACGTCGGGGGCCGATGCCACCAAGGCCTCCGGCGGGGGGGAGGGAGCGTGTCCGGCCGGAAAGAAGGCGCGGGGAAAAAAGGAGCACCTTAGGGCAGGTCCCCCCGTGGATGGTGAGCCCTTGCACCTTGAGCCCCTTACACCCGCGCTCCTCGCGGAGTTGATCAGGGCAGATGTGAGCGGGAGGGGCCCCGTGCCCGAGCCTGTGGCCGCAACCGCCGCAGCGGTAATGCCAATACCTGCGGCCGGGCTCGGGCCCGAGGAACCCGAGAAACCTGCTCCGCCGGAGGGAGTCGAGGAGGAGGCCTTTGCAGACATGGAGGTCTCCCTCGCTCCCTCCATGCTAAAAAGAAGGCGCGACCCCCTGGATGAGGAGGAGGACCGGGAGGAGGAAGGTCCCTCCGAGCAGGGGGTGTCGATGCCCGCCGCGGGTACTGCGCCCCCCCGCCCCCCCCAGCGCTGTCGTCATCACCAGCGATCGGCAGGGGTCGCCTGTCCCTCGGGAGGCTGAGGCAGATGTGTCTGTCCAGCACGTGCCTCCCGGGGATGGGGATGAGACCCTGCCCGTGGGGGGGGTTGCGGAACAACCCGCGGCAGTAATTGAAGTTGACCTTTTATCGGTGTCATTACCCCTCGCCGGGTCGGGCAGCCTGGGGGCTGGGTCGGGCGAGCTCGAGGATAATGAGCTCGCCCAATGCGACCCGGACGTCTCCCAGGGGATGCTCGTCCTGGTAGAGCTTTTAATTCAAAACCCCCCGTCCGCTGGGTCGGAGCATGGTGGCGGGGAGGAGGATGGCCCCCTGGCTGCGTCTCTGGTGCCGGACGTACTGGAGGAGCTGGAAATTGTTTTCTCCCCGGTTTCTCCGGTCGTTCCGGCGTCTGAGGCGGAGGGGAGCTCTGAACCGCTGCCGTCTTCTGGCCCGGCACCCCTAGAGGAGCCCAGGGAGAAATCCTCTGCCGCCGATCCTGGGGGTGGGATCCGGGCGGAGGCGGGGCTGGCTGGCGCGGCCGAGTCGTTCGCTTCGCACTGCGCGGCGGACGGGTCAGCCGCTGGTGACGACCCCCTGGAGGAGGATGGGGACTCGGTGATGGGCACGGAGGTCGATTCGGACTCCAGCGCCGACGTGGCGATGGATGACCTCGTGCCCCTTGCCGAGTCTCCCCTCATTTCCGTAAGGGAACTCCGGGATTTTATGGCCACGTGCCTGGGTCAGCGCAATAAGGTCCGGCTGGCCCTCGACAGGTGGTCGGAGCTGGCGCTGCTCATCGATTCCGTCCGCGCCGCCGTTAAGATCTTGGGCGCGGACGAGGGTGTGAACCCGCTCGAGCTGCGTCGGCTCACAACGTTTCTCACTGGGCTGCTGAGGAAGTGCCGGCGGACCTGCGGCTGCGCTTCCTCGCCTCGTTAAGTGTAGGTAGAGGTTGCACTATGCTTCTGACATGAAGATAACCATAGCCAGCCTCAACATCAACGGCAGCAGGGAGGCGCGCCGCAGATTCAATAACTTCTCGGTCCTTCGGGACGGGAAGTATGCGGTGTGCTTCCTGCAAGGAACCCACACCGTTCCGGGAGACGAAGCCACGTGGCTCCTGGAGTGGCAAGGAGGGGTCAGCATGAGTCACCTCTCCAACAATTCCAGCGGGGTGGCTATCTTGCTGGCCCCGCATTTTCAGCCGGAGATCTTGGGGGTCAAGGAGCACGTGCCGGGCCGCTTGCTCCAGGTCACTGTTCGCCTGGGGGGCGTGCCGCTCCATCTAGTGAACGTGTACGCCCCTCAGACCAGTGCGCAGCAAGTGCGCTTCTTCGAAGAAGTGTCCGCTCTCTTGGGCTCCATCGACGTGGGCGAGTGCGTCATCCTCGGGGGGGATTTTAACTGCACCCTCGAGGTGAGGGGCCGTTCGGGTCCCCCGCGAAGCCCGGCGGCGATGGAGAAGTTGAGGGACCTGGTTGGGTCCTTCGACTTGGTGGACGTCTGGCGAAATCTCCACCCCGACTCCAGCGCCTTCACTAGCGTGAGGTCTGGGGGAGGAAGGTCCAGAATCGACCGCCTCTACATTTCCCAGGCGTTCGTCTCCTGCGTTCCGGCAGCTTCCATGCGGCCGGTGCCGTGCACGGACCACCACCTGGTGTGGGCGGAGCTCGCTCCGCTGCGCGCACGGGGGGGGTCCGTGTACTGGCATTTTAACAACCTGCTGCTGGAGGACGCACGGTTCCGGGATTCGTTTCGTCGATTCTGGGCCGACTGGAGAAGGAAGCAGGGGGGCTTCCCTTCCTTGAGGCTATGGTGGGATGTGGGCAAGGCTCACATCCGTCTCTTCTGTCAGGAGTACGCGAAGGGGTCGACCAAGAGGCGGGAGGCCCGGGTCGGGCAGTTGGAGAAGGAGGTGCTCGACCTGGAGTCCCGTCTCGGTCAGGTCGTCGAGGACCCGGCCCTGCGGAAGGTGTACGAAGAGAAGAAGGGCGCGCTGAAGGACCTGCTGCTCGTCGGGTCCCGAGGCGCGTACGTGAGGTCGCGGATCCAGCTCCTGCGGGACCTGGACCGCGGCTCCCCCTTCTTCTACTCGCTGGAAAAAAGACGGGGGGTCCGTAAGCAGCTCTTGGGGCTGCTGGCCGACGACGGATCTCTGGTCTCGGATCCGGAGAGAATCAGCGCGGAGACCCGCACCTATTTCGGGGCTCTGTTCTCTCCAGATCCGTCCAGCGAGGATGCGCGCAGAGTTTTGTGGGAGGACCTGACGAAGGTTGGCCCGGAGGGCGCCGAAAAATTGGACGCTCCGCTAAGTCTGGCAGAGCTGACCGGCGCCCTCCACCAGCTCTCTAGGGGAAAGTCCCCGGGGCTGGACGGGCTGACCGTGGAGTTCCACAGGGCGTTCTGGGATGTCTTGGGGGGCGACTACGCGCGGGTCCTGGGGGAAAGTTTGGCGACCGGGGAGATGCCCCTCTCTTGGCGCAGGGCGGTCATTGTCCTGCTGCCTAAGAAGGGCGATCTCCGCCTCCTTAAGAACTGGCGCCCGGTCTCCCTCCTCAGCACGGACTATAAAATCTTTGCCAGGGCCATGTCTGCTCGCCTTGGCACCGTGCTGGCCCACATGATCCACCCCGACCAGTCCTACACGGTCCCGGGCCGGACCATCCACGATAACATCCATCTGGTCCGGGACCTGGTCCACCACTCCCAGAGGGCTGGTCTGTCGGTCGCCTTCCTTTCCCTGGATCAGGAGAAGCCGTTCGACAGGGTGGATCACAAGTATCTCTTCGGGACTCTGCGCGCATTCGGGTTCGGGACGCATTTCGTCGCCCGGATCCGACTTCTGTACGCCGCCGCGGAGTGTCTGATTAAAGTTAACGGGTCCTTGACGGCGCCCCTTCACTTTGGGAGGGAGGTGCGTCAGGGATGCCCCATGTCCGGTCAGTTATATGCCATTTGCGTGGAGCCTTTCCTGCGCCTCTTGCGGAAGAGGTTGACGGGACTGGCTCTGCAAGGGCCGGGCGTGGAGGTGGTCCTCTCGGCTTACGCCGATGACATGCTCCTCACGGTCACGGATCCCGCTGACTTGCGGAGGATGCGGGAATGCCAGCAGATTTACTCGGACGCATCCTCCGCCAAGATCAACTGGGAGAAATGTTCCGGACTCCTGGTGGGTCAGTGGCGGGTGGACTCCCTGCCGGAGGAGTTCAGGCCTTTCGCCTGGAGCACCACGCACCTCCTCTATTTGGGAGTCTACCTTAGCCCTGCCGAGGACGCTTGGCCGGCGAACTGGCAAGAGCTGGAGGCCAAAGTCACCGCTCGCCTAGGACGCTGGACAGGACTGCTCCGAGTGTTGTCCTACAGGGGTCGAGCGCTGGTCATAAACCAGCTGGTGGCCGCCATGTTGTGGTACCGGTTGGTCACTTTGATCCCTCCCCCTGCGTTTGTCGCCAAGATTCAGAAGAAGCTCATCGACTTCTTCTGGGACAAAAGGAAGCACTGGGTCTCTGCCGCGGTTCTGCGTCTCCCGCTTAGGGAGGGCGGTCAGGCGCTGGTGTGCCTTCACACCCAGGCTGGGACTTTCCGTCTTCAGACGCTGCAGAGATACCTGTACGTCGAGAATCCTCCGAGATGGTGTGTGCTGGCGACGTTTTTCTTCCGCCAGCTGCATGGCCTCAATTACGACACGCAGCTCCTGTTTGCGAAAGTGGGCAGCAGGCGTGCCGGCCTGCGGGAGCTGCCTGTCTTCTACCAGGAACTACGTCGCTTCCAGGCGGAGCTCTCCCCCGTCAGGAGCGGCGGCTCTCCTTCGGGAGCCACTGCTCAGGAATCCGCACCTCCACGAACACGGGTTCGGGCGGCTGGCGGAGGGTAGGGCTGTGGCTGGCAAGGTGACCAGAGTCGGGGACCTGCTCGATGGCGGAGGAGCGGGCTGGATGGCGCCGGAGGAGCTGGCGCGGCGCCTGTCCTGGGCCAACGTCCGGCTCGCGGTCGAAACCATCGAATCGGTAAAAGCGGCACTGGGCCCCGACTCCACTAGGTGTATCGAGGTGGCTCAAGCACGTGGGGCGATCCCGTCCGAGCTTACCCCCATTCGGACGGAATTCCTCATCGGCGCCCGGCCCCGAAACTCCCCTCGGGAACCGGCGCCTCACAACTTGAGCCGTCTCGAGGAAATACCCTCCGTGCCTTTTCATTCCGCACGGAGGGGTTTCCTGTACGGGCTGCTCCTGCACACTCTCCACTTTGCCATCTTCGTCTACCGTCCGGACACACCTTGGCGTGGCGTTTTGCCGACTGGCGGTAGCGGAGGTCCCCAATGGAGGGCTCTCGATGAGGGAGTCCTCCCTTGTTCCATCGGGGACTTGGCCTGGAGGGTGTTGCACGGAGCGGTCCCGTGCAATAAGGTTTTAAGTAGGTTCACGGACTCCCAGGCCGCCTGCATTTTTTGCGGCCTGGAGGAGTCCGTGTTTCACGTTTATATGGATTGTGAGAGGTTGCAGCCCCTCTTTCACTACTTGAAGGGGCTGCTCCTCGATTTTTGGTTGCACTTCAGTCCCACGCTCTTGATCTACGGTCACCCGGTGCGGAGGGGAGCAGACAGGTTGGAGGACCTCCTTGTGGGCCTGCTCCTGGGCCTGGCTAAAAGAGCCATCAATTGGTCCAGGCAGCGGGTGGTCGAGGGGGTCGTCCAGCCGGATTGCCTGCATCTCTTCCGCGGCCATGTTCGCGCCCGGGTGGCCCTGGAGATGGAGCACGCGGTGTCCGCCGGTGCGCTTGAGTATTTCCGTGACCGGTGGGCGCCGCGGGGACTGGAGTGCATCATCAACACGGAAAACCAAATTTTAATTTGATTTGTTAAGCTTTAGTTGAACTTTTGTTTATTTACAGTCGAATTGTTTTTTTTTGGGTCCAAATAAAAGAGTACCCTCTGTTCAGTAAATACCTGTTGTTATTGTTCTCCTGCAGTCCGTGTATTATTGATACTCGGACACTGCACTGGCGACGAACAGGTTCGAACTCACCTGCAGCACTGCATCACCTCACGGGGGTCTTTCCCTGAGAAGAAGCTTCTTGGAGGTCGAAGTCAGAGCAACGGGCATCGACCGCGGGCAACCGCCCAAGGATCCATCAGAGTTTGGAGAGTTGCAGGAGAGGCTGTGGAGAGCTGGGCTTGGCTCCCCAGTCAAGGTGTTCCAGCAAATCGTGCTGGTAGCAGGTAGTGCGCTGACCCTTCCGGACTGCGGCGGGCTCGAGCTCGAATGAGCGGCTCTGCAAAGGGACCGTGCAGCGTCGTCGGGAGGAAAAGAGAGAGAGAGAGAGGGTGGAGCGCACAGGGTGCAGTCGGTGCTCAAGAACCGGGCAGCGTAGCGAAAATAAACGAGAGGAAAGAAAAGTGAGACGCGCCGAAGCCGCGGGTCACCGCCATTACCCTGTAGAACGCTAGGAGCAGCGTGGCAGCAAGGGGAAGAAGGAAAAGCGTGGGAGGTGCCATTTTATTCCATTGGGGAAGAAGGAAAAGCGCAGGAGGTGCCATTTTAATCCATTGGGGAAGAAGAAAAAGCGCGGGAGGCGCCATTTTAAATCACCCAAGATGCCGAAAAGTGGCAGTATCACTGTTTTCGACAACGAGGTAGAAGACTGGACCACGTATGTGGAAAGAATTGAAGTGTACTGCAAGGCAAATGAGGTGGCTGATGGAAAGAAGGCGTCGGTATTATTAAATTTGATGGGCGCAAGAACGTACGGCCTATTGCGGAATTTAATTACCCCAGCTAAACCAATGGAGAAAAGTTTTGAAGAGATTGTCAATATCTTACAGGAACATCTAAACCCTACACCGCTGCTGATAGCAGAAAGATTCAAGTTCCATAAAAGAAACCAGCACAAAGATGAGAGCAATGCTGACTGTCTTGCGGAACTACGCAAGTTATCGAAGCACTGCCAGTTCGGAGCAGGACTGGCAGATACCTTACGGGATAAGTTTGTCTGCGGGCTCCAGAGTGAAGGAACCCAGAAACGACTACTTTCGGAAAAGGACCTGACGCTAGAACAGGCTTTCAGCATGGCAGTATCCTACGAAGCAGCAGCACGGGGAGCTGCGGAAATACAACAGAAACCACAAGAATACAGCGCTAACGAAATGGCGTATGGAGCAGAAAAGTGCTATCGCTGCGGCAGAACAACCCATGATCAGAAGGACTGCTGGTTTAAGGACAAAGTATGCAGGCAATGTGGGAAAATGGGACACATAGCAAGAGTCTGCAGGTCGGGAAAGAAAACCAACACTACAAGAACTACTAAGGAAAAGTACAAGAAAGTAAAGAAATTGACAGACAGTAGTTCGGAAGATCAGGAGAGTGATAATGGCTCCGGGAGCAGGAGACTAAGTTGTCTAAAGTTACACAACGTGATCGCAAAGGAGGATCACCGAACCATTTGGGTCACCCTCATGATAGCAGGGTCCCCAGTAAAGATAGAATTGGACACAGGATCAGCCCTAACTGTCATGAATCGACGAGACTATGAGCGGCTATTCTCACACATACCCTTGAAGGACACGTCCATTGTATTGAAGACATACACGGGGCAAAAAGTCTACCCCAGAGGGAAAATAAAGGTGCCAGTTAAATACAACGGCAAGGAAACACAGAAACTGTATCTATATATACTACAAGATGGAGGACCACCATTATTGGGATGTGAATGGATCCGAAAAATACAATTGGATTGGCATTCCATTCAGGCGCTAACTGTGACTGATGAAAAGGATGATGACGTCACACCTGGACGACTGTCAAAAATTCTAACTGACGCGAAAGAGGTGTTCCAACAAGGACTTGGGAGGCTAAAAGGAGTAACGGCAACGATAAAAATCGAAGATAACGCAAACCCAAATTTTTTTAAGGCCAGACCGGTACCTTACACAATCCGCCCAGCCGTTGAAGCAGAGCTGGAGAGTCTGGAGCGTTCGGGTGTGCTGTCCAAGGTGGACTGGAGCAAGTGGGCCACACCCATCGTTCCTGTAATGAAGAAATCATTGAGCAGCACGCCTGGGGAGCCGAAGAAGGTTCGCATCTGTGGGGACTTCAAGGTAACTGTGAACCCAATCCTGCACACAGTACAATATCCACTTCCACGGATAGAAGATATTTTCGCCTCACTAACTGGAGGGAAACGCTTTACAAAATTGATTTGGCCCAAGCGTATCTACAAATGGAGGTGGATGAAGCATCTAGGAAATACCTCACGATAAACACTCACAAAGGCCTTTACCAGTACAATCGACTGGTATTCGGGGTAGCATCAGCCCTGGCTATTTGGCAGAGGGCGATGGAACAAGTCCTGCAAGGGATCCCGGGGACCCAGTGTTATTTGGACGACATCCTGGTTACAGGCGAAAATGACAGTGAACACCTTGCCAACCTGGAGCAGGTGCTCACTAGATAACAGGAATATGGGCTATGAGCCAACCGCCCCAAATGCGAGTTCTTCAGGAGACAAATGTCATATTGTGGCCACATGATTGATGAGGAAGGGTTGCAT
The DNA here is from genome assembly GCF_052327205.1 of Somniosus microcephalus. Lineage (NCBI taxonomy): Eukaryota > Metazoa > Chordata > Chondrichthyes > Squaliformes > Somniosidae > Somniosus > Somniosus microcephalus. The sequence continues at coordinate 98,220,584 of NC_140992.1, read as the reverse complement.
AAGTCGCTGGACAAGATTGAGGCTGTAGTCAAGGCTCCAGCACCAGAAAATGTGTCGCAACTGAGGTCGTTCCTCGGGTTGGTGAACTACTACCATAAGTTCTTGCCGAATTTATCTACAATTCTGCACCCACTGAACGCCCTGCTGCAAACTGGAGTAACATGGAAATGGAGTGATGAGTGTAAGCGTGCCTTTCAGAAATGTAAATGCCTAATCACTTCAAAAGAAGTATTGGCCCACTACAATCCAACACTACCGATTCGGTTAGCATGTGATGCGTCTCCCTACGGCATCAGAGCGGTGCTGTCACACAAATTCCTTGACGGTTCAGAGAGGCCAATAGCCTTTGCGTCGCGCTCGTTAACCTCAGCCGAGCGTAACTACGCCCAGATTGACGGGGAGGCCCTCAGCCTGGTGTGGGAGGTGAAGAAGTTCAATCACTATCTGCACGGGCAGAAATTCACCCTACTGACTGATCATCAGCCCCTGGTCTCCATTTTTAACCCAAAGAAGGGCGTTCCGGTGATGACGGCGCAACGGCTGCAAAGATGGTTACTTTTTCTAGGGGCACATCAGTACAACATAGAGTACAAGGGCACGAAACAGCATGGAAACGCTGATGGGCTGTCGCGCCTACCGTTGCCTACGGTAGAGGAAGCACCTGCAGTGGACCCTGTGGAGATATTCCATGCGACCATAGTCGAATGTCTACCTGTTACAAACGCAAGTATAGAGAAGGAAACCCGAAATGACCCGACACTCTCTCAGGTCTATGATTTGAGGGTGAAGGGATGGCCAGCACATGGTGACTCACTGTTGCCAGCATTCTCGCCAAGGAGAGAACAGCTGTCAGTGTGCCGGGGGACCTTGATGTGTGGATCCCGAGTGGTAATTCCACCCAAGTTGAGAGATAGAGTGCTCAATGAGCTTCATGAGGGTCATCTGGGAGGGGTAAAAATGAAGAGCCTAGCCAGGGCGTTTGTGTGGTGGCCGGGAATCGATAAAGAAATCGAGGATATGACCAAGAGATGCACAGGATGCCAGAAGGTCCAAAACGCTCCACCACAGGCCCCGTTACATCCATGAGAGTGGCCCTCATCTCCATGGCAACAGGTACACATTGATTTTGCTGGTCCATTTATGGACTCCATGTTCCTAATCGCCGTGGACGCCCATTCGAAATGGCCAGAGGTCATCAAAATATCCTCCACCACCACGGAGAAAACTATTGCAGTCCTAAGGACCATCTTCACCAGGAATGGCTTGCCAGAACAGATTTGCTCCGACAATGGGCCACAGTTTGTGTCCGAGGATTTCCGGAGGTTTCTGAGGAATAATGGGGTGAAACATTACACATCTGCCCCATATCATCCAGCCACAAATGGATTGGCTGAGAGGTTTGTCCAGACCTTTAAAAAGGCAATAAAGGCGATGTATAAAGACGACATACCACTACAACACAAGGTGGATAATTTCTTGTTTGCTTACCGGAATGCGACACATGCAGTCACCAACCAAGCTCCAGCCATAATGTTCTTCAACCGAAGGCTAAGATGTCGCCTGGATTTGCTCAAACCAAACATAAGACGAGATGTTGAGGATAAGCAATTCCAACACATAAATGAGAAGCCAACCAGGAGCTTCAAGATAGGGCAACCAGTCTTGGCCCGCGACTACCGAACAGAAAAATGGCAGCCAGGAACGATATGCACACAGCAGGGACCACTAATGTACACAGTGGACGTTGGAGAGAGCATCGTGAGACGCCATGCTGACCAGATTCTAGAGTCACAGGAACAAGCCAAACCCATACCATGAGCAGGTGCACCTGATAATAAACCCGAAGGACAGATTGCGTCTGCCTCAGAAGCAGTGGTATTGGAAGCTGACGAACCAACCAATGACAATGAGCCAGAATCAACTCCGCCACAAGAACAGGATACTCGAGAAAGGCGCTATCCAGTCAGGATCAGGAAGCCTCCTCAAAGACTGAACTTATAAATGATTATTTCATTTGATGTATATAGTACAGCGAAAATTGTAATTGTAATTAGTTATTATTTAGTTGTTAAATGAATGTTATGTACTATTTATCTAAAAGGGGAGGAATTGTTGTGTATGTACCTTTAAGAGAAGAACTGATTCTATACTGCAGTACCGGCAGTGACCACCCCTGTATATAAAGCCATAGCAGACTTCTGTACTTCAGTCTTAAGTTACCCTCTGTTCAGCTGCAAGCACGAGCAGAGGGAGCAGCCAGACTTTGGAGAGTGGATTAAAGTGGTGGTCCCCTGACCAGGAAGAGGAGGAGAACGTTGGACCACCACCACCACCAACTCCACCATCATTACATCAACTGAGGTGCCTGGAGAGAGAGGACAGAGAAGGAGAAAGGAGGCCTACATCAACATCAACCAGGGGAGAGGCCTTTTCTATCACTGCCTCCCCAAATTAGCCTCCACTTCAGGAGAGGGAGAGAGGGGAGAGAAACCAACTGCTTGAAAGGAGGGAAGAAAACTTCATCCGGAACATCTACAGGTGGGTGTTATTTGGGGCACTCTCCCAAGACTTTGTATTTTAGGTGGGGGGAGAAAAGAAGAAGCAAGGCCGGATCATCAAGGGGTGTAGTGTGTGTGTGTGTGGCTCTTGTTAAAAGCTAGGCCACACACACCACTAATTAGCATCCCATCTATTGCCTGCCCTGGGAGAGCTTGGAGCTGCCCAAGGTGAAGTCCTTAATTTAATTTAATTACATCGTTAAGACCTGTTGCAGGACTGAGCCTGGGCTTCTCCAGCTTTTCCAGGTGAAGACGTCTTCTCCCCCTGCCAGAAGACCACCACCACCAAAGACTTTTTCCATCGGAGAGTGCAACCCTGCCAACACCCACCCACCATCCTGAGTGGCAACACTGCCCTTTGCGGCCTCCCTCCTTCCCACCCCCCCACCTCTCTCTCTCTCTGTCTCTCTCTGCCTGTCTTTCTAAGGCACCTTAGTTTCATCTATTTTATTAATTGCCAATTGAGCAGAGGGGAGAGGGCCCCTCTCCCAATTTAAATCAATAAGGAGAGAGGTGTGTCCTCATTTTAATCAGCTCCCTCTGCTCAATAGAGGACTAAAAAAATATATATACACCGAGGCCATTAACACCTTCAGGCCTGTGACTTGGGGTGAGTGTAGCCCTTAAAAAAAGCACCCCAGAATGGCGACTGCGTCTTCGCCGGTGGCGGGGCCAGCCGGGACCTATGCGAGAGTGGTAGCCACAGCCACAGCTGCTCCCGCTGTTCCTGCTGCCCCGTCACCTTTTCGATTAATAACAAAAAAGCTTGGGGTGAAGAGCTACACTCACCCCACTATGACCATCGAGGCCTGCGTCAAGGCCATGGCTGGGGTTGTCGGCCCCTCAGCCATCGTCGCGGCCTCGAAAATGTATGGGAAGGCTGTGTTCTTCCTGGGGTCGGAGCGGGCGGTGTCCCTGGCTGTCGCCAAGGGGCTCACCGTGGGCGGGACCTTCCTGCCGGTGGATCCTCTCAAGGCCACCGCGCAGAGGATCATTATTTCCAACGTCCCGCCCTATGTTCCTGGTGAGCTCCTCCTTCCCCATTTGCGACAACTTGGGGAGGTGAGGTCGGGGATCACACCCATCCCGCTCGGCTTCCGGGAGGCCAGCCTTCGCCACGTCTTCTCCTTCCGGCGCCAGCTGTTTATCCAGCTGGCGCGGGAGGAGGACACTGACGGGGCGTTCGTCGTCCTCCACGAGGGGACCGCCTACCGCGCCTTTTGGACGTCGGACTGTGTGAGGTGCCATGCCTGCAGGGAGGTGGGGCACATCAGGAGGAACTGCCCTGCCTCCAAGGCCGCCGGATCATCTCATGCGGCCGAGGCTGGCGCCGCCGCCGCCGCCCTTCCGCCCGGATCTGCCCGCGCGTCAAGTACGTCTGATGCGCAGTTGACGTCGGGGGCCGATGCCACCAAGGCCTCCGGCGGGGGGGAGGGAGCATGTCCGGCCGGAAAGAAGGCGCGGGGAAAAAAGAAGCACCTTAGGGCGGGTCCCCCCGTGGATGGCGAGCCCTTGCCCCTTACACCCGCGCTCCTCGCGGAGTTGATCAGGGCAGATGTGAGCGGGAGGGGCCTTGTGCCCGAGCCTGTGGCCGCAACCGCCGCAGCGGTAATGCCAATACCTGCGGCCAGGCTCGGGCCCGAGGAACCCGACAAACCTGCTCCGCCGGAGGGAGTCGAGGAGGAGGCCTTTGCAGACATGGAGGTCTCCCTCGCTCCCTCCGTGCTAAAAAGAAGGCGCGACCCCCTGGATGAGGAGGAGGACCGGGAGGAGGAAGGTCCCTCCGAGCAGGGGGAGTCATCGTCCGCCGCGGGTACTGCGCCGCCCCCCCCCCCCCCCAGCGCTGTCGTCATCACCAGCGATCGGCAGGGGTCGCCTGTCCCTCGGGAGGCTGAGGCAGATGTGTCTGTCCAGCACGTGCCTCCCGGGGATGGGGATGAGACCCTGCCCGTGGGGGGGGTTGCGGAACAACCCGCGGCAGTAATTGAAGTTGACCTTTTATCGGTGCCGTTACCCCTCGCCGGGTCGGGCAGCCTGGGGGCTGGGTCGGGCGAGCTCGAGGATAATGAGCTCGCCCAATGCGACCCGGACGTCTCCCAGGGGATGCTCGTTCTGGTAGAGCTTTTAATTCAAAACCCCCCGTCCGCTGGGTCGGAGGTTGGTGGTGGGGAGGAGGATGGCCCCCTGGCTGCGTCTCTGGTGCCGGACGTACTGGAGGAGCTGGAAATTGTTCTCTCCCTGGTTTCTCCGGTCGTTCCGGCGTCTGAGGCAGAGGGGAGCTCTGAACCGCCGCCGTCTTCTGGCCCGGCACCCCTAGAGGAGCCCAGGGAGAAATCCTCTGCCGCCGATCCTGGGGGTGGGATCCGGACGGAGGCGGGGCTGGCTGGCGCGGCCGAGTCTTTCGCTTCGCACTGCGCGGCGGACGGGTCGGCCGCTGGTGATGACCCCCTGGAGGAGGATGGGGACTCGGTGATGGGCACGGAGGACGATTCGGACTCCAGCGCCGACGTGGCGATGGATGACCTCGTGCCCCTTGCCGAGTCTCCCCTCATTTCCGTAAGGGAACTCCGGGATTTTATGGCCACGTGCCTGGGTCAGCGCAATAAGGTCCGGCTGGCCCTCGACAGGTGGTCGGAGCTGGCGCTGCTCTTCGATTCCGTCCGCGCCGCCGTTAAGATCATGGGCGCGGACGAGGGTGTGAACCCGCTCGAGCTGCGTCGGCTCACAACGTTTCTCACTGGGCTGCTGAGGAAGTGGCAGCTGACCAGCGGCTGCATTTCCTCCCCCCGTTAGGTGTAGGTAGAGGTTGCACTATGCTTCTGACATGAAGATAACCATAGCCAGCCTCAACATCAACGGCAGCAGGGAGGCGCGCCGCAGATTCAATAACTTCTCGGTCCTTCGGGACGGGAAGTATGCGGTGTGCTTCCTGCAAGAAACCCACACCGTTCCGGGAGACGAAGCCACGTGGCTCCTGAAGTGGCAAGGAGGGGTCAGCATGAGTCACCTCTCCAACAATTCCAGCGGGGTGGCTATCTTGCTGGCCCCGCATTTTCAGCCGGAGATCTTGGGGGTCAAGGAGCACGTGCCGGGCCGCTTGCTCCAGGTCACTGTTCGCCTGGGGGGCGTGCCGCTCCATCTAGTGAACGTGTACGCCCCTCAGACCAGTGCGCAGCAAGTGCGCTTCTTCGAAGAAGTGTCCGCTCTCTTGGGCTCCATCGACGTGGGCGAGTGCGTCATCCTCGGGGGGGATTTTAACTGCACCCTTGAGGTGAGGGACCGTTCGGGTCCCCCGCGAAGCCCGGCGGCGATGGAGAAGTTGAGGGACCTGGTTGGGTCCTTCGACTTGGTGGACGTCTGGTGAAATCTCCACCCCGACTCCAGCGCCTTCACTAGCGTGAGGTCTGGGGGAGGAAGGTCCAGAATCGACCGCCTCTACATTTCCCGGGCTTACGTCTCCTGCGTTCCGGCAGCTTCCATGCGGCCGGTGCCGTGCACGGACCACCACCTGGTGTGGGCGGAGCTCGCTCCGCTGCGCGCGCGGGGGGCGTCCGTGTACTGGCATTTTAACAACCTGCTGCTGGAGGACGCACGGTTCCGGGATTCGTTTCGTCGATTCTGGGCCGACTGGAGAAGGAAGCAGAGGGGTTCCCCTCCTTGAAGCTATGGTGGGATGTGGGCAAGGCTCACATCCGTCTCTTCTGTCAGGAGTACGCGAAGGGGTCGACCAAGAGGTGGGAGGCCCGGGTCGGGCGGTTGGAGAAGGAGGTGCTCGACCTGGAGTCCCGTCTCGGTCAGGTCGTCCAGGACCCGGCCCTGCGGAAGGTGTACGAAGAGAAGAAGGGCGCGCTGAAGGACCTGCAGCTCGTCGGGTCCCGAGGCGCGTACGTGAGGTCGCGGATCCAGCTCCTGCGGGACCTGGACCGCGGCTCCCCCTTCTTCTACTCGCTGGAAAAAAGACGGGGGGTCCGTAAGCAGCTCTTGGGGCTGCTGGCCGACGACGGATCTCTGGTCTCGGATCCGGAGGGAATCAGCGCGGTGACCCGCGCCTATTACGGGGCTCTGTTCTCTCCGGATCCGTCCAGCGAGGATGCGCGCAGAGTTTTGTGGGAGGACCTGACGAAGGTTGGCCCGGAGGGCGCCGAAAAATTGGACGCTCCGCTAAGTCTGGCGGAGCTGACCGGCGCCCTCCGCCAGCTCTCTAGGGGAAAGTCCCCGGGGCTGGACGGGCTGACCGTGGAGTTCCACAGGGCATTCTGGGACGTCTTGGGGGCGACTACGCGCGGGTCCTGGGGGAAAGTTTGGCGACCGGGGAGATGCCCCTCTCTTGGCGCAGGGCGGTCATTGTCCTGCTTTCTAAGAAGGGCGATCTCCGCCTCCTTAAGAACTGGCGCCCGGTCTCCCTCCTCAGCACGGACTATAAAATCTTTGCCAGGGCCATGTCTGCTCGCCTTGGCACCGTGCTGGCCCACATGATCCACCCCGACCAGTCCTACACGGTCCTGGGCCGAACCATCCACGATAGCATCCATCTGGTCCGGGACCTGGTCCACCACTCCCAGAGGGCTGGTCTGTCGGTCGCCTTCCTTTCCCTGGATCAGGAGAAGGCGTTCGACAGGGTGGATCACGAGTATCTCTTCGGGACTCTGCGCGCATTCGGGTTCGGGACGCATTTCGTTGCCCGGATCCGACTTCTGTACGCCGCCGCGGAGTGTCTGATTAAAGTTAACGGGTCCTTGACGGCGCCCCTTCGCTTCGGGAGGTGGGTGCGTCAGGGATGCCCCATGTCCGGTCAGTTATATGCCATTTGCGTGGAGCCTTTCCTGCGCCTCTTGCGGAAGAGGTTGACGGGACTGGCACTGCAAGGGCCGGGCGTGGAGGTGGTCCTCTCGGCTTACGCCGATGACGTGCTCCTCATGGTCACGGATCCCGCTGACTTGCGGAGGATGCGGGAATACCACCAGATTTACTCGGACGCATCCTCCGCCAAGATCAACTGGGAGAAATGTTCCGGACTCCTGGTGGGTCAGTGGCGGGTGGACTCCCTGCCGGAGGAGTTCAGGCCTTTCGCCTGGAGCACCACGCACCTCCTCTATTTGGGAGTCTACCTTAGCCCTGCCGAGGACGCTTGGCCGGCGAACTGGCAAGAGCTGGAGGCCAAAGTCACCGCTCGCCTAGGACGCTGGACAGGACTGCTCCGAGTGTTGTCCTACAGGGGTCGAGCGCTGGTCATAAACCAGCTGGTGGCCGCCATGTTGTGGTACCGGTTGGTCACTTTGATCCCTCCCCCTGCGTTTGTCGCCAAGATTCAGAAGAAGCTCATCGACTTCTTCTGGGACAAAAGGAAGCACTGGGTCTCTGCCGCGGTTCTGTGTCTCCCGCTTAGGGAGGGCGGTCAGGCGCTGGTGTGCCTTCACACCCAGGCTGGGACTTTCCGTCTTCAGACGCTGCAGAGATACCTGTACGTCGAGAATCCTCCGAGATGGTGTGTGCTGGCGACGTTTTTCTTCCGCCAGCTGCATGGCCTCAATTACGACACGCAGCTCCTGTTTGCGAAAGTGGGCAACAGGCGTGCCGGCCTGCGGGAGCTGCCTGTCTTCTACCAGGAACTACTATGGGTTTGGAACTACGTCGCTTCCAGGCGGAGCTCTCCCCCGTCAGGAGCGGCGGCTCTCCTTCGGGAGCCACTGCTCAGGAATCCGCACCTCCACGAACACGGGTTCGGGCGGCTGGCGGAGGGTAGGGCTGTGGCTGGCAAGGTGACCAGAGTCGGGGACCTGCTCGATGGCGGAGGAGCGGGCTGGATGGCGCCGGAGGAGCTGGCGCGGCGCCTGTCCTGGGCCAACGTCCGGCTCGCGGTCGAAACCATCGAATCGGTAAAAGCGGCACTGGGCCCCGACTCCACTAGGTGTATCGAGGCGGCTCAAGCACGTGGGGCGATCCCGTCCGAGCTTACCCCCATTCGGACGGAATTCCTCATCGGCGCCCGGCCCCGAAACTCCCCTCGGGAACCGGCGCCTCACAACTTGAGCCGTCTCGAGGAAATACCCTCCGTGCCTTTTCATTCCGCGCGGAGGGGTTTCCTGTACGGGCTGCTCCTGCACACTCTCCACTTTGCCATCTTCGTCTACCGTCCGGACACACCTTGGCGTGGCGTTTTGCCGACTGGCGGTAGCGGAGGTCCCCAATGGAGGGCTCTCTATGAGGGAGTCCTCCCTTGTTCCATCGGGGACTTGGCCTGGAGGGTGTTGCACGGAGCGGTCCCGTGCAATAAGGTTTTAAGTAGGTTCACGGACTCCCAGGCCGCCTGCATTTTTTGCGGCCTGGAGGAGTCCGTGTTTCACGTTTATATGGATTGTGAGAGGTTGCAGCCCCTCTTTCACTACTTGAAGGGGCTGCTCCTCGATTTTTGGTTGCACTTCAGTCCCACGCTCTTGATCTACGGTCACCCGGTGCGGAGGGGAGCGGACAGGTTGGAGGACCTCCTTGTGGGCCTGCTCCTGGGCCTGGCTAAAAGAGCCATCAATTGGTCCAGGCAGCGGGTGGTCGAGGGGGTCATCCAGCCGGATTGCCTGCATCTCTTCCGCGGCCATGTTCGCGCCCGGGTGGCCCTGGAGATGGAGCACGCGGTGTCCGCCGGTGTGCTTGAGTATTTCCGCGACCGATGGGCGCCGCGGGGACTGGAGTGCATCATCAACACAGAAAACCAAATTTTAATTTGATTTGTTAAGCTTTAGTTGAACTTTTGTTTATTTACAGTTGAATTGGGTTTTTTTTTTGGGTCCAAATAAAAGAGTACCCTCTGTTCAGTAAATACCTGTTATTATTGTTCTCCTGCAGTCCGTGTATTATTGATACTCGGACACTACAGAACCCTTTGTCAGATACAATTTATATACTGATAAAGTTTAGGTATAGAGTCTATAGAACCTAACCCATAAAACCCAAAGCATTCCTGAAAACATGCAGCTTGAACAAGGAACATGGTATGAGGAATGCATTTTGCACAATATATTTCCTTTGACACTTTTTGTTCATAAATTTATAATCAAACCCAAGCAGATGCATATATTTTAAATACTTTTATGACCAACACACAAAAAGTTGTCTGTTAATGTCTGCGTAGATCCTCTTGATTTATTTTGCCATCTTTAATGTTGCATACTGAATCATTATACGTAACCATAATGGATATGGAAAGGTTTTGGGCTGAGTGTCATGCCATTATGCTTTAGAAAGTGAAGTAGATCCAATTAAAATGCCAGCTCTTCTCATTAAATAGTAACGGAATTGACCTGTAACATTAAAATATTATTTGAATCAGTCAGTCTGTGTGTGTGTGTGTGTGTGTGTGTGTGTGTGTGTGTGTGTGTGTGTTTGTGTGGGTGTGTGTCTCTCCCTGTCCTGTGTGACCTGACATATACCATGACTCATCACAATCTGGAACTCCAGTAATCTATTTTTCTATTCCTGAATATAAAAATCTTTCATGTAGAGCATTCGACTTATTAGCTAAATGAGTGTGAATAGATTTTTAAAAATTGGTTAACTAATGACTACATTTCCTTTTATCCTTGCTGGTGAGCCATAAGTCAGGTTAAATACAGCAGGTATCACAAATGGCACTGCAAGTAATTGGGAGAAACAACGCAGATATTAGAGGAGCAATGCTGATGGCTCATATGCTCCTACATATTACAAAGGAAACAAGCGACTATGGTGTTCTCATGTGCTACTACATGAAGCCAAATTATTCTTTAATGTAAATTTCTTACAATCTGCCTTTAGGTGGGAAAGTACTTTATAATATGCTCTTCAACACAGTAAATTTATAAAGCAAAAGAAACAAATTCTCCCAGCACATCCCCTTTTATATTGGTTGACAGAAAGGATGCTTTGTGAGCCACTTCCCCTCTCTGTTCCTTCTCCTCCCAAGATAGTTTGTAACAGTGAGGGCTTCATCTAGTGATGTGAGCCACAGAGCTGGTTAAACTTGCCCATGAAATGATGACTTGGTTGAATGTGAGTTGGGGTTGGAATTTGAACCTGTGTCCTTCACCTGATGATCATGTGTTCCACTGTACAAAATAAACAAGCTGTCTGATACCATCTGGAAAAGATTCTCTGTGAAACAAATATGCCATTTTAATTCCTGTAGTGCTGCAGACATTCAGGCCGCGATTTTGCCGGCGCCCAGAGGGCGGGTTTGGAGGCGGGTCACAGGTTAAAGTTGTATTGATTGACGGCGGGTTCTGAACCCGCCCCAATCCCACCTCCACGCAAGTTTGCAAAGTGTCGGGTCTGGGAGTCCCGATCAGACCCGCCACCAAGCCGTGGGAGAGGCACTTAAGGCAGTTAACAGTTTGTTAACTGCCTACATAATCCGATTTGAACAGGCTCTTCCCATTTTATGACATTTGAAGCGTGTTCCACGTTGTTCGCAAAACACGCCAGCTGATTGTGCCAGGTTCATCAACTGCGCGAATTCTTGACAGCTGCACCTGCAGCATAAAAGCGGACCTGTAACATGGCTGACTTTCAGATGGCATAACTTTGTTCTTTGAGGTTTGGGAACACTTTTTGCAGGTCTATTGAGCTTGTAAGTGTTTAAGCTGAGATCCATATGCACTGTGACCTCCTTGGAAAACCCTCTCCCTACATTGACTGAGCGCTTATAACATCTATTCCTCAACTGAGATATATATCAGTAGAATGGGAACCATTTATACCCTCTCATCCTGGTCCTCAGAATCAGAAGAAGAGCAGCTGCGGCTGCAGCAGAACCAGGCACACCAGCAGCAGCAACAACAGGAGCGCCAACCTTCTCCTCAGCCACCCGATACTGCACAGGGCAGAGGGCGTCAGTGCAGGCTACACCTCGCTGCAGGAGATACCCCCAACACAGGGTTTACAGGCAGAGGATGAGCTTCCTCAACATGACTGAGCAGCAGTGCCAAAGGAGGCTGAGACTTTCGCGAGAGGTAGTCACTGACATCTGCGCAATGCTGCACCTGCAACTGGAGCCCAGAGGAGCGGGTGGACACTCCTTACCAGTGGCTGTCAAAGTCACCACGGCCCTCAATTTTTTTGCTTCAGGGTTCTTCCGGGGATCATCAACAGACATCAGTGGCATCTCCCAGTCGGCCGCACACACTTGCATCACACAAGTTACCAATGCCCTCTTTGCAAAGGCGCACAATTACATCCACTGCTCCACAGATGAAGCAATTGTAACTGCTCGGCGATTGGCTTTGCAAATATGGCAGGTTTCCCAAGGGTGCAGGGCATCGTAGACTGCACACATGTAGCCATTTCGGCACCCCATCACAACCCAGCTGTATTTGTGAACCGCAAGGGCTTCCACTCCCTTAACGTCCAGCTGGTGTGTAACCACAGGAAGAACATTATGCATGTTTGCACCAAATCCCCTGGCAGTTGCCATGCCTCGTTCATCCTACGGCAGCCTACTGTGCGTCAGCTCTTCAATCTGTAATGTATGTACCTTTAAGGGGAGAACTACTTTTTACAGCTCCTGTATACTGTAGTACCGGCAGTGACCACACCTGTATATAAACCCTGAGTAGTGATCTGTAGAGTTAGTTCTAGAGTAACCCTTATTCAGTAAACACCTGTTGATCGTTCCCTGCAGTCTTTTGTCTGATTATTGAAGGACACAACATTAACATACACGGATCTAACATTGGCGACGATGCAGATTCGAACCTACCTGCAACTCTGCATCACCTCCCAGGGATTCGCTCCTGGAGAACAGTGGAAGGAGGTTGAGTCCAGAAGCATGGGCGTCGACCACGGGCAACCGCCCAGTCATCCAGCGGAGATTTGAGCATCGCATGGGAGGCTGTCGAGAGCCAGGCTTGGCTTTCCAGTCACGGTGGTCCAGCAAAAAGGGCTGGCAACAGGTACTGTGCAGACACCTCCCGGACAGCGGCGGCTAGAGCCGACCGAGTGGCACAGAAAAAGGCCGAGCAGCATCGACGGGGGAGAGAGAGAGGGCAGAGCGCACAGGGTGCAGCCGGTGTTCAGGAACGAGCGACGTCAATGGGGAGAGAGACGAGAGAGAGCAGAGCGCAGCCGGTGTTCAAGGGCCGAGCAGCGTCAACGGGGGAGAGAGGCGAGAGAGAGCAGAGCGCAGCCGGTGTTCAAGGGCCGAGCAGCGTCAACGGGGGAGAGAGGCGTGCAGGAAAATGCGAGGCGCTGCCATTGCCACGAGGACCGCAGAGAGCGGCATTGGCAGCAGCGCAGGAGTAGCGCACGAAACCCACAGGGTGTCGCCATTTGCCACAAGGACCGCCGAGAGCGGCGTTGGCAGCCGCACAGGAGACGCCATTTTAAGCCGCAGCGGGGAAGAAAGGAACGCGCGGGAGACGCCATTTTAAGCCAGTCTAACCACACCCAAAAATACCGAAGAGCGGCAGTATCACAGCGTTCGACAATGAAGTCGAAGATTGGACGACATCTGTCGAATGCATAGAAGTATACTGCAAGGCGAATGAAGTGCCAAATGACAAGAAAGCGCTGGTATTGTTGAATTCAATGGGTGCAAAAATGTATGGCTTACTATGAAACCTAGTAACCCCAGAGAAGCCAGTAGAAAAGGATTTTGAAAACATAGTGTCAATCCTACAGGACCACTTAAACCCCACACCGCTGCTGATAGCAGAAAAATTTAAGCTTCACAAAAGGAACCAGCATAAAGATGAAAGTAATGCTGAGTATTTAACGGAACTGCGCAAGCTATCGAAACACTGCCAGTTTGGAACGGAACTAGCAGATACCTTAAGGGACAAGTTTGTGTGTGGGCTTCAAAGTGAAGGAACCCAGAAACGGCTTCTATCAGAAAAGGATCTTACGCTGGACAAGGCTTTCAGCATTGCAGTATCACACGAAGCAGCCACACGGGGCGCTGCAGAGATACAATGGAGACTGCAAGAATATGGCACAAATGAAATGTCATACGGAACAGTGAAGTGCTATCGCTGCGGCAGAACAACACACGACCATAATGATTGCTGGTTCAAGGACAAAGTGTGCAGACAGTGTGGAAAAGTAGGACACATAGCAAGAGTCTGCAGGTCGGGAAAGAAAACCAGCAGCAAGAAATCTCCACAGGAGAAGCACAAGAAGGTACATAAGGTGACGGAGAGTAGTTCAGATGAACAGAAAAGTGATACAGACTCCGGAAGCAAGGAGCTGGGTTGTCTGAAACTAGATAATGTGATCAAAACGGAGGATCACCAAACTATCTGGGTCACGCTCAAGATAGCAGGAGTCCAAGTGAAAATGGAATTGGACACAGGATCAGCCCTAATAGTCATAAACCAAAGGGACTACAAGCGGCTATTCTCACATATTCCCTTGAGAGATACAAAAATTGTCTTGAAGACTTACACGGGGCAAAAAGTCTACCCCAAAGGAAAAATAAGGGTGAACGTTATATATAACGGCAAGGAAACACCAAAAATGGACCTATATGTATTGCCAGATGGAGGACCACAACTACTAGGACGTGAATGGATCCGGAAGATACAGCTAGATTGGCATTCCATACAAGCACTCACTGTAGATGCCAAAAAGGATGACGACGTCACACCTGGACGACTGTCAAAAATGCTAACTGACGGACAAGAAGTGTTCCAGGAGGGACTCGGAACACTAAAAGGCATAACAGCGACGATCAAAATAGAGGAAAATGCAAGCCCAAAGTTTTTTAAGGCCAGACCGGTACCTTATGCGATCCGCCCAGCCGTCGAAGCAGAGCTGGAAGGTTTGGAGCGTTCAGGAGTACTGTCCAAAGTGGACTGGAGTGAGTGGGCTACACCCATCGTTGCTGTAATGAAGAGGTCGTTGAGTAATACGCCTGGGGAACCAAAGAAGGATCGCATCTGTGGGGACTTTAAGGTGACAGTGAACCCAGTCCTTCACACTGTACAATATCCGCTTCCACGGATTGAAGATAGTTTCGCCTCGCTATCTGGAGGGAAATGCTTCACTAAGATTGATCTGGCCCAGGCGTACCTGCAAATGGAGTTAGAAGAAGCCTCGAAACAGTACCTCACGATCAACACTTATAAAGGTCTCTACCAATACAACGGGCTGGTGTTCGGGGTAGCATCAGCTCCGGCTATTTGGCAAAGGGCAATGGAACAAGTCCTGCAAGGGATTCCAGGGACCCAGTGTTATTTGGACGACATCCTGGTCACGGGCGAAAATGACAGTGATCACCTCGCCAACCTGGAGCAGATGCTCACTAGATTGAAGGAATATGGGCTCCGAGCTAATCGCCACAAATGCGAGTTTTTCCAGAAGCAGATCTCGTATTGTGGCCACGTTATTGATAAAGAGGGGTTACATAAGTCCCCTGAAAAGATTAAGGCAGTAGTCAAGGCTCCAGCACCGGAAAATATGTCACAACTGAGGTCGTTCCTCGGGCTGGTGAACTACTACCATAAGTTCTTGCCGAATTTGTCTACCGTACTACACCCACTGAACACCCTACTGCAAACGGGGGTACCATGGAAGTGGAGTGATGAATGTAAATGAGCTTTCCAGAAGAGCAAAGCATTGATCACATCAAAAGAGGTGTTGGCTCATTTCATCCCAGCACCACCAATTCGGTTGGCGTGTGATGCATCACCCTATGGCATTGGAGCGGTGCTGTCGCACAAATTCCCGGACGGCTCGGAGAGGCCAGTAGCCTTTGCGTCTCGGTCACTAACCTCAGCCGAGCGTAACTACGCCCAGATTGACAGGGAGGCCCTCAGCCTAGTGTGGGGAGTGAAAAAGTTCAATCACTATCTGCACGTGCAGAAGTTCACCTTGCTGACTGACCACCAACCACTTGTCTCCATCTTTAATCCAAAGAAGGGCGTTCCGGTGATGACTGCGCAACGGCTACAAAGATGGTCCCTTTTACTAGGGGCGCACCAATATGAAATCGAGTATAAGGGCACGAAACAGCATGGAAACGCTGATGGGCTATCACGCCTGCCACTGCCTACTGCGGAGGAAGCACCAGCAGTTGATCCTGTCGAAATATTTCATTCGACTATAATTGAATGCTTGCCAGTAACTAAGGCTGGTATAGAGAAGGAGACCCGAAATGACCTGACGCTGTCTCGGGTATATGATTTGACGGTGAAGGGATGGCCAGCACATGGCGACTCACTGTTGCCAGCATTCTCATCCAGAAGAGAACAGCTGTCAGTATGCCAGGGGACCTTGATGTGTGGATCCCGAGTGGTAATTCCACCCAAGTTAAGGGAGAGAGTGCTCAATGAGCTTCACGAAGGTCATCTGGGAGGGGTGAAAATGAAAAGCCTTGCTAGGGCTTATGTGTGGTGGCCGGGGATCGATCAGCAAATCGAGGATCTGACAAAGAGCTGCTCAGGATGCCAGAAGGTCCAAAATGCACCACCACATGCCCCTCTACACCCATGGGAGTGGCCGTCATCTCCATGGCAACGGGTGCATATTGATTTTGCTGGTCCATTCATGGACTCAATGTTTTTAATAGCCGTGGATGCGCACTTGAAATGGTGATCAAAATGTCCTCCACCACCACGGAGAAAACTATTGCAGTCCTACGGACCATTTTTGCCAGGAACGGCTTGCCAGAGCAGATTTGTTCTGATAACGGACCACAGTTTGTGTCCGAAGAGTTTCAAAGATTTATGAAAAGGAATGGGGTAAGGCATTACTCATCCGCCCTGTATCATCCAGCCACAAATGGATTGGCTGAGAGGTTCGTACAAACCTTTAAAAAAGCAGTAAAGGCCATGTGCGATGACGACATTCCACTGCAGCATAAGGTGGACAATTTCCTGTTAGCCTACAGAAATGCGACACATGCAGTCACCAACCAGGCCCCGGCCATGATGTTCTTTAACCGAAGGTTGAGATCTCGTCTGGATTTGCTCAGACCAAATGTACGAAGAGATGTTGAGAGCAAGCAATTCCAGCACATCAGTGAGAAGCCGACAAGGAGCTTCAATGTAAGGCAACCAGTCTTGGCCCGCGACTACCTAACAGAGAAATGGCAACCAGGAACGATATGCACACGACAGGGGCCACTAATGTACACCGTGGATGTTGGGGAGAACATTGTGAGACGCCATGCTGACCAGATCCTAGAGTCACAGGAACGAGTCAACCCCATGTCTCGGCCATACGTACCTACTGAGGAACCCGACGTACAGGTAGCATCTACCTCAGAAACAGTAGCATCGGAAGCTGATGAACCAACTGACGACAGGGGCCAGAATCGCCTCCGCACCAAGAGCAAGACACTCGGGAAAGGCGCTATCCAGAAAGGATCAGGAAGCCTCCCCAAAGACTGAATTTATAAATAGACTATTTTCAGCTAATGTTGCATGTTAAAAGTGTTAATTGTAATTAGTTTGATATTTAATTGTTAAATGAGTGTTATGGTACTGTTAATCTAAAAGGGGAGGAATTGTAATGTATGTACCTTTAAGGGGAGAACTACTTTTTACAGCTCCTGTATACTGTAGTACCGGCAGTGACCACACCTGTATATAAACCCTGAGTAGTGATCTGTATAGTTAGTTCTAGAGTAACCCTCATTCAGTAAACACTTGTTGATCGTCCCCTGCAGTCTTTTGTCTGATTATTGAAGGACACAACATTAAGATACACGGATCAAACACAATCCACTTAACCCAACTTTCCGGATGTTTACTTGGAGACAAGGGCTTTCCCCTGAAGATGTGGCTAATGACACCATTGAGGAGGCCATCAAATGAAGCTGAGGAGCGTTACAATGAGAGCCACATTTCCACAAGAGCCATCATAGAGCAAACCATCGGCTTGCTCAAAATGCGATTCAGATGCCTCGACAGATCAGGTGGAGCCTGTTGTGTATGTACCTTTAAGGGAATAACTGGTCTCAGACTGCAGTACCGGCAGTGACCACCCCTGTATAAAAGGCCCTAACAGGCTTCTGTAGTTTCAGTTTCCAGGTTGTCTCCATTCAGTAAAGACTTGTTATAATCAACTCCTGCAGTCCGTGTCTCAATTATACACGGACATAATAGAGCCCTACAGTACTCACCAGCCAGGGTCTCCAGAATCATTGTGGTCTGCTGTGCACTGCACAACATCGCACTGTATCGTGGCTTCCCGCTGCCTGAGGAACAATTGGCTCAGCGCACAGCCTCCTCCTCCTCCTCCTCCTCCTCAGAGGAGGAAGACCTTGCGGAGGCGGATGTGCTAGTTCCACCAGCACGCGGGCACATTGCTGGCCGTGATGCAAGGGATGCACTAATCCATGCCAGATTCGCTTACGTTTACGAAGCAAACACATGTGGCTGCTACCTTCTTAACACACCATACATTATTGGTACAATAAACCGTGGGTTCCTATCACTCTCATCACCATCATTACAGATGAAAGGCACCCTGACACTTCACTGTGACACTTCCATTTATGGGCACACATAGGCCAACTCTTTGAATGTTTGCCATCGCATTTCTTTATTACAACTGAAATGACGATGATAATCTTAAATTTGTATTACATCAAAACACCCAAGTGACTACCCTTGTGACTATTTGTGTGTTAACTTTCTCTTTAATGAGCTTCTACATGGTGCTTCCGCTTTGGCTTCAGCAGATGTGGAGGCACCTTGCTCACTTTCATGCTGCTCCTGCTTCGACACCTTTGGCGGGCGTCCTCTGGGTTTGGGAGCTTGGGAGGGCTCGGCAACAGTCTGCTCCTCTTGCGGCTGTGCAGGGGCTGAGACGGCCATCTCAGTTGGGTGAGGAATCTGGGGCTCTGACCGAGGGCTCCGCAGTGGCATGGGAATGTGAGCCCCTGGAGAGGTGCCCACACTTCCTTGTTATTGACCACCAACAACCCTCTCATGGGTCACCCGCACTTCACTGCTAGCAAGTAGCTGGAGAGCACCTTGCTGCACTTCAGTGGGGCCATGAGGACCCGTCTCTGTACTGACAATCGTCATAACAGGGATGTCCATGTACCTCTGGTGTCTCTCCTCAGTAGCTGCCCATCTATCCTCCATAGCAGACCATCTATTTAGAAGAGTGACTATGCTCTGTTGAGTCTGGTGACTTATGCCCTCCAAGGAGGTTGCCACCCTCTCCATGGTGGCATGTTCATGCGCCATTGCCTCCACCATGGCATTGCTTATGTTTGAGATGGACTCCTCCATTCTCTGCACACTCACAGTTACCGTGGATGCAAAACCTGTCAGAGACTCCTGCATTTGTTGCTGAAGTTCCAGCACCGCTCTCTTTCTGGATGGCCCCAGAGGCACAGGGTCCACATGCAGCTGAGCAGAGCTAGGAACGCCCTGCGGCCACTGATGAGGACTCTCCACCTCTATCCCTGTCTCCACCATCTGCTGATGCTCACTTGTGAGCTGTGATACACCAGGTGACAACACTCCTCTATGTGGCGATGGACCCACTGAGGTGTGCGTCTCTACGCTGGTGCCGGGTGCGCTCAATTCTGTTGACACTGTACCATCAGAGGTTGCAGCTTCCTCTGAGGAGTCTTCCAGCTCTTTCTCCTGGACAGTGGGGAGGGGGGTCTCGATGGTCCTGTAGGGGAGTAAAGGCAGGAGTTAGACATGTGATATTAACGTAGCAGGCACATCGAATTGTGCAGATGAGCAGAGCTCAATCTGTATGAACATCAGATGCCATATCAGTCACTCGTGCAATCTAAATGAGAGGGCTGCAGATCTATTCTGTCACCAGCTGGCTTTACTGCACCCGTCTGACAGTCCCCCACTTCCAGAACCTCAGCACCTCCGACGATGTCGAGAGCAGCCTCCTCAGTGGTGGTCAGTGGGCAACCGAAGGTGGCCCTCTCCTGTCCTGCCCCTCTCCCTCTTATTGTGGGTTCTCTTTTCCTGCAATGAGGGACACAAGTGGAGTTTGAGTGAGAATGTTGGAGTGCGTGTACAGAATCCATAGCATAGATGCTTAGAGGGAGACAAAGAGGGAGTGAGGTGCCAATACCAAGGGCCCTCCCTGTGCATTGTTAGTTGTTGTCATTGCATAACAGTAATAGCAAGTGTGAGGGGTGCATAGTAGAATGGTGAAGTGATTCTGTACATAGAGAGAGAGGGATGGTTAAGGGTGCAAGGGATGTAAGGGTAAAGTGGGATGTGCAGGAGTAGGTTGACAATGCAGAGTGCTGGTGATGAGAGGAGATGGGGCTCAGATTGAAGGTGATTGTGATGTTATACTCACTTTTGCTGAGCGTAGCAGGTCATTGAACCTTTTCCTGCACTGAACCCAGGTGCGACCACACAAAGACCTGGCGCTAACCTCCTCAGCAAGTTGCAGCCAGGCTGCTTTGGTTTGCTGAGGAGGCTTCCTCCGTCCGGTTGAGGGGAACAGTACCTTCTGGCGTCCTCTCATTCCCTCCACAAGAACATGGAGGGAGTCATCATCAAATCTGGGAGATGCCTTCGGTCTTGAAGCAGTCATTTTGAGATGTCTAACACCGAGAAGCAGCAGAATAGGATTGATCAAAAACAAGGCTGCATGGGCCCCTTAAATACAGCTGGCTGAAAGACGTCAGCAGAGGTGAGCAGCAGACCCAAACCCACTGATTGGGCCAGGTAGCACGCATGATGGGCTTAATCAGCCCACTTAAGCAAAAATCGTAATTTCAGGGCGGCTGAAACCGGCAGCGGGACTGGAACCCGCCGAACATCAAAGGCGCCTCCACTCGGAAAATCGCGGCCTCAATGTTTGCCACATTCAATAAGCAGGAAGAGTTCAAAACATGGGGAACTAGATTGTATTGCAGAAGTCATTCTACTGGAATTAATTGCAATATAAATCTGGTATGAGAGATTGCTTGCTGTGCAGGCCAGTTCGTATCTTTTGGTAGAAAGAGCAGAGACACTTGGACCTAAACTATTGATATTTTATTATCCATAGTAATGTGCAGTCTGGGTCTTTTTTTAATACTTTTTCATTAATGTGACACTTCACAGCTGTAAATATTTAGGGTTAGGGTTAGTGTATTAAGGTATAGTAGGATTAGTTGATGCAGTGGGATCCTTTCTATTATGTCCATGTATAATTGAGACACGGACTGCAGGAGTTGATTATAACAAGTCTTTACTGAATGGAGACAACCTGGAAACTGAAACTACAGAAGCCTGCTAGTGCCTTTTATACAGGGGTGGTCACTACCGGTACTGCAGTCTGAGACCAGTTATTCCCTTAAAGGTACATACACAACAATTCCTCCCCTTTTAGATAAACAGTACATAACATTCATTTAACAACTAAATAATAACTAATTACAATTACAGTTGCTAGATACATTGGTTGAAGTTAAGCAATTATAAGTTCAGTCTTTGAGGAGGCTTCCTGATTCTGTCTGGATAACGCCTCTTTGGGATATCAGGTTCTTCTGGCAAGGTTGAGTCGGGATCAATGTCGTTGTTTGGTTCGTCTGCTTCCAATATCACCGATTCTGCGGTAGATGCAATTGGTACTTCGGTTTCATCGCCAGGTGTATCAGATCGTGGTGTGGAGTTGAAGTTTTCCAGTGACTCTAGAATCTGGTCAGCATGGCATCTTACAATGCTCTCTCCAACGTCCATGGTATACATTAGAGGTCCTTGCCGTGTACAGATCGTTCCTGGCTGCCACTTCTCTGTGCGGTAGTCCTGGGCCAAAACTGGTTGACCTATCTTAAAACTCCTGGTTGGCCTTTCATTCATATTCTGAAACTGCCTGTTCTCCACATCTCTTCTGACGTTTGGCTTAACCAAATCCAAGCGGCATCGTAGTCTTTGATTGAAGAACATCATGGCTGGAGTTTGGTTGGTAACCGCATGTGTCGCATTCCGGTAGGCAAACAAGAAGTTATCCACCTTGTGTTGTAGGGGTATATCTTCATTACACATTGCCTTGATAGCCTTCTTGAATGTTTGAACAAACCTCTCGGCCAATCCATTAGTGGCTGGATGATATGGGGCGGATGTGTAATGCTTAACACCATTGTTCTTTAAGAACTTCTGGAACTCTTCAGACACAAACTGTGGTCCATTGTCAGAGCAAATCTGTTCAGGCAGCCCATTCCTGGTGAATATGGTTCGTAAGACTGTGATAGTTTTTTCTGTGGTGGTTGAAGACATTTTTATTACCTCTGGCCACTTTGAATGTGCATCCACCGCAATTAAAAACATCGAGTCCATAAAGGGACCAGCAAAATGAATGTGCACCCTTTGCCATGGAGATGAGGGCCACTCCCATGGATGTAGAGGGGCTTGTGGTGGGGCGTTCTGGACCTTCTGGCATCCTGTACAGCTCTTGGTCATCTCTTCAATTTCTCTATCGATTCCCGGCCACCACACAAACGCTCTGGCTAAGTTCTTCATTTTGACCCCTCCCAGATGACCCTCATGAAGCTCATTGAGCACACTATCCTTCAATTTGGGTGGAATTACTACTCTGGATCCACACATCAAGGTTCCTCTGCACACTGACAGCTGTTCTCTTCTCGGCGAGAATGCTGGCAGCAGTGGTTGGCCATGTGCTGGCCATCCCTTCACCGTTAAATCATAGACCCAGGAGAGTGTCGGGTCATTTCGTGTTTCCTTTTCTATGTTTGCATTCGTCACAGGGAGACATTCAACTATAGTCGAGTGGAATAACTGCACTGGATCCACTGCCAGTTCATCTTCTACCATCGGCAACGGTAGGCGCGACAATCCATCAGCATTCCCATGCTGTTTAGTTCCTTTGTACTCGATGTCATATTGGTGTGCCCCTAGGAAAATGGACCACCTCTGTAGCCGTTGTGCCGTCATTATCGGTACGCCCTTCTGAGGGTTGAAAATGGAGACGAGAGGTTGATGATCAGTTAGTAGAGTAAATTTCTGACCGTGCAGGTAGTGATTGAACTTCTTCACCCCCCCACACCAGGCTGAGGGCCTCTCTGTCAATCTGGGCGTAGTTACGCTCGGCTGAAGTGAACGAGCATGACGCAAAAGCTATCGGCCTCTCTGAACCATCAAGGAATTTATGTGACAGTACCGCCCCAACACCGTAGGGAGACGCATCACATGCCAGTCTTATCGGTAGTGATGGGTTGTAGTGAGCCAATACTTCTCTTGAAGTGATTAGGTCCTTACTCTTCTGAAAGGCCCGCTTACATTCATCGCTCCATTTCCATGCTACTCCCGTTCGTAGTAGGGCGTTCAGTGGATGCAGAATTGTGGACAAATTCGGCAAAAACTTATGGTAGCAATTCACCAATCCGAGGAATGACCTCAGTTGCGACACATTTTCAGGCGCTGGAGCCTTAACTACCGCTTCAATTTTGTCAGGGGACTTATGCAATGCCTCTTCATCAATCACGTGGCCACAATATGATATCTGTTTCTTAAAAAACTCGCACTTAGGGCGATTGGCTCGTAGCCCATGTTCACGTAGTCTAGTGAGCACCTGCTCTAGGTTGGCAAGGTGTTCACTCTCATCTTCAGCTGTTACTTGGATGTCGCCCAAGTAACACTGAGTCCCCGGAATCCCTTGCAGAACTTGTTCCATCGCTCTTCGCCATATCGCCGGAGCTGATGCTACGCCGAATACCAGTCGATTATACTGGTAAAGACCTTTGTGAGTGTTTATCGTGAGATACTTCCTAGAGGATTCTTCAACCTCCATCTGCAAATATGCTTGTGCTCGGTCAATTTTTGTAAAATGCTTCCCTCCAGATAGTGAGGCGAAGATATCTTCTATCCTTGGAAGAGGATATTGTACTGTGTAAAGGACTGGGTTCACCGTCACCTTGAAGTCCCCACAGATGCGAACCTTCC
This sequence comes from Somniosus microcephalus, assembly GCF_052327205.1. Taxonomy (NCBI): domain Eukaryota; kingdom Metazoa; phylum Chordata; class Chondrichthyes; order Squaliformes; family Somniosidae; genus Somniosus; species Somniosus microcephalus. The sequence goes on along the minus strand of NC_140992.1, from coordinate 98,197,174 downwards.
TTGGCTCCTCAGACTTATTGTTTAACGTTTTCTTCATGACAGGAACGATGGGTGTCGCCCACTCGCTCCAGTCTACCTTAGATAACACGCCTGCCTTCTCCAGATTCTCCAGCTCTGCCTCGATGGCTGGGCGAATTGCATATGGTACCGGTCTTGCTTTGAAAAACTTGGGAATTGCATTCTCCTCTATTTTTATCGAGGCAGTTACGCCTTTAAGAGTGCCCAGTTCTTGTTGAAATACCTCTTTGGCGTGAGCTAAGATTGTTGACAATCGTCCAGGAGTGACGTCATCATCCTTTTTACCAGCCACCGTCAGTGCCTGAATGGAGTGCCAGTCTAAACTTATCTTTCTGATCCATTCACGTCCCAATAACGGTGGTCCACCATCTTGCAGAATGTAGAGATATAATTTCCGTATTTTCTTGCCGTTGTATTCGACAGGCACCCTTATTTTTCCTCTGGGGTATACTTTTTGCCCCGTATACGTCCTCAAGACAATGGATGTATCTCTCAAGGGTATGTGTGAGAATAGCTGCTCATAGTCTCGTCGATTCATGACGGTTAGAGCTGATCCTGTATCCAATTCCATTTTGACTTGGGACCCTGCTATCGTGAGGGTGACCCAAATGGTTCGGTGATCCTCTTTTGCGATTATGTTGTGAAGTTTGAGACAGCTTAGTCTCTTGTTCCCAGACTCACTATCGCTCATCTGGTCTTCGGAACTACTGTCCGTCATCTTTTGTACTTTCCTGTACGGTTCCTTAGTAGCCTTTTTGTTGTCATTGGTCTTCTTCCCAGACCTGCAAACTCGTGCAATGTGTCCCATCCTTCCGCATTGCCTGCATATTTTGTCCTTGGACCAGCAGTCCTTCTGGTCATGGTTTGTTCTGCCGCAGCGATAACATTTTGCAAATCCCCGTGTCATTTCGTGGGTGCCGTATTCCTATGGCTTTTGTTGTATTTCCGCAGCTCCCCTTGCTGCTGCTTCGTACGATACTGCCACGCTGAAAGCCTTACCTAGCGTCAGCTCTTTCTCTGAGAGTAACCTCTTCTGGGTTCCTTCACTCAGGAGTCCACAGACAAATTTGTCCCGTAAGGTATCTGCCAGTCCTGCTCCGAACTGGCAGTGCTTTGATAGCTTGCGTAGTTCCGTAAGGTAATCAACATTACTCTCATTTTTATGCTGATTTCTCCTGTGGAATTTAAATCTTTCTGCTATCAGCAGCGGTGTAGGATTTAGGTGTTCCTGTAGGATAGCAACAATTTCGTTAAAACTCTTCGTCTTCGGTTTGGCTGGAGTAATCAGGTCCCGCAATAGGCCGTACATTCTTGCGCCCATTAAATTTAGCAATACCGATGCCTTTTTCTCATCGGCTATTTCGTTTGCCTCGCAATATACCTCGACTCTTTCCACATACGTGGTCCAGTCTTCTATTGCATTATCGAAGGCAGTGATATCGCCAATCTTTGGCATCTTGAAAATCTAAGATGGCGCCTCCCGTGCTTTGCCTTCGTCCCCGATGGATCAAAATGGCACCTCCCACGCTTTTCCTTCTTCCCCGCCGAGTTAAGATGGCACCTCCCGCGCTTTCCTGCCGCTGCCGCTGCTGCCAACGCTGTTGCTGGCGATTATATTTATTTTACTATCCTGTAATGGTGACGCCCTATGGTCTTCGCGCCTCCCCGATCGCTGCTGCCAACGCCGCTCTCCGCGGTACTTTTATTTTTCTATCGCGCTTCAATATTTGCTCTGTTAATTGAAGAACCGTTCCCGTCGTGGAGCGGACCCTCTGGGACACTTCCCTCCCTCTTCTTAGGTCCGAACGCTGCCCGGCTGCGAAGCACTGGCCGCGCCCTGTGTGCTCCACCCTCTCTCTCTCTCTTTGCTTCCCGACTCGCTGCCCGGCCCCGTTGCAGAGCCACCCGATCGAGCTCTAGCCCGCCGCAGCCCAGGAAGGATCAGTGCACTACCTGCCACCAGCCCGATTAGCTGGGAAACCACAGACTGGAGACCAAGCCTGGCTCTCGACAGTCTCTCCTGCAATTTTCAATTCGATGATTTGGAGGGCGGTTGCCCACGGTCGATGCCCGTTTCTCGAGTTTCTTTGGATTATTATTATTTATTTACTTTTCTTCTGGCTTTGACCTTCAATAACGTCATCGGAGGTGCTGCCGAGTTGCAGGTAAGTTCGTTTCTTACTCGTCGCCAGTATTATGTCTGTGTATAATTGAGACACGGACTGCAGGAGTTGATTATAACAAGTCTTTACTGAATGGAGACAACCTGGGAACTGAAACTACAGAAGCCTGCTAGGGCCTTTTATACAGGGGTGGTCACTGCCGGTACTGCAGTCTGAGACCAGTTATTCCCTTAAAGGTACATACACAACACTTTCATCTTTAGGACCTGGGTTGAAACCCAACCCAAACAGATGGGATGAAAGTCTTATTTTTCTCTACCAGCTGTCAAGGTTCTTTCTGAAATGATTTTGGGCAGTCTCAACCCAGTTCCTAATGAGCAGGTCTCCACAGCACAAAGCTATCCATATGTAGCGGAGAGGCGGCGGACCTGCGAGGGAGCACCAGAGGCGGCGGAGGATAAAAGGAGCAGCCTGAGGCAGCGAGGCCCAGAGCCCTGAGAGCGGAGAGGCGGCGGATCTGCGAGGGAGCACCAGAGGCGGCGGCGGTACATAAGGAGCAGCCCCGAGGCAGCGAGCATCGAGGCCCAGAGCCCCGAGAGAGCGGAGAGGTGGCGGACCTGCGAGGGAGCACCAGAGGCGGCTTAACAATCCAGGTTCCGGGAGAGGGAAGCAAAAAGTAATCGAAGCGTGACGTCACCAAGAAGCAGGTAAGTGATTGGTTGGTGAGTATTTTCTTTCTAAATTTTTCTAAACTTATATTTTGTGGTTTCTAAGGTCTCTATTTTGTAGTGGGGACTACTATTAAGCAAGGGCCTTTGAGTATATCATTTAATTGAAGTGAAATTGGTGGGATTCATTTAATTTTAATTAAGTAATTAAAGGGTAAGTCATGGCAGGACAGCCCAGCCCCGTAGTATGCACCTCCTGCTCTATGTGGGAAATCAGGGACGCTTCCTGCATCCCTGATGACCATGTGTGCGGGAAGTGTGTCCAGCTGCAGCTACTGACAGACCGCATTGTGGCACTGGAGCTGCGGATGGATTCATTTTGGAGCATTCGCGATGCTGAGGACGTCATGAATATCACATTTAGCGAGTTGGTCACACCGCAGGTAAAGGGTGTACAGGCAGGAAGGGAATGGGTGACCAGCAGGCAGAGTAAGAGGCGCAGGCAGGTAGTGCAGGAATCCCCTGTGGCCATCCCCCTCTCAAACAGATATACCACTTTGAATACTGTTGGGGGGGATGACTCATCAGGGGAAGGCAGCAGCAGCCAACTTCCTGGCACCATGGGTGGCTCTGCTGCACAGGCTGGGAGGAAAAAGAGTGGAAGAGCTATAGTGATAGGGGACTCAATTGTAAGGGGAATAGATAGGCGTTTTTGCGGCCGCAATCGAGACTCCAGGATGGTGTGTTGCTTCCCTGGTGCAAGGGTCAAGGACGTCTCGGAGCGGCTGCAGAACATTTTGGAGGGGGAGGGCAAACAGCCAGTTGTTGTGGTGCACATAGGCACCAACGATATAGGTAAAAAATGGGATGAGGTCCTAAAAGCAGAATATAGGGAGTTAGGAGGTAAATTAAAAAATAGGACCTCAAAGGTAGTAATCTCAGGATTGCTACCAGTGCCACATGCTAGTCAGAGTAGAAATAGGAGGATATTTCAAATGAATACGTGGCTAGAGGAATGGTGCAAGGAGGAGGGATTCAAATTCCTTGGACACTGGAACCGGTTCTGGGGGAGGTGGGACCAGTACAAACGGGGCGGTTTGCACCTGGGCAGGGCTGGGACCGATGTCCTAGGGGGAGTGTTTGCTAGTGCTGTTGGGGAGGGTTTAAACTAAAGTGGCAGGGGGTTGGGAACCTGAGCAGGGAGACAGAGGAAAGGGAAACAAGGAAAAAAGCAAAAGACAGGAAGGAGAAAAACAAAATTAGAAGGCAAAGAACTCAACGGTTTAAATCAAACATGGTCACAGTAAATAATAATTCATATAGGTCTGAGAGCTTTAAAAAAACAAGCCTGAAGGCTTTGTGTCTTAATGCAATGAGCATTCGGAACAAGGTGGATGAATTAGCTGCGCAAATAGAGGTAAACGAATATGATTTGATTGGGATTACAGAAACATGGCTCCAGGATGGCCAAGGCTGGGAACTCAACATCCAGGGGTATTCAATATTTAGGAAGGATAGGCAAAAGAGAAAGGGAGGTGGGGTAGCATTGCTGGTTAAAGAGGGGATTAACACAATTGAAAGGAAGGATATTAACTCTGATGATGTGGAATCTGTATGGGTAGAACTGAGAAATATCAAGGGGCAGAAAACGTTAGTGGGAGTGGTATATAGACCTCCAAACAGTAATACAGAGGTTGGGGATGGCATTAAAAGGGAAATTAGAGAAGCATGCAGTAAGGGCACAGTAGTCATCATGGGTGACTTTAATTTATGTATAGATTGGGCTAACCAAATTAGTAAAAATGCTATGGAGGAGGAATTCCCAGAATGTTTACGGGATGGTTTTCTGGAACAATATGTCGAGGAACCAACCAGAGATCAGGCCATCTTAGACTGGGTATTATGTAATGAGAGAGGATTAATTAGCAATCTTGTTGTACGAGGCCCCTTGGGTCAGAGCGATCATAATATGATAGAATTCTTCATTAGGTTGGAGAGTGAAGCAGTTGACTCGGAGACTAGGGTCCTGAATTTAAATAAAGGAAACTACGATGGTATGAGGCGCGAATTGGGTAGGATTGATTGGGGAATGTCACTCAAAGGGTTGACGGTGGATAGGCAATGGCAAACATTCAAAGACCGCATGGATGAACTACAGAAGTTGTTCATCGCAGTTTGGGATAAGAATAAAACAAAAAGGGTGACTCAACCGTGGCTAACAAGGGAAATTAGGGATAGCATAAGATCCAAGGAGAGGGCATATAAATTGGCTAGAAAAAGCGGCAACCCTGAGGATTGGGAGCAGTTTAGGATTCAACAAAGGAGGACAAAGGGATTCATTAAGAAGGGGAAAATAGAATATGAAAGTAAGCTTACAGGGAACATAAAAACTGACTGTAAGGGCTTTTATAGATATGTGAAGAGAAAAAGATTAGTGAAATCAAGTGTAGGTCCCGTGCAGTCAGAAGCAGGGGAAGTTATAATGGGGAACAAAGAAATGGCAGACCAATTAAATGCATATTTTGGTTCTGTCTTCACAAAGGAGGATACAAATAGCCTCCCAGAGATGTTGGAGAACATAGGGTCTGATGAGAGGGAGGAACTGAAAGAAATCAGTATTTGTAGGGAAATGGTGTTAGGGAAATTGACGGGATTGAAGGCCGATAAATCCCCAGGGCCTGATAATCTACATCCTAGGGTACTTAAGGAGGTGGCCCTAGAAATAGTAGATGCATTGCTGATCATCTTCCAAAATTTGCTGGAATCTGGAACTGTACCCATGGATTGGAGGGTAGCTAATGTTACACCACTCTTCAAAAAAGGTGGTAGAGAGAAAGCGGGGAATTATAGACCGGTAAGCCTGACATCGGTAGTGGGGAAAATGCTAGAGTCCATTATAAAGGATGTAATAGCTGAGCACTCGGAAAACAGTGACAGGATCGGACAAAGTCAACATGGATTTACAAAAGGTAAATCATGCTTGACTAATCTACTGGAATTTTTTGAGGATGTAACTGGTAGAATAGATAAGGGAGAACCAGTAGCTGTGGTGTATTTGGACTTTCAAAAGGCTTTCGATAAGGTCCCGCATAAGAGATTAGCATGTAAAGTTAAGGCACATGGGATTGGGGGCAAGGTATTGACTTGGATAGAGAACTGGTTGGTGGACAGAAAGCAGAGAGTAGGAATTAACGGGTCTTTTTCCGAGTGGCAGGCAGTGACTAGTGGGGTACCGCAGGGATCAGTCCTTGGACCCCAGCTATTCACAATATACATTAATGATCTAGATAAGGGAACTAGATGTAATATCTCCAAGTTTGCAGACGACACAAAGCTGGGTGGGCGTGTGTGCTGCGAGGAGGATACCGAGAAACTCCAGGATGATTTGGACAGGTTGGGTGATTGGGCAGATGCATGGCAGATGCAATATAACGTGGATAAATGCGAGGTTATCCACTTTGGTGTCAAAAACAGAAAGGCAGACTATTATCTGAATGGCAATAGATTGGGAGAAGGGGAAGTGCAATGAGACCTGGGTGTCCTTGTGCACCAGTCGCTGAAGGTAAGCATGCAGGTGCAGCAGGCGGTGAAGAAGGCAAATGGTATGTTGGCCTTCATAGCGAAAGGGTTTGAGTACAGGAGCAAGGATGTCCTGCTGCAGTTGTACAGGGCCTTGGTGAGACCACACCTTGAGTACAGTGTGCAGTTTTGGTCGCCTTATCTGAGGAAGGATGTTCTTGCCATGGAAGGAGTTCAGCGAAGATTCACAAGGCTGATGCCTGGGATGGCAGGAATGACGTATGAGGAGTGATTGGGTCGATTGGGCTTATACTCGCTGGAGTTTAGAAGAATGAGAGGGGATCTCATCAAAACTTATAAAATTCTGACAGGTCTGGACAAACTAGATGCAGGTGGAATGTTCCTGATGGCCGGAGAGTCCAGAACCAGGGGTTATAGTCTAAGAATAAGCGGTAAGCCATTTAGGACAGAGATGAGGAAGAATTTCTTCACCCAGAGAGTGGTGAACCTGTGGAATTCTCTACCACAGAAGGCGGTTGAGGCCAAATCTTTAAATATATTCAAGAAGGAGTTAGATATATTTCTTAGAGCTAAAGGTATCAAGGGATATGGGGAGAAGGCAGGTACGGGGTACTGAGTTTGGATGATCAGCCATGATCTCATCGAATGGCGGAGCAGGCTCGAGGGGCCGAATGGCCTACTCCTGCTCCTATCTTCTGTGTTTCTATGTAACACAAATTGGCACTAAATTGGCCATCTCAATCATTATGGTCTGGTGTGGGGAAATTGAGTAAATGTACTTTGGTGCAGTAGCAGGTGTTTCTGAAGTTAGAGTTGGACTAGGATATAAGGGGCAGAAATTCGGGTCTCCACGGATGAGTACGCACGGGGTACACACCCGTAGGCCCAATGGAAGTGCCGGTTTCCTGCGTGCACTGTGCATGCGCGGGAAACCGGCACTTCCATTCCCCTGAACGAAGGGGTTAAGAGATCGAACGCATGCGCAGGAGAGGCTGCGCGTGCGCATGGAACTTACTTTTTTTTGCAGGTTTTCCCGAGAGGTTAAGTCTCCAGAAGTTACACATATAAAATGCAGTCGCAAGGCCTGCTTTTTACAAGGTAAGTGGTGAATTAATTGAAATTAATACATTTTTTTCCACAGGTTTATTATTTTTAAATACTTTAAAGAAAGTTAAGTTTATTTTTAGCCCCGATAGAAAATAAAATTATCTTTTTCAAAAAGTTAAATTATTGTTTAAAATAGTTATTTCATGTAATTTATAGTTTATTTAAAAAATGTGATTTAAAAAAAAAATTATTTGAAGATTTAGTGATGTTTTGGGGCCCGTAGTATTTATAAGTTTTGACAGCTGTTCCTGTCAAACTTATGAATGAAGCATTCCCTGCTCTGATTGGCTCTCCATGGCCCATGTGATCCCAGGGGATGCATCGTACTAACTGCGCCCCTGGGATACGCAAGCACTGCGCGCTGGCAGTTGGAGCAGGCCCAGAATCGGAATTCCACGGGGGCCCACAGCACAACGGCCGGCGCGCAAGGTAAGTGCAGGTCGGGGGCTTACACCCGTGGGAAGCCCTTGACCTGAATTTCTGGGCCAACATATTTTGCTTTTCATCTGGTTGTGAGCCGTACCTGATCTGGGAGTGCTTGATGATTGCACTGTGTGACAAAATGGAAAAATGTTGCACTCTCCAGCATTAACATCTCTATTTTTGAGCTTAACATTTACTATGGGATAAGATTATAGGAAGGTACAGGACTGGAGAAGACCATCTTGGTCTTTAATTGCCCGCCCACCAAGTTTGCGCTGAGGAGGCATGGTTAAAACTTCCCTTCTGTCTTGATGCAGTCAGTTGTCAATCCACTTCAATAACTCCCTGCCTATTCTATGCTTAACCTTATAGACCAACCTGTTCTGGCAGTGCTGTCCCTATGGTGGAGATTGCCTGCAGATGGCATAGCTGTATAACAACCTTTCTCTGAGCCTGAACCTTTGGAGGTAGTTTTTCCTTTGTCATTTCCAGGTAACTGCATGTGGTTACATTTGGTGGCATAATAGTGGGTCTGGCCAGTCCGCCTTTTGGTAGTATCTGATATCCATGACATTCCTTATTTGTTCTTTGTCCTCTTCCATTATATTATGTGAGAGGAGAGTACTGAAAGAAATCCCCAATAGTTTACAATTGAATGGCAACAAACAGAAAAGGAAGAGTGCATTTTTAAGGGAACCCTCCCCAACAGGCAAGAACCTATGTGTTTGAAAAGGGCATGTTTAGTACACTGCACATGTAATACAAGAATTCAGGAATTTCACAGGTTTCCCCATTGACACTTGATTTGCAATGGATTTGAACTTAAAATGAAACATTCAAATAACCATGCAAAGTCCACACATTTGTGACCCAAAGTAGCAGAAAAATGTTTTAATAGTAGGAGCGATGTACAAAGAAATACTGAACATAATTTAAAGAGTACATGGTGTATAATTTACTCACTTAAGTGCTTGAATATATTCTAAATTAATATTTTGTAAGGATTTGCATCTAAATCTGAGCAAGAAGACCATTGTTCTATTCCAGGTCTGTCTCCAACATTTATTTCCTGCACTTAGTCTCAAGCTCTTGTTTACATTTGCAGCTAGGAAAAGCTGGCTTTGGTTCCACCAGACTTTGTTTAAACCCTTATATCTCTATAAAGAAATTTAAAAAAACCTTCACAAATACAGTGTTTACATTTGTAATGTGGCTCTATTTATGCAGTACAGAATCTTTTAAACCATTCCAACTACACTCGTAATAAACTTTGCTGGAAAAGGGTTTTATTATGAATAACATTGCTGCATTACTGATTAGTTACCACTAAACAAACTATAAAACAAATATCGGTTGTACTTTGCAGCCTTCAGGATGCAAATGGTCTGTTTGCATTGTCATTTTAATGTCTACAGTGGTTTTTTTTTAGACAAAACACATGAAGAGATTTATTACTGCACTAACATTATCCCTGAGGAAACTCTGAATCATTAGTTGTCATGGACACAAACCCAATGAAGAAAAAATAATCACAATACACAGCTTAGATGTCTCAATAGAGGAAATGGTGACAAAAATAGACGTACAGGAAAGCAAGAAAGTTAACTGCCACCCCAAGATGCCCTCCGCAAAGCAGGATCCAATTCAGGGATCCTATTCTGCTGCTCATACTGCCACATATAGCGGCGGTTTTAATTTGGGTCGGGTTTTGGGCAGAAGTTGGCCGCGCCCACTTACCTCCTTTCAAATGCAGCAGGGCGAGTGAAAACTATTGGTGCAGATGCCATAGGAGCTTGGGCTTTCAAAGTTCTGACTGAGTAAATAGCTTGTTTTTTGATTTCAAATCTTCCTGGTAACTAACTGGAGACCATTGTCTCCATTGAAAAGAAAAAAGAAAGACTTGCATTTATATAGCGCCTTTCACGGCCACTGGATGTCCCAAAACGCTTTACAGCCAATGAAATATTTTTTGAAGTGTAGTCACTTTTGTAATGTAGGACACGCGGCAGCCAATTTGCGCACAGCAAGCTCCCACAAACAGCATTGTGATAATGACCAGAGAATCAGTTTTAGATGCTGATTGAGGGATAAATATCGGTTAAGACACTGGGGAGAACTCCCCAGCTCTTCTTTGAAATAGTGCCATGGGATCTTTTACGTCCACCTGAGAGAGTTGGTTTAACGTCTCATCTGAAAGACGGCACCCCCGACAGTGCAGCACTCCCTCAGCACTGCACTGGAGTGTCAGCCATTGCCAATGATGATAAATTTTAAAGAGCAACAGGGCTACAGTTTCTTTCTAATTACTGTCCATATTTGAACAGTTTTGGGGTGCTAAAAAATGCTCAAAACTCTCCTGTATAGAAAAATGCCTAACATTCCCTTTTAACATTCGCCCTGCTGCATTTGAAATGAGGCAAGTGGGCATGCCCAACGTTCGCCTGAAACCCGACCCAAATTAAAACCACCACTATATTGGGTCCTTTGCTTTTTGTGGTATAGATCAATGATTTGGACTTGAATGTAGGAAGTATGATTAAGAAGTTTGCAGATGATACAAAAATTGGCCGTGTGGTTGATAATGAAGAAGCAAGCTGTAGACTGCAGGAAGATATCAATGGACTGGTCAGGTGGGCAGAACAGTGGCAAATGGAATTCAATCCGGAGAAGTATGAGGTAATGCATTTGTGGAGGGCTAACAAGGCAAGGGAATACACAATAAATGGTAGGACATTGAGAAGTGCAGAGGATCAGAGGGACCTTGGAGTGCATGTTCACAAATCCCTGAAGGTAGCAGGACAGGTAGATAAGGTGGTTAAAAAGGCATGCGGGATACTTACCTTTATTAGCCGAGGCATAGAATATAAGAGCAGGGAGGTTATGCTTGAACTGTATAAAACACTAGTTAAGCCGCAGCTAGAATACTGCATGCAGTTCTGGTCACCACATTACAGGAAGGATATGATTCCACTAGAGAGGGTGCAGAGGAGATTTACAAGGATGTTGCCTGGGTTGGGGAATTTTAGCTATGAGGAAAGATTGGACAGGCTGGGGTTGTTTTCTTTGGAACAGAGGAGGCTGAGGGGAGACCTTATTGAGGTGTATAAAATTATGAGGGGCCTAGATAGAGTGGATAGGAAGGACCTATTTCCCTTAGCAGAGGAGTCGATAACCAGGGGGCATAGATTTAAAGTAATTGGTAGGAGGTGTAGAGGGGATTTGAGGAGAAATATTTTCACCCAGAGGGTGGTGGGGGTCTGGAACTCACTGCCTGAAAGGGTGGTAGAGGCAGAAATCCTCATCACATTTAAAAAGTACTTGGATGTGCATTTGAAGTGCCATAACCTACAAGGTACGGGCCAAGAGCTAGGAAGTGGGATTCGGGTGGATAGCTCTTTTTTGGCTGGCACGGACAAGATAGGCTGAATGGCCTCCTTCTGTGTTGTAAATTTCTATGATTTCTATGATAGATCTGGAGCAGCCCTTCAGTACGCTCCAGCCAGGATCTCCAGAATCGTCGTTGTATGCTGCGTGCTGCACAACATAGCGCAACAGCAATGATTAGAGCTGCATGAGGAGCAAGGCACACATCCCAGAGCCTCTTCAGAGGAGGAGGAGGAGGAGGAGGAGAAACAGCTGGAAGAGGAGGAGCAGGAGGAACCAGACATCCAGATGGCATCAGCAGCGGAGCAGGCCAGGGATGGCCTCATCATGGCCAGATTTATTTAACTTTCTGTAATGCACCCGTATGGCTGCCATGTGCTGTGCTGAGTTCCTCCCCTGAACAACACCATAAAGCATCCCTACAATGACCAAGACATTCCTTTCACACTGACCCCCATTGCTGGAGGTTATGTAATGTCTCACCATTCACTCCAACTCACAATGCCACTTCCAAGGTAGCAAAAAAAAATGGACATGACTGGAAAGTGGTGAACATAAATACATTTATAGGTGTGATAACAGTAATGGAACCTTAACAATAACACTTCTTCATACACCCACGTGCTTACCCTTGTGCATCTAGGATTGTGTCCATTTTTTGTTTCCGAGTGCTTCTACAAGGTGCAACCCCTATAACTTCAGCAGAGGTAGAGGCAGGCTGTTCACTTCCCTACTGCGACTGCTTAGACACTTTTGGCAGCCATCCATTGGTTTTGGAGCCTATGAGGGCCCCGCCAAAGACTGCTCCTCCTGCGACTGTGCAGGGACAGACTCGGCCATCGGGATCTGAGGAAGCATGTCAGGCTCTGACTGAGGAGGAAGCAATGAGGGAGAAGTGGGAGCGCTTTGAGAAGAGCCCCCACTTCCATGTCCCCTCTCACCATCATCCCTCTCATGGGCCACCCGCACTTCCCTGCTAGCAAGGAGCTTGAGAACACCCTGCTGCACATCAGTGGGGCCATGAGGGTCCAAGTCAATGTTCAGATCCCTGCTGGAGAGGGGGTCTTTGAGCATCTGCCATCTGTTCTCCAGAGCAAGCATGTGCTCTTGTTGAGTGGTGCATTAGCTGCTCCATGTAGGTGGCCATCCTTTCCATGGAAACGCATATCGTCGCCATTACCTGCGACATGGTGGTGCTCATGTTGGAGATGGACTCCTCCATTCTCTGCACATTTGCAGACATCACTGCTGCAAAATCTGCCAGAGCCTCATGCAATTGTTGCTGCCCCTCCAGGATCACCCTCTTTCTCGATGGCCCCCTGAGACTCAGCCTCTGAATGCAGCTGAGCAGAGCTAGGAGCGTCCTGCACCCTCCAGCAAGGAGTCTCCACTGCAGTCACTGTCATCACCATCTGCTCTTGCTCACTGATGTGTTAGACACCAGGTGACAACACTACTCTATTGCGCATAGGACCCACCAAGGTGTGCGTACCTGCGCTGGTGCTTGGGTCTGGGGATGGTGGACCCTCAGAAGCTGCAGCTTCCTCTGAAGATTCGTCTTCCTCCTCTGGCTTCGACAGTGGCGGAGGCTCTTGATGGACCTGTGGCAGAGTAAAGAGATGATTTAGACGTGTTACATTAAGAATGGGCAACAATACCATTATTCACATGAGGAACAATCACTGGCTGCTGACATCAGTCACCATATGAGTGATTGCTGTATGCCATGTGGCTGTATGAGATGTCATCCTGTCACCAGGTTGCTGAGTGGTTCCCATTTCTCCATCTCCCACCGTTGGAAACCTCCACGGCTCCCTCCTCTGCTTGGAGTCAAAGTACTGAGGACTGGAGGGCCACTTCTGGTTCTCTGTCTTCCCAGATGATCTGGGCTCTTTTCTCCTGCAAGGAGGGAAAGAAGAGACATTTAGAGAAGTTTGAGAGAGAGTGATGGAATAAGTGTAAGGAATGTGTGGGTTACATCTGTAGAGGGTGACTATGAGGGAGTGTGGTGACAATGCCAAATGGCCTCCTTGTGTGGGTTACTTGGTATGATTACATTAGAATGAGGGTGAGTGTGAGGGGTGGTGAGTCAGATGGGGATGTGAATTTGTACATAGAGAGAGAGGGATGGGTGGACCTGGAAGGTATGTTGGTGTGAGTAATGATGTGCAGGAGTAGGCTTGGGAAGGCAGAGTGAAGGGGATGTGGTGACAGGCACTTACCTTTCCTGATCTCATCAGATCATTGAATCTCTTCCTGCACTGTACCCATGTCCTCCTGACGACATCACTGCTGTGGACCTCCTCAGCAATTTTGAGCCATGCCCTTTTGGTCTCTTGGGGAGGTCGCTTCCGCCCATCAGTAGGGAAAAGGACCTCCCTGTGTGCTCTGACTCCCACCAGATTATGTAGCGAGGCATCTGAAAAACGGGGTGCAGCCCTCTTTCTTTGAGAACTTATTTTTATAACTTGTAGCAATCACTCAATCCTTTACAATACTCCCTCCACACTCCTACATCAACCTTCAAATGTGATGTGGCCAAGGCTGCTTTAAATAGCCCCGCTGGAAATGAGTCATCAATGACGTCATCAGACCCATACCATTTAGTCGGGCCAGGAAACGCGCTTGACTAGATTGATAGGGGTAACCCACACATTCCTTAAGTAAAAGTTGCAGTGGAGGACCTGCTGCTCACATCTTTGGGGTCCTGACCCATGTAAGGGGTTTTGCTAGGTCTCTCTCTCTGGTGAGACCTCTCTCTCTTTTGCACAGTAATTTACCGAGTGGTTCGACCCACTCACCCCTTAGGTTCTGTACACTGGACTTTGAGGCAGGAACTACAATGCAGAGAATACTCTGTAGACCAAGTTTAATGAAATGAAGTGAAATTTTATTGCATAAAGGAAAAATTGAATGTAAGCCAATAAGGTACATGGGAGGGAAAAACTAATCATAATGCAGTACTAACCAATATATCTACAGGCATATTATACTTTACACGGTTCACCATGAAATAGGGAAACACATGGAACATCGAGGGACAACAACTCATTGTTAATTATCCCCTAAAATGCCCACCCCCTAAACCTAGCTAAATTAGATTATGAGGGGCCAGAAACATGCTCACCAGTCCCAGTTAGAAAATAGAAGTTTTGAAGTCTGCGTTTTGGTCCTCTCAGGCGTCCTGTCTCCACGTGGTCAGCGGAACGCAGCGGGCTGCGACACACTCTTTTCTCCCTCGAGATAATGGACACGGACAGGCTGGATGTTAGCAGGCCTGGACGTCGGCGTGGAGAGAGCCCATCTGTTTGACCATGTTCATAAGGTTTCCTCTTGGAGGGTCGTCGTCTTCTCATCTCGTCAATGGCCCGGGGTTTGTCGATGATCTCCCGATAGCTACCCCGGGTCTGGACGCTGACTCAACCTGAACCACCAATGGCTACTCTGAGTATTCAAAACGTCTCCGATCCCAATCGTCTACCGAATCGTCTTCTTCTTCCGAGTCTGAGCGGCCTCTCTACCGAACCCGAACTCCTAACCGAACTGCACCTTCTTCGGACCCCCGAACGATCTCTCGAAAATGATCTCGACAATGCTCTTCTTGCTCTTCCACACTGCTCTCTCTCCGAAGTCCTAATGGCTACCCCAGGTCTCCAGTTATACTTCTCATGAGGCCCTTATCTCCCGCCATATCAAGGTTAGTCTTTGTTTAAATTTTGGCAGGCTTGTAGCACAGAGGGGTAGTCATTGTGTTTAAAGCACTTTCGGGATGGCCGGTGGCTGCCATCTCTAGTCTGGAATGAACTTGTATTGTCTTTAATGGGTCTTGATGTCCCCCTTTGAACTTGAGGCTGTTTCCCTTTGTCTGGGTAAACATTTTGATGGCCTTTATCTACAGGCCGATCTGATTGGATCTGCATCCAATCCATATGTATGGGGTTCTGTCTGGTTTCGCATTCTCTGAAATTGCATTCCAGAACTTACTGTGGGCTGAATTCACAAAAGCTGTCTGTGGACTGCAGGAACCATTTTAAAATGTCCCAAAAAGCTGGTCACGGGGTCTGGTGGCCATTTTGTGTGTCCCTTTTCCCGGGCTTCTTTTAAAACAGTCTTTAAAATTAAGGCCTTTTCTGCCAATAGACCTTTATAGGACAATGTTCAATTTTGTGAATCCTACACCCACTACGTGGATCACACCCACGCAATCCGTCTCAAAGGTAAAAAATCTGGCCCAAGTCTTTCACTAACAAAGACTTCTACCTATTTCCTTCATAAGAAAGAAGTTTAAATTTTACATGCGATGATCCAACTCCAAAAAGTGGCTAGCATACACAAACCTGAACACTGAAATCTACATGGTCAAGCTGTGTTTACTTACCAGAATAACATTCACCTAACGGTGCTAACAAATCCATGCATCCTATCGATAACTACTTCACCATGTGTCAATTACAAGAGAAATGCAGGGAACAGCACCAACTGCTGTACATGGCCTTCTTTGACCTCACAAAGGCCTTCGACACTGTCAACCGTGAGGGATTATGGAGTGTCCTCCTCAAATTCGACTGCCCTCAAAAGTTTGTCACCATCCTCTGCCTGCTTCACGACAACATGCAAGCCATGATCCTGACCAACGGATCCACCACAGACCCAATTTACATACAGACCGGGGTCAAGCAAGGCTGTGTCATCACAACAACGCTCTTCTCGTTCTCCCTGGCTGCAATGCTCCATCTCACCCTCAGTAAGCTCCCCACTGGAGTGGAGCTGATCTACAGAACAAAAGGGAAACTGTTCAACCTCCGTCGCTTCCAGTCCAGACCCAAGGTCGTCCCATCCTCTGTCACTGAATTACAGTATGCAGACGACGCTTGCGTCTGCACACACTCTGAGGTCGAACTCCAAACCATTGTCAACACCTTCACTGAAGCATATGAGAGCATGCGCCTTACACTAAACATCCGTAAGACAAAGGTCCTCTACCAAACTGCCCCCGCCACACAGTACTGCCCCTGATTATCAAAATCCACGTCGAGGCCTTGGAGAACGTGGACCACTTTCCATACCTCGGGAGCCTACTGTCAACAAGGGCAGACGTCGATGATGAAGTCCAACACCGTCTTCAGTGTGCCAGTGCAGCCTTCGGTCACCTGAGGAAGAGAGTGTTTGAAGACCAGGACCTCAAACCCAGCACCAAGCTTATGGTCTACAGAGCAGCAGTGATACCCGCCCTCCTCTATGCTTCAGATACATGGACCATGTACAGCAGGCACCTCAAAGCACTGAAGAGGTACCATCAACGCTGCCTCCGGAAGATCCTGCAAATCCATTGGTAGGATAGGCGCACCAATGTCAGTGTTCTCGCTCAGGCCAACACCCCCAGCATCGAAGCTTTGACCATGCTCAATCAGCTCCGATGGACGGGCAACATCATCCGCATGCCCGAAAGGAGACTCCCAAAGCAAGCGCTCTACTCAGATCTCCGACACAGCAAGAGAGCCCCAGGTGGGCTGAGGAAACGCTTTAAGACACCTTCAAAGCCTCCTTGAAAAAGTGCAACATCCCCACCGACACCTGGGAATCCCTGGCCCAAGACCGCACAAAGTGGAGGAGAAGCATCGGGGAAGGCACCGAACACCTCGAGTTTCTTCGCTGGGAGCAAGCAGAAGCCATGCGCAAACAGCGGAAGGAGCGCATGTTAACCCAAGCACCCCACCCACCCGCCCCTTCAACCACCATCTGCCCCACCTGTGACAGAGACTGTAGGTCCTGCATTGGGCTCATCAGTCACCTGAGAACTCAGTTTTAGTGTGGAAGCATGACATCCTCGGTTCTGAGGGACTGCCTAAGAGAGAAAGAGAGAGACTTCATACCATTATGTCTACCCTTTTGTGCCAGCTACCTTAATTGCTCTAGCTCCTAGTCAACTTCTATGAGATGCTCCCTGAGTGAGTTGAGGTTGAGCGATGGGTAGCTGGGATGGTTGCCCTGGAGCCTTAAAGGCCCAAGGTGACACATCTCAGTGAAACAAATGTCCCAGAGCAGCCAGCATCTGGCAACCTTTTTCATGCAGTGTATATGGGTACCAGGCCCATGCCTGAAGCTCCCTCATGTCCCGGTGTTGAAGAAAACCAGAAGGAAGCAGGTTCATTGCCACTCTCTGGCGAGACAGTGACATCTGTGACCACTCCTTGTAACTCAATAGTGCAGGGCACAGGCTCTGATTTGCTGTTAGTCGGTGTGATGACAGACATAATAGTCTCACTAAATTGTTGGAAGTCCTGTGACCTGGTGCTGTTCAGGCTGCTCCTCAAGGCATCTACTGAAGCAGTAGTGGCAGCCACTGTGAAGCCACCAATACCCTTAGCACCTCTTTCCTGGTGTCTTGCTGCTGCAGAAATCTCCTAGCCTGTCACTCACTCCAGGGTGTTGCAACACTCTTGCATACGGCTACTATTCTTTTGAATCAGATCCAAACATAGGCTTATAAAAATAAATGTTCTTTTATTTACCACAGCGTTTTGATTTCGGCTGCATCGTCTTTCTGCACAAAGCTTTCTTAAGTTCCCCTTATGTTGCATCTTTTTGCTTTCTATTCTTGCAGGGTGCACGACCTACATTGAAAAAATTATCCCATCTGAGGACCTGCTACTAGATTATGCTGTGCTGCCACATTCATTTCCGATTTATGGAAAATATCACACAGATAAGAGACTGGACAGGCTAAAACAATAAAATGTATTCACAAAAGGCAAAATACTACAGATACTGGAAATCTGAAATATAAAGAGAAAATGCTGGAAATACTCAGCAGGCCAGGTCGCAACTGTGGAGAGAGAAACAGAGTTAACATTTCAGTTATAAAATACAGTGAATTAATGAATACAGTGAGTACAAAACAACCAGATTCTCTGCTTGTCTTAATCAATGATCTGATGGATCATCAAAATGTATTGCTGCTGGTATCATATTCAGCAGAGTAAAAACTCATCTGAAAATGAAAAAGTGACAGAGCCATTGCAGGAAAACATAAACATAATTGGACTGTGAACTGGAAAATTGAGTAATGTCTCTGTGTGGAGTGGATAACTTTACTGTGTTGCTCAAATATTTCTCTATTATAAGGGTATTGAGCTCTTGGTTAAAATTATTCAGTTTCTCTGCATTGCAGTCACATCTGAAGTATAGCTGAGTAATCAGCAATAACGATGACAGGGAAACCCGAGAGAAGAGTGGAAATGTATTGTGCAGGGCAGAGCTTATTGGACAATCACCAACATTAACGTTCAACAACAGCCTACCTGCCCAGTGATATAGGCAATATTTTGCTGACTTCATGCTGCTGGCCGGGAGTCTTGCCTGCCAGCACGCATATCAGAAATTAATTAGCCAGTTGGGAAATCACCCCGGTAATATTTTGGGCAGACTGCAGAGAAAAAATATTCGCCCGTAATTTCCGATAGGAGGCTTCCTGCGTGCGGATGGCTCCTATCGGGAAAAAAATCTACGCCCTTACCTGAGGGCACCCGAGATGCGGCCATTTCCGATCCTGGGCCTCTCCAAAGTCGAAATGTGCAAGGCCCACGTATCCCAGGGGCGCATGCAGTTCGTAAGTGTCCCTGAGATCAGGTGGGCCAGGCGAGCCGATGGGAGAAGGGAATCCTCCTTCATACTTTTGACAGATAGACAGATAGACCTGTCAAAAGTATGAATGGGGATCACTGAAAAAAGACATCAAAACATTAAATAATTTTTTTTTTAAACCATGACTTTTAAAATGAGTTAAAATTACATTAAATTAAACATTTTAAACAAAAATTAATTTTTTTGAAAAAATAATTAAAGTTTTTTATAGGGGTAAAAGTAAACTTACCTTTTTTAAAAGCATTTTTAAATTATAAATGAGAGAACATTTTTTTAAAAACTTTTAAAAACTCTTATGCTGGTAAAAGCAGGCCTTACGCGTAAGATTTTTAAGGTATTTCAGCGGGCAGAGGTTCTGCAGAAAGCGGAACTCTCCACCCGCAGAGGCCCTTCTCCAGGGTAGGCATCCGATCTGTCAAGAGGATTTTTGACAGATCGGAAATTCCGGTTTTCAGCGCATGCGCTTCGCATGCCTGAAACTGGCATTTCCGATATACCTATGGATGTGTACACAGCTCGTACACTCCCTTAGGCATCAGAAAATACGGGCCAATAATTTCTTACTCCTAGATTTCATCTGAACTAAAAGCATTAATACCATATGCTGAATGAAGTGGGCTGACTTCGCACACAAGTTTATTTCCTACACTATCACAGTGATTGGGCTGTCAGACCTCTGCAAGGTGATTGGAGCACCATTATAAGAGCAATTGGTGCTTCCTATTTTGTATCACTCTCAAACATCAGCGTGGAATACCAGCCTCACACACTTGCTTCCCTTGGAATTCTATTTTGGGCCTTCATGGTCTTTGACTGAAAATATCAAGTGACAAAAGCATAGCAACAATGGCACAAGTATACAAGATAAACAGGATCTTAAGCTAACGGGCCAGAAATTCGTGTCCCCACAGGTGAGTATGCGCTGTGTACTCACGCGTATGGCCAACAAAAGTGCCGGTTTCGTGCATGCACTGCGCATGCGCTGGAAACCGGAACTTCCGTTCCCTTGAAGGAAGGAGTTCGGAGGTCAACCGCGTGCGCCAGAGAGGCAGCGCATACGCCTGGAACTTCTGATTTTTTTACGGGTTTCTCCGGGAGGGTAAGTCTCTAGCAGCTGCATGTTTAAAAAGCAGTCGCAAGGCCTGCTTTTAACAAGGTAAGTGGTGAAATAAGTAAAATTAAAACATTTTTTCCACAGGTTTATTATTTTTAAATACTTTAAAGAAAGGTAAGTTTATTTTTAGCCCCGTTAAAAACTGTAATTAATTTTTTCAAAAATTTAAATTATTGTTTAAAATAGTTATTTTGTGAAATTTATAGTTATTTTAAAAACGTGATTTTTAAAAATGTATTTGAAGTTTTGGTTAGGTTTTGGGGCTGATCCCTATTCATAGATTTGACAGGCCTTCCTGTCAAATTTATGAATGGAGATTCCCTGCTACGATTGGCTCTCCATGGCCCACGTGATCCCAGGGGACGCTTTGAACTAACTGTGCCCCTGGGATACGCAAGCACTGCGCGCCAGCAGCTGGAGGAGGCCCAGGATCGGAATCTCATGCGGGCCCACAACACAACAGCAGGCACGCTAGGTAAGTGCAGGTCGGGGGCTTGCACCCGCGGGAAGCCTCCGACCTGAATTTCTGGCCCAATGTGATTTCTAAACAGTCTTATGTGCACAATTTAAGGAGACATATTTTAAAACTATGTTGTCCATTTGAATTCTGTCAGAAATTTAGGGGTCGATTTTCCTGGAGCTGCCAGGCGTGTGGGGGGGAAATCGCAAAAATAGGGGGTCGCGACCTCCCCCCCCCGCCTGATTCCCTGCCCTGTCTGACTTTCACCGCGGCGTTTCAATCTGACCCGACTCAGTAGGCGGGACTGGTCTTTAGGCACCCTAATCACCAATAATTGGCATCTATAATGCCATTTTAAGGGGCCCTTGCTACTTTCAGCCTTTTCCCACACTAAACATGCCTGGTGGGAACACTGCTGATGAAACCTGGCGTGAACAATATCGGCTCGCTTACTTTCAGCTGCAGGTCAATCAGGAAAGAAGAGATTTAACCAGACAGCATTTGTAGTTGCAGGACCTTGTTGTTTCAGGCTTGGGGCAACTTGTTCAAGACTTAGGCACAGCTGTGGAAGGTTGGAGCCTCACACACTTCTCCAGTGTGAGCTCCTGTGAAGCACCGCTCGGCACCCTCACTCAGCGCTTCCTCAACGGAGGCATCTACCAGAAGTATGGGAGGCCTTTCTTCCCTTCCCTTCATGCCATTAGAGGATCTCCAGCAGCAGAGGCATCAGCAGCAGAACCAGGAACAGCAGCATCAGCAGCAGGAGCGCCAGGCTCACCTGAAGCTGCACAGGTCAGAAGGGGCCAGTGCTTGGATGTGGCTTGAGAGCACTTTGCTGCGCATCAGGGGGCCATGGGGACCCGTATCTGCACTGGCAGTCCTACTCAGAAGGACTTCCATGAAGGTCTGGTTTCTCTGTTCAATAGATGCCCATCGCTCCTCAAGAGATGTCATTCTATTATGAACACTCACCATGTTTTCCATACCCTGGCGACTTATCTCCTCCATGGAGGCTGCCAACCTTTCCATGGTGATGCGTTCATGTGCCAATGACTACGCAAAGGCTCAGCTCATCTTCGCTATGGACTCCTCCATTCGCTCCACACTCGCAGTGACCCTGGAGACAAAACCTGCCAGAGACTCCTGCATCTGTGCATGGAAATCCATCACCTCTTCTCTTGCGGATGGACCCAGAGGCAGAGGGTCGACATGCAGCTGAGCTGAGCTGGCAGAGTCCTGCACCCTCCGACGAGGACTCTCCTCTGCTGTCCCTGTCTCCACAATCTGCTGATGCTCACTTGTGAGCTGTGAAACACCAGGTGACAACACTACTCTATGTCCCGAAGGTCCCCCAAGGTGTGAATGTCTGCAGTGGTGCTGGGTGGAGCTTCCTCTGAGGAGTCTGGCTGTACAGCCTCTTCCTCCTCCACAGTGGGGATGGGGGCTCTGGATGGTACTGTGGGGGAGTGAAGGAAGGAGTTAGAGATGTAATGCCAAGGTTCTTCTGGTGACTCTCAGCGAGTTGACATCTGCTGACACCTGCATCCATGCAGCCTTGGTCTCAGTGGAAGGCCTCTTCCTCCCTGACCTAGGGAAGAGGACCTCCCTGTGGGCCCTAACCCCATCCAATAATGCCTGCAGTGAAGCCTCGTCAAATTTGGAGGCAGCTCGGGGTCTGGCACTGGCCACAGCTGCTGCAGGCTCCTCTGCCATCCTGTATGGTGCGTTTGGAAGCCTTCAGAGGATGCAGTGCTTGCTGTGGACCTTGAAAGCACTACGAATGATGACATCATACTGTGGGGCTTTCTGACTGGAAATAGTCAATTAGCAAGGGTTCCCACATGCTGGAAATGAATTGGCCAATTGAGGGAAAATTGCATCGATGTGGCAGACCCATTTAGATTCATGTGGGAACTCCGACATTCGGGGAACCCGACAATTCCTCGCACCTGTGGGAAAATCGGCCCCTTAATTTCCATTTTATCGATCATTAATTGAACCATACTGTTGGAGCAGACACTTGGCTACGGGAAGTCACTGGCTTGCCTATTGGTTCTTCAGTACATTTAATCCCAGGAGCCTTTAGGCTCAAATTCAGTAGACTTCTGTCCTTGTTACAGCTGCCTCTGGGAAAAGAAGAGCAAGACTTGAACAGCGCTGTAAGAATTATTGGTGCTTAAGCTTGACTATTGGGTATGATTAATTAATACAATCTGCTGCATTTTTACAATAAACATAATTTTGGAGAGACTCGAGCACAATCTTAACCAAAAAAAGCAAAGGTTTCCTGCTGTGCCCATTCCAATATTTATTTTAGAAACTTTGATACATTCTGTGTCATCTGGGTCAGTAATAAACCTGCTGCTCTAAACAAGGATTTCTTGCTTCAATAAAGAAATTATTCATGGCCTTGGAGCTTTAGTAAAAGAGCGCAGTAAAAGCTTTCACAGTTGTCACGTGAATGGGTAATGTTTGACGTTACTTCCAGTGTTTTACAAACAAATTGTTTACATTGTCCTGATCCACTGTTTATATTGCACATTGCAATTGTGTGTTTAGGCAAAAGGTGAAATTGTGAAAGGGGTCATTTTAAACTAGTTAACAGACACCAAATTAGCATGTGGTGAGTGATGCTGGATGTGCGATATGACGTTTTCAAAATGATCTTTCCTCTTGTAGATGTAAAGATCCAGGGAAATCTTGAACATCAATGGAATGCTGAGTTTAAGCGTCAACCTTGGCTCACTGGTAGCACCCTTGCCTCCAAGTCAGAACATAAGAACATAAGAAATAGGAGCTGGAGTAGGCCATTCGGCCCTTCGAGCCTGCTCCACCATTCAATAAGATCATGGCTGATCTTCTACCTCATCTCCACTTTCCTGCACTATCCCCATATCCCTTGACCTCCTCATAGGACAATACCCTCATCCCAGGAACCAGTCTGGTGAACCTTTGTTGCACTCCCTCTATGGCAAGTATCTCCTTCCTTAGGTAAGAAGGCCAAAACTGTACACAATACTCCAGGTGTGGTCTCACCAGGGCCCTATATAATTGCAGTAAGACGTCTTTACTCTTATACTCTGATCCTCTTGTAATACCATTTGCTTTCCTAATTGCTTGCTATACCTGCATGTTAACTTTCAGTGATTCGTGTACAAGGACACCCAGGTCCCTCTGAACACCAACATATCCCAATCTCTCACCATTTAAAAAATACTCTGCTTTTCTATTTTTCCTACCAAAGTGGATAACTTCACATTTCTCCACATTATATTCCATTTGCCATGTTCTTGCCCACTCACTTTGTCTGTCTATATCCCCTTGAAGCCTCTTTGCATCCTCCTCACAACTTACATTCCCACCCAGCTTTGTATCATCAGCAAACTTGGATATATAATATTTGGTCCCCTCATCCAAATAATTGATGTATATTGTGAATAGCTGAGGCCCAAGCACTGATCTTTGCAGTAGCCCACTAGTTACCTGAAAATGATCCGTTTATTCCTGCTCTCTGTTTTCTGTCCATTAACCAATCCTCAGTCCATGCTAGTATATTACCCCCAATCCCATGAGCACTAATTTTGTTTAATAACCTCTTGTGTGGCACCTTATCGAAGGCCTTCTGAAAATCTAATTACACCACATCCACTGGTTCCCCCTTATCTGTTCTGCTATTTACAACCTCAAACACGATTTCCCTTTTATAAATCCGTGTTGACTCTGCCCAATCCTATTATTATTTTCTAAGTGCCCTGTTACCACATCCTTAATAATAGATTCTAGCATTTTCCCTACTACTGATGTCAGGCTAACTGGTCTATAGTTCACCGTTTTCTCTCTCCCTCCTTTCTTAAATAGTGGGGTTACATTTGCTACCTTCCAATCTGCGGGAACCATTCTAGAATCTATGGAATTTTGGAAAATGTCAACCAATGCATCCACTATCTCTATAGCCACCTCTTTCAAAATCCTAGGATGTAAGCCGTCAGTCCAGAGGATTTATCGGCTTTCAATCCCATTAATTTCTCCAGTATTATTTTTTTACTAATACTAATTTTTTTCAGTTCCTCCTTCTCGCTAGAGCCTTGGTTCTCCACTATTTCCAGGAAGTTTTTTGCGTCTTTTTCCGTGAAGACAGACACAATGGGCTGGATTTTGTCAATGGGGAGCTTTTGGAGGCGGGATTCCCACTTGTTGGGTTTTAGTCCCGCCTCCATCGACTTGTGGCCAACCCATGCTATTTTCCCTTGATTGACCTTGTTAAGCCCGCCCAATGGGCTTAGCATGCCAATTAAGGGAAAGACAGTTACAGGTGACATCAGCGAGTGCCGTTTCATCTGTCAAGAGCTTTTGACAGATGAAATGTCATTGTTTGACAGCTCTGTGTAGCTGTCAAACACTGACAATCTGTCTTCTAAGTTGAGTCTTTAGACTCAGTTAGAAAGCCTTCCTGACCAGAAAGCAGAAGGCTGCACCTTTTGACAGTTCAGCGGCCATTCTGCTTTCTGTGCCGGTGAGCTGAGGGACTCCCGAGACCTGAAGGGAGGAAGCCTGCAGGAAGAAGTAAAGGTAAGTAAAACTTATTAAAACACTTTACACACACCTCACACACTTACCTCTGCACACATGCACCCATTACTCACCTGCACACCGGACAGCTCGGCCCCTCCGACCCCCACAGACCGACGGCCCACCTCGCTGACCCTGGTGAGGTTCGGAGCCGTCGGGAAGCCCACACTTCAGGGCTCAAAATAGAGATTAGCCAAAAAACTGTCTGCTAACTACCTGTTAACAGGCAATTAATTGGCATTAATCCCCTTCCGGCCTCGAGGAAGCGGGACCCGGTGCGGGTCGGCTACCCACCTCCTGGCAAGATGGCATGGAGACGGGTTGGGGACGGGTTGGGACGGGTTGGGCACCCACCCCCAAATTCTGCCATTTTCCCGGCAGTCCCGCCTCCAAATCTGCCTCCCCAGGGCTGGCAAAATCCAGCCCAAAGTATTTGTTTAATTTCTCTGCCATTTCCTTATTCCCCATTATAACTTCTCCTGTCTCAGCCTGTAAGGGACCCGCATTTACTTTCGCTAATCTTTTCCTTTTTACATTGCTATAGAAGCTTTTACAATCTGTTTTTATGTCACTTGCTAGTTTACTCTCATTCTATTTTCCCTTTCTTTATCAATTTCTTGGTCCTACTTTGCTGAATTCTAAAATCCTCCCAATCCTTAGGCTTACTACTCTTTTTGGCAACATTATAAGCCTCTTCCTTTGATCTAATGCTATCTTTAACTTCTCTTGTTAGCCTCGGTTGGACCACTTTTCCTGTGGGGTTTAGAGGAATGTATATTTGTTGTAAATTATGTATTAATTCTTTAAATGCTAGCGATTGCTTCTCTACCATCATACCTTTTAATGTAGTTTCCCAATCTATCTTAGCCAACTCGCCCCTCATACCTACGTAGTTTGCTTTGTTTTGATTTAAGACCCTAGTTTCGGATTTAACTGAATCACTTTCAAACTCAGTATAAAATTCTATCATATTATCGTCACTCTTCCCTAAATGCCCCTTTACTACAAGGTTATTAATTAACCCTTTCTCATTGCACAATGTTAGATGCGGGTTCATGCCCCACTCCAATGACTTCGGCATTTCAGTGCAGTACTAAGGGAGTACTGTTGCACTGTCAGAGATGCTGTCTTTCGGGTGAAACATTATACCAAAGCCCTGCTAGCCCTCTGTGGGGGATATAAAAGATCCTATAGCACTATTCGAAAAAGAGCAGGGGAATTCTTCTGCTGTACTGACCAGCATTTATCACTCAACCAACTCCCAACACCACTAAAACCAGATTATTTGGTCATTTTTCTCATTGTGGGCTTGTGGGCAAATTAGCTACCATATATCCCGACATTATATGTGACGACACTTCAAAAGTACTGGAGGTTGTGAAAAAGTGCTACATTTTGTTTATATAAGTATTTTATTATTTCTTCCTTCCATCTTTTCCTTCTTTTACAGGTCCTCTCATTAAGGAACAAGACTGTTCCCTTTCCCCAGCATGAAAGAAAATCTTCAGTTTAATTAGATATGTTCTATGCGCTCAATTCTATATTTGCTGATAGCAGTAGCAATGGCATCCTGCCGACAATGAACATTTGCACTGGTGAATTGCTATATGCGTTGACTTTGTGCTGTTTTATTACATCGTTTGTATTTATGCACTCTCTGCATTTTCCTGCCTCAGTCTATATGGGTCAATTCTTCCATACCTATATATTCCTTATCTATGTTAATGGAGAATCATAACTCTTTTGGGAAGGGAAGGAGCCTAAAAAGTAATAGCATTATTTATATCATTTTTGTCATAATAGTGTCACACATGACGTCATAACACACGTGAACAATATCTTGCTAATACTTGTTGCCAAACACTTGCTTATGATAAATCATTAGCTTTCTAGCAGCAATTATGCTCCTTTCAATTACAATTATCATGAAATATAATAATCTGGTAGGTTGGAATTGGGGGAAAGCTGGCTTCTGGTTTGCCTAAGGTGGTTGGCCTGGTTTAGGCTGCCTGGAAACTAAAGCTGAAACCGATCCTAATTGGGAGCTGTGTTGCAGAAGAATACATTTTGGTATTAACTGTAACATTTGTGTTACTTGGAAGTTACAGGGTTGTAATATTGGGAGTGCCGAGGAGCACACATTTCATGACCATTGTAGCAGATTGCTCCGAAGGATGAATGGCTTCCGTGCACTGCTTCACGAAAGAAATACATTGGGTTTAACTTGTTATTATTGGTATCATAGGTACTTGAGGGAAAAGCAAACCACATTCTAAGGCTAACAATACACATGCAGTGCTTTCCTACCACTCTTATAAATTGGGCTTTGCAGCAAAGGTAGCATGCCGCTTGCTGGTAGTGCCAGGTAAAATGTTGTATAAGTGCTGTATAGCTGACCTTCAAGATACTGAACTCTTATTGCAATGGGTTTTGCAATCAATGCTCTCCTGTCATTGGATTTGACGGAGTAGGACAAGCAAGAGCAGGAAAAAGATACCATAGATGTCAAGTGACACAGAGTATACAGTCTGATCTTGCTGTTCCACTATCCATTGGGTATTATGTTCTATGCACAGAAACCTGGACTGAACAGTTACCTTATCAGATGGGCAGTGACAGAGCTGTACTATCTCCTTCAAATCAGATCTACTGTCCAGAAGGAACTGCCAGTGACACAAAAGTCACCATGGTCCTCCATTTTTAAGTTTCTGGCTCAAGTTGATCCCCAACTTTTATTTAAATCAGGCACTTGCCCCATTATACAAATGAAGTGCTAGATCAATACTATAGCTGCATAACCCACAGTTCGAACAGACTATTTCTAAGAGCTTTCTTGTTAGAAGGTGTAAGTGTGTTTGGCTGGCCTCAGAGTTTCCAGAGCAGACTCCTGGAACTTTGGCCCATGACCTCCTAAGGGTGTGTATTATGGTGGCTCTGCATCCAAAATGCCATCTAAGTCAGATGCAGTTGTAGTTCGCTAGTCCTGTTAATTTGCTTGGTGATGCCTCATTCATCACTACTCAAGACCAGGCGCTTTTGCTCGGTACTCTCTGTATGACAGCTGAACATTGGGAAGCCATAACGTCTGTCAGTCTCTGCTTCAAGGTTATCTCTGTGCAATCTTATAGGCGAAGAGCACATCTTTAAGACTGGAGCCCAAGGTCGCTATAGCAGCATTGTGTGCATTCATGAAAGATGCTTCCACTATACTACTGATGTCTCCACTGCTGATGCCATAGGAATGGTCATGTGTTCCATGGCAGACTGCGATGTTGGCCATAAAATAGTTGGGACACCCACAATTACAGGCGATTGCATACTACCTTGTTTTGCAAGAAGAAGAATACTACAAAGACATTGAAAGTATGCAGTCCAGTGTTAACATCATAAAGCTGCACAGTTTCAGGGGCATACTGCAGCGATAAATGGAAAATGCTCAACCATTATCTTTGACATCCTGTGCATGTTTTACAGCCTGATGTAATCAGGTCAAAGTAATTGTGCAGCAGCAAACAGCAGTATTTAAAATGTCTACGAGGGTGCAATCTAAGCTATTTACATATTAATGTCTCATTGATAAAAGAAGCGTGTCATATGTTTAATGGACTATTGTGCATCAGACACATGGTTATTTTCTTTAAGTGAACCTGGATTAACCTCAAAGGTACCACAATGAAAAGAGAGAACATAATGCCATGGACAAAACCCTGCATTTTGTCACAGCTGCATATTCCTTGTGTGAATTCCCTTTAAGAACTATTGCTGTATACACAAGTTACCATAACACTTCCTAATTGTAAATGCACAATACATAAGAAGAAGAATTTGGCTGGGAAATTCGATAAGACCCGAAAATGAGCGCGAGCACCACAAGGCAAGATTTGCTGATAGGCTATGTGCTCAGCAGGAGGCCCAAGGTCATGTTGCTGGAGCGACGCTGCATTTGCTTAAAGCAAGGCTGTTAGGGCTAGAAATTCGGTGAACTTGCACCTCTCGTTAGCCCATGGGGGAGGCTAACGGGGCACAGATGACTTTCCACCCAGGCGCAGAGCCGCTAACAACTCCCGCTAAATTCAGCAGGAGTTTAGCAGCGGCGGTGACCAATAGCACCCCGCTCTGCTGCGCAGGCGATGACGACGTCATCACCTTGCGCAGCGCCCCATTTTTGCCCCACTTGCAAAATTGGTCTGCGCCCCATAATCTGCGCCGAGAAATGACAGCGACCGATTCAGGGGGTGGGTACGGAGTGGCAGGAGGCTCGTGGGGCACTAAGTAAAGGGGAGGTGACGGGCAGGAGAAAAGAAATTGGCCGACTTACTTGCCGTGGGCCATTGCATCTTTGAACCCTGGGTCCGTGCCGCTCTTGAGTGCCAGGCTGTTGGCATGGCACCCCACTCCACGGTGGTCCAGGTAGGGCCCCACAGAGTTGTGGGCTTGGGTTCTCACCTTTAATGAGGGGATGAGCCCTTCCATGCAGCAGCACTACATGGCCCAGTGCGTAGCGCTGCAGAGCGCACCGCCCCGATATTCGGGGTTAGTGCTCTAAGAAGGAAGTGGAGTGCTTGAATTAGCGATCGCTGGGGCTATTTTTCGACCCACAACGGTCGCTAACAAATTTATCACCATTAGTTTTCAAGGCAGTCTCTAGCCCTTAAAGGTGAACTGCTTTCTGAAAAAAATTAAAAATCATTCAAAACTAGGCAGTCTCTAGCCCTAAAAGCTGAACTGAATTCTGCACATAAAAATGGTAAAAGTGCTTCAGCACTAACACAAATGGGTCAACAGGCCAGGGAAAGGGCACCCAAGGTCTCGGATGCAGCACTTGAGCTTTGTGCAGGGGGACAACACTGCAGGAGAGGTCCTCTGCCCACAGAGGGCCAGGAGGCCCACCAGAAAGAAGGATATGGGACCAGATCGCTGAGGTGGTCACTGCCAGCAGTGTCACCTCCAGGACCTGGCTCCAGTGCCCAAAGAAGTTTCATAACCTCAGACAAGTGGTCAAGGTCAGTGATTGCATCTTCAAAAGCCATCTCCTACCAACACACACACGTGCCACACCAGTGTCAGACAATGGCTATCTCCAACAAGAGAGAATCTAACCACCGCCCCTTGACATTCAACGGCATTACCATCATCTAATCCCCCACCATCAACAACCTGGGGATCACAATTGATTAGAAATTGGACCAGTCACATAAATACTGTGGCTACAAGAGCAGGTCAGAGGCTGGCTATTCTGCGGTGAGTGTCTCACCTCGTGACTCCCCAAAGCCTTTCCACCATCTACAAGGCACAAGTCAGGAGTGTGATGGAGTACTCTCCACTTGCCTGGATGAGTACAACTCCAACAACACTCAAGAAGCTCGACACCATCCAGGACAAAGTAGCCCACTTCATTAGCACCCCATCCACCACCTTAAACATTCACTCCCTCCGCCACCGATGCAACGTGGCTGCAGTGTGTACCATTTACAAGATGCATTGTATGGAGGATGCATCCTCCGCCTGCTTCACGACGACATACAAGCCGTGATCCTGACCAACGGTTCCACCACAGACCCAATTCACGTATGGACCAGGGTCAAGCAAGGCTGTGTCATCGCACCAACGCTCTTTTTGATCTTCCTTGCTGCAATGCTCCATCTCAGCCTCAGTCAGTTCCCCGTTGGAGTGGAGCTAATTTACAGAACAAACGGGAAACTGTTCAACTTCCGTCGTCTCCAGTCCAGACCCAAGGTCAGCCCATCCTCTGTCACTGAATTACAGTATGCAGACGATGCTTGCGTCTGCGCTCACTCAGAGGTCGAACTCCAAACCATCATCAACACCTTCACCGAAGCGTACGAGAGCATGGGCCTTACACTAAACATCCGTGAGAAAAAGGTCCACTACCAACCTGCTCCCACCACACAGTACTGCCCCCCGATTATCAAAATCCACGACAAGGCCTTGGACAACATGGACCACTTTCCATACCTCGGGAGTCTACTTTCAACAAGGGCAGACGTCGATGACGAAGTCCAACACCACCTTCAGTGTGCCAGTGCAGCCTTCGGTTGCCTGAGTTAGAGAGTGTTTGAAGACCAGGACCTCAAACCCAGCACTAAGCTCATGGTCTACAGAGCAGCAGTGATACCTGCACTGCTGTATGCCTCAGAGACATGGACCATGTACAGCAGGCATCTCAAAGCCATTGGCTGGATAGGCGCACCCACGTCAGTGTTCTCCCTCAGGCAAACATCCCCAGCATTGAAGCTTTGACCACGCTCAATCAGCTCCGATGGACAGGTCACATCGTCCGCATGCCCGATACGAGACTCCCAAAGCAAGCACTCTACTCGGAGCTCTGACACGGCAAGAGAGCCCCAGGTGGGCAGAGGAAATGCTTCAAGGACACCCTCAAAGCCTCCTTGAAAAAGTGCAACATCCCCACTGACACCTGGGAATCCCTGGCCCAAGACCGCACAAAGTGGAGGAGAAGCATCCGGGAAGGCGCTGAACACCTCGAGTCTCTTCGCCGGCAGCAAGCGTAAGCCAAGCGCAGGCAGCGCAAGGAGCGCACATCAACCCAAGCACCCCACCCACCCGCCCCTTCAACCACCATCTGTCCCACCTGTGACAGAGTCTGTAGGTCCCGCATTGGACTCATCAGTCACCTGAGAACTCATTTTTTAATGTGGAAGCAAGACATCCTCGGTTCCGAGGAACTGCCTAAGAAGAGAAGAGGCACTGCAGCAACTTGCCAAGGCTTCTTCAACAGAACCTCGCAAACCCGTGATCTCTTCCACCTAGAAGGACAAGGGCAGCAGGCGCATGGGAACACCACCACCTCCAAGTTCCCCTCCAAGTCACACACCATCCTGAATTGGAAATATATCGCTGTTCCTTCATCGTCGCTGGGTCAAAATCCTGGAACTCCCTCCCTAATAGCACTGTGTGAGTACCTTCACCACATGGACTGCAGTGGTTCAAGAAGACGGCACACAACCACCTTCTCAAGGGCGATTAGGGATGGGTAATAAATGCTGGCCTTGTTTGCGATGCCCACATCCCGTGAACGAATAAAAAAAACTGCACCGCTAGCCTCACAGACTGCTCAATGCACGATCGCCCCCATCACTCACCTACCAACAATCTGTGCCAAACACGAGGTACACCTCCCATTCCTAGCTTCACCTCACCCCCTTGGAGGAGATGGTGCTGGCCATTCTTGGCAAGGGCATGGCTGAGCCCTTGGCCAGTGGTGGGGTTGAAAGAATACAAGATGCTGGTATCCTCATATATTATCCTCCTTCTCACATCCCACTTCCCCCTCATCCCAAAATCTCTTCTGATCTACAAGCTGCACATTGTGTAAGCAATGCACGTGTTGCTTTCCTGCCCTCCCCTCACCACTACTCTACCCTTGTGCCTTCCTCATTTCAGACACCCTTGAAATCCAGCCTACCCAGCCAGTGGTTGACTAAGAAGAAGAGGAGAGTGAAGAAGAAGAAGAAACACCATCACTCGATTTCACACTCCCAGCCACCAGCTCCTTGAGTTTGTCTTGTAAGGCCATCTGCAGTGTCCCCACTGAAAGCCAGCCGCCTTTCACCAGCCATGCTGCAGCCACTGGAGTAGCACTAGGATAAGCAAAGGCAGGACAGTTACTGAGGGAATGTACAAGGGTGATTGGTTGATTTTTTGATGTAATATTGGATGCATATATGGATAAAGTTGGATTGGAAAGTTTGCTTTGTGGTGGCTTTTATTTCAGCATTGTAGCCAAGAGGATGCTGTGATGGTCAGTAACAAAGGGAAGATAAGGTGTGGGACTAATGCTGAAAGGGGAATTGGGGTTGTGTTCACTAGTGCCGCAGGCGGATGATTCGATCCTGCATATCCTGGCCACAAAGGGGCTGTCTGGGTTGCCTCCTTCCTTCTGCTATTTCCTCTTCTGCATCTTCTTCTTCTGAGTCTTCCTCTTCTGCTTCCTCCTCTTCTGCTTCCTCCTCTTCTGCATCTTCCTCTTCCCTCTGCGAGCAGGCTGTTCCCTTTGATGACTCTGCTTCATCTCCATGTGATGCTGCAGCCCAAGGGGGACTGCAACTAGAGCGCCCAGGAGTGGGAGCAAGTGATTTTCTCAGAGGTCTTCCTTTAACATCCAAAGCCTTGCAAGCATCCAGCAGCACTCTTTGCACTCCCTGCACACTTTAACAACTTTTTAACTGTATTGCATCAAGTCACTACTCCAATAAAATGTAAAAAGAATACAGTGTAAAAGCTGAAATTGAAACTTACCTGAAAGTTGTGTGTGTCACTTTAAGAAGCACTGACAGCGTCTCTGTAATACTGCTGCACACACGTTCTTCCATGCGTTGTTTGGAGAGGGCGGTGTGCAAAGCGGCAACATCCAAAATCGCAGTAATGCGTCACTTCAGGTGTTGCACAATGATTGATGTCACGATCTGCATATTTACATGTGACAGGCGTGGGTAGGTGGGTACTAGATTCTATTTTTCCTTTCTTGCATGTCCAGTCCCTAGTTGTTGAATTGGCTTTTGCTTGACCTTACACTCTCCATACTGATGTAAAATGACAGTGCTGGTAGCTGTACTGAGTTATTTCAGGATATTAATTGGCTGCTTAGTGCCGTTAAGAAGTGCATCTCTGCATTAATTAATGTGTCTCTCCATTGCATGGTCTACTATGCAGTTGTTAAAGGGCACGTTTTAGTTTACTCAGTGAAATCCGTAAAACCAGGTGTTAGCAACTTTCTTTGTAATGCTCAAAAACCTAAAATAATACTCAGTTAACATTTGAGTAGCAATTTGTAGACTGTGTTGTAAATTGTTAAGATACGAGTGTCTCCTCTTGATTCCACTCATTGCTGATTCCTAATCTTAGCTTAACTAGCTGGGGCAGGTGGTCAAAGAGGCAGGTCAACTTCAAGGAGGAGAAATTGGAAAGAAAGCCCACCTATGTCTCTCTCGTACTTCTCTTACTATCATCTTTAGAATAACACTTGCAGACAGGTAAAAACTAGTTGTTTATCTCTCTTTATGTATATTTGATGCATGGATAAAGACAGAGGGGAGACCTGCTGGCACAGTAGACTGGTGTAGTGACCTCTCACTTTAGGATGCCATTTCCAGATTGGAATGCTGAAACAAAATCTCTTTTCTCTCTGTCCCATTAAGAATGGAATAGAGACAGAAAATGGAGCTTTGCTCTGCATCTGGCCTATGCTATACTTGATACAGGGTGCCAATGTGGAAAATTGTAAACATTACATCCACTACTGATTTCTTCACAGAAGCACAGAAAAAGATACCCTAATATCTAGGCCCGGATGCTTGCCGTTCATTACACTTACAGACTTTTCATGGGCTTTTGTGTGGCAACTTATGGTAATTAGAGATCCATTTCAGCGCGGCACCCTCTCCAGGGGATCTGGGACCTGTAGAAACAGGACAAGCATCAGCAAGTCTCTTCAACCAATCAGATTGAAGAATTCTTACTGAGACACGTAGGGCTCGATTTTGCCATGGGGCGTGCTGGGGGCGTGTCAGCCGCTTTTTGTGTTAGCCACCTGACTCCAATTTGATGTGGGAAAAATATGCGATTTTCACCTAATTGGGCAATTGATTTCCAGTGTGTGGGAACCCCTGGCCCACTTAGTCTTTCCATCCTGAAAGTCGCCTCCGATGATATCATCAGTGCTGGTGGATTTAAGGCCTGCAAGCAGCCTTGCTTCTTCTGCAGACTGCAAACCTTATGCCCTTTGCTGTGATAGATTCATCCAGCCAATATGTCCAACAGTAGGCCAAAGTCTGCACCAAGTTTCGATGACACCGCCCTGCAAGCTCTGGTGGAGGGAGCAAGAGGAAATAAGGAGGTGCTCTTCCCTTCCTCAGGGAGGAAGAAGCCTCCCCAGCAGACAAAAGCTGGGAGGATGCAAGTGGCCCAGGAGGTCAACTCTTTGTCTATGTGCCGCAGAACCTGGCTGCAATGCAGGAAGAGGTTTCATGACAATCTGCGTACTGGAAAAGTGAGTATGAGTTTCCCATCACCCTCAATCTGATCCCCATTGCCTCTCCTCACCAGCACTCAGCTTTGACAACCTCTTCCTCCACATCCCACTTGACACTGACATCCCTGCACCCTTACCCATTCCCTCTCTCTCTATGGTCACATTCACCTAACTATTCGACTATGCAGCCCTCACACTCCCTATCGCTGTGATGCTATGAAAACAACTTACAACACACAGGGAGGGTCCTTGGTCTTGCCACCTCACTCCATCTTTGTCTCCATCTAACCATCAATGATATGGATTCTCTACACTCACTCCTTCATTCTCACTCAAACCCCTCTTGTCTCCCTGAAATAAAGAGTAGCTTGCCTTTCAAAAGCTAGGCTTTATTAACCTTAAAAAACCAGCAGTACATGTTAAGCACCCAGTCTCAACCAGACTGTAGAGAACTGAATTTAAGATGGCCACCACAGGTCACATGGAATCAACTAACCAATAAGTTTACAGCATATATCTCAAGGCAGGAAAACAGGCAACCAATTACAATGTTTCTTATAAAACAAGAATAATCACCACATTCACCCCTCCTTTTAAAATATACTTCAACCTAGGTAGCCTTTACAGTTTACAATTAGTTATTTATGACTAGAGCAATACAAGTATAATGCCTTCAACAATTTTAAAATTTTACTATTAAATTATTAATTATTTTAAAAGTCCATTTTTAATCGGTCGACCGGATATCTTGTTCGTGTCGACCTTCTTAGCCTTGGTGGAGTTCCTTGCCCTCCCACACCAGGAGACACAGAAATATCTTCTGCAGGGAGGCTATCAATATCCCGATTATCAACAGTTTCCGGATTGGAAGTCCCATTAGAAGGTAGACTGGGAGGGTCATGAACATCCATCGGGGGCAGACTGAGAGAATTGTAAGTGTCTGCAATAGGATTGGAAATGTTCGTAGTATCTGTGACGACATCAACATTATCTGAATTATGGCTATTGTTAATGTCCTCAGGAGAGGGCTGGCCACCACAAGGAGCTAAGTCTTTAACTGAAACCGTACTTTCTTTCCCATCTTGGAATCGAATATGAGCATATTGGGAATTTGCCTCCAATAGCTCCACCTCCTCCACTAAAGGATCATACTTTGACAGTCTAACATGGCGTCGGAGCAGCACAGGTCCCTGCATAGTAAGCCATGAAGGTACCGAATATCCCGTAGAGGATCTCCGTGGATAGTTGAAGAGCCTTTCATGGGGGGTCACATTAGTAGCCATTGAAAGCAATGATCTAATGGAATGCAGGGCATCAGGCAGTACCATTTCCCACTGTGTATTCTTAAGGTTCCGGGATGTCAAAGCCAACATAACTGCCTTCCAGACCACCCCATTGTATCGTTCGCACTGTCCATTACCCTGGGGATTATATGGGGTAGTTCTGCTAGTAGAAATTCCCCGACTCTGGAGGTATTCCTTCAACTGGGAAGACATAAAAGAACTTCCCTGATCCGAATGGTTATACGCAGGCATCCCAAAGATGACAAAAAGTTGAGTCAGACATTTAATAACTGTAGCAGCTGATACATCTGCACAAGGAAAAGCAAAAGGGAACCTTGAAAACTCATCCACAACAGTAAATATATATCGATTCTGAGTCGTTGAAGGAAGAGGCCCCTTAAAATCAACGCTCAGGCGTTCAAAAGGAGAAGTAGCCTTTATAAGATGAGCTCGTTGAGGCTTAAAGAAATTCAGTTTACACCGGGCGCAGACAGAGCATGACGAAGTCATCCGCTTGACGTCTTCAACTGAAAAGGGCAAATTCTTACTGCGTACGAAGTGTATCATCCTCGTAACACCAGGATGGCACAAAGCATTATGAAGATTAATAAGCGTATCTCCGTGAAGCACAGAACAATAAGCCCTCGACAGCGCATCAGCGGCAACATTATCCTTCCCCGGACGATAGACTATATCGAAATGATAGCATGCCAACTCGATCCTCCACCTCATTATTTTATCATTCTTAATCTTTCCGAAATGTTTGACATCAAACATGAAGGACACAGATTTTTGGTCAGTTACTAACGTAAAATGTCGCCCAGATAAATAATGTCTCCATTTACGCAGTGCTTCTACTATTGCGTACGCCTCTTTCTCTATTGATGAATGTCTCTGCTCACTATTGCTCAGAGTACATGAGAAAAAGGCCACAGGTCTTCCATTTTGATTCAGGGTAGCCCCAATTGCAAAATCGGAAGCGTCCGTCTCAATCACAAAGGGAACCTGCTCATCAATAGAATGCACAACTGCTCCAAGGATATCCTTTTTAAGATTATCAAAACACATCCTGGCCTCCCGTGATAGAGGATATGTCGTAACCCGAATAAGGGGCCGGATCTTCTGTGAGAAGTTTGCAATCCAATTAGAATAATAAGAAAACAGTCCAACAACTCGTTGCAAGGCCTTAGAATTAGTAGGGCAAGGTAACTCAATCAGTGGTCGCAGCCATTCTGGGTCTGGTTTAATCTTGTTTCCCGAGATAATATACCCCAGTAAATTTACCTCGGTGATCGAAAAGATACACTTCTCTTTATTAAAAGTTAAGCCAACTTTTTCCGCAACTTGAAGGAATCTTTCTAGATTAAAATCGTGCTCCACCCTTGATTTGCCACACACCGTGATGTCATCTAAATATGAGAAGGTGTCAGAGAGAGAGTTATCACTTATAAAAGCATCCATTGCCCGTTGAAAACAGGCGACACCGTTAGTAACACCGAATGGTACTCGGCAAAACTGGTACAGCTTTCCGCCAGCTTCAAAGGCCGTATATGGTTTGTCCCTCTTAGCGATAGGAATCTGATGATAAGCACTCTTTAGGTCAATAGTGCTAAAAACCTTATATTGAGATACTTTATTGATAAGCTCATCAATCTTAGGCAGGGGGTACGCATCTAATTGAGTATACCTGTTAATAGTTTGAGAGTAGTCTATCACCATTCGCTTCTTATGTCTCTCATTAGTGGTGACAACTACCTGTGCCCGCCAGGGCGAAAAACTAGGTTTAATGATTCCTTCCGATAAAAGACGTTGAACTTCAGAATTAATAAATTCTTCATCCTGACTGCTATACCTTCTTGACTTGGTAGCAATTGGCTTACAGTCTGGCATCAAATTGGAAAAAAGTGATAATGGAGAAATGAATAAAGAAGTTAATCCACAAATAGACAAAGGTGGCTTAATTCCTCCGAAAGAAAGACTGAGGGACTCATGTAATTGAAGCACATCATGACCAATCAAAATGTCCGCACAGAGATTAGGCAGAACGGATAGGCATATATCAGTATACGTATTACCTAGAAGAATTAATTTCACAAGGCAACAGCCAGCTACTTGTGAGGTGAGAGTCGTCTGAGCCATACACACCTGATAGGAAGCAGGCGAAATTTTCAAACGCTTCTCCCTCACAAACTGAAGACTTATAAAGCTCTCAGTACTGCCCGTATCTATAAGGGCCTTCACTTCTAACCCATTAACTTGGGCCATAACTATAGCTTTGTTTAGGCCATGGGAAAAGGCGGCAGAAACTGATGCAATAAACACCCTATCTAAAGGCTGAATGGTCGCAGAGGAGGCAACCGATTTGCAAACACGTGCATAATGACTTCCCTTGCCGCATTTACTACACACAGCCTCCCGGGCAGGGCACTTCAGACGGGGGTGCCGGGCGTTCCCGCAAAAATAACACATCTGAATCCTAGAGGCAACAGCTGCCGAAGTAGAAACTGTTTCGGAATCTGGTAAACCACTCCTATTAAATCCATGTGACTCCCTTTCATCCGGAACTGCCGAAACCACGGTCGCAGGCCGATCAAAAAGAGCATAAGAATCCGAACTTCTCTGAGCCAAATCCAATGTAGAGGCTTGCTCAAAAGCACTCTTAAGATCCAAGGTCTTATTTTCTAATATCCGCTGACGAATTGATCTAGACAGTAATCCATTAATAAATGCATCCCGTACCGACTCTTCCTTATGTTCTTCTACAGACACGGCCTTATAATTACAGTTAGCACCAAGGCGCCGGAGTGCTTGTAAATAAGCATTCAAGGATTCTCCCACCTGCTGCCTACGGGCAGATAAAAGGTGACGTGCAAATACCTCATTTTTGGGTTTAACAAATTTTTTTTCCAACGTAGCAATAGCCAATTCATAAGTTTCACAGTCCAAAATACACTTATACACATCCGGAGCAATGTAGTTGATTAGTATATCCAACTTATTCAGAGATTGCTGATCCAACACGCCCAAAAAGTTTATAAATGTACGATACCAATGTTTCCATTGATCATCCACTCCTGCAGAATTAGGGTCAACATTAAATCATTCCGGTCGAAGATATCGTTCCATTATAGCAAAAGGTTAATAAATTGAAATAAAGAGTAGCTTGCCTTTCAAAAGCTAGGCTTTATTAACCTTAAAAAACCAGCAGTACATGTTAAGCACCCAGTCTCAACCAGACTGTAGAGAACTGAATTTAAGATGGCCACCACAGGTCACATGGAATCAACTAACCAATAAGTTTACAGCATATATCTCAAGGCAAGAAAACAGGCAACCAATTACAATGCTTCTTATAAAACAAGAATAATCACCACACTCCCTCATTGCAGGAAAAGAGAGCTCACAATAAGAGGGAAAGAGCAAGGACAGGAGGAGGGCCACCCTCAGTAGCCCAGCTCACCCCCTGGAAGGAGGTGGCCCTGGAGATCATGGGAGTGGAGGAGGATGCGCAAGTGGGGAACGGACAGGCGGGTGCATCAGAGCAAGCTGGTGACAGAATAGTTTATCATCTCATTGGAATTGCATGAGTCACTGATAATGATTCTGATGCTCTAACAAATTGACTTTTGATCATCTGTAATATTCAATGTGCATGTAACCTTGGCCTCACATCTCTGACTCTTTCCTTTACTCCCCCACAGGACCATTGAAAGCCCCCGCCTCCACTGTACAGGAGGAAGAGCCTGAGCTTCCAGGCTCCTCAGAGGAAGCTGCAACCTCTGAGGGCGTCAGCAGAATTAAGTGCACCCTGCACCAGCGCAGACACTCGCACCTCAGTGGGAGCTTTGGGACATAGAGTAGAGTTGTCACCTGGTGTATCACAACTCACAAGTGAGCATCAGCAGATGGTGGAGACAGGGACAGCAGTGGAGAGTCCTTGTCGGAGGGCGCAGGACGATCCCAGCTCGGCTCCGCTGCATGTCGACCCTGTGCCTTCGGGTCCATCCAGAAGGACAGCGGTGCTGGAACTCCAGGAACAGGTGCAGGAGTCTCTGGCAGGTTTTGCCTCCAGGTTCGCTGCGAGTGTGGAGCGAATGGAGGAGTCCATCGCTAACATGAGCAGAGCCTTTGTGGAGGCGTTGGTGCATGAACGCATCACCACGGAAAGGATGGCAACCTCCGTGGAAAGGATGGCGACCGTAGAGGAGAGGATGGCTACGGCCATGGAGGAGCTTAATTGCCAGGGTTGTGAAAATATGGTCATTGTTCAGAATAGACTGACATCTCTTGAGGAGCGATGGTCAGCTATTGAGCATATAAACCAGACATTTATGCAAGTCCTCGGGAGTAGGACTTCCAGTACAGAAACGGGTGTTCATAGCCCCCCTAAAGTGCAGCAAGGTGCTGTCAAGCCACTTGCTAGCTCTGAAGTGGGGCTGACCCATGAGAGGGATGTTGATGGCATACAACAAGGAAGTGGGGGCTCCTCTCCAAGTGCTCACATGACCATGCCACTGCAGAGCCTTTGGTCTGAGCCCCACCAGAGTCCCCACCCAACTGAGATCGGCATCTCAGCCCCTGCACAGCCGCAGGAGCAGCAGACTGTTGCCGAGCCCTCACAGGTTCGCAACCCCAGAGGACGCCCGCCAAAGGAGTCGAGACAGGAGCAGCAAGAAAGTGAGCAAGGGGCCTTCACATCTGCTGAAGCCACAGGGGAAGCAGCACGTAGGAGCACACATAAGAGGAAGATAATGCACAAATAGTCACAAGGGTAGTCACTTGGGTGTAATGCTGTGTTTATTTTTTAAATGCCATCAGTTGCTTATTGTCATAAAAAATTCTGATGGCTAACTGTTGCAGTTGTGGCGTGTGACATTTCGCAAATGGGACTTCCACATTGAGGGCTTAGGGCAACTTGCAATTGTCAGTATGGTGGTTAGAGTGATAGGAATCCGCAGGTTCTTGGCCATTGTCGATGGTCTGATAAGAATATGCGAGGCAAAAGTGTTTGATTGTGCATGCTAAGCAAATCTGGCCAAGATGAGTGCGTCCCTTGCATCCCGGGCAGCAATGTGGTCGCGCGTTTCTGCCTTCTGGCCTGTGCAGCTTCAGGTGGGTGAGCAGCAGCTTGGAGCTCCTGCTGTTGCTCCTGCAGTTGGTGCTGCTGTTGTTCAGGGTTCTGCTGCTGCCGCGGCTGGTGTTCATCCGAATCTGATGTCCAGGAGGAAAGGAAATAAATGGTTCCCATTCTTCTGGTATATGCCTCAGTTGAGGAAGCGCTCATTCAAGGTGGGGAGAGGGGTTTCCCAGGAGGTCACACTGGAGATGGGTGTCAGGCTCCAAACTTCCACAACAATGAGTAGGCCTGTTAAAAGTTCCCCAGACCTGAGACAACAAAGTTCTGCCACCTGCAAATGAAGATTGGTGAAAACTCCTTTTTAATGGTGGAGCTGCAGCTGTTAGTAAGCAATCCACTTGTCCTGCCGCCAGGTTTCACTGGCGTGTTTCAGAGGAGGCATGCAGCACGTGGGAAAACTGTTAAAATCAGAAAGGCCTCTCAAAATGGGATTATAGAGGCACTTAACTGGTTGTTAAGGACCTATCCCGCCTCTTGGAGGCGGGATGGAGACGGGGTCAGAAAACGCACATGTGGGAAAATTGCTCGGAGGTGGGTTGGAGGCGGGATTGGGCCCGCCCGCCAGTTTTTGCAATTTTAGCACCTCACACATCTCCAATCCCGCCTCCTCGGGTCTGGCAAAATCGAGCCCGTAGATTCTAAACTAGGAAGTGTAAGTTACAATATTTAATTCAATGATCAGATCAGATCAGATCAGATTAGATTTATTTGCCATATGTAATAAGTACAATGGAATGCTTGTTCCCCGTAGGGACGCGTCAGCTATACATACAGCGCCGCGTTCAGAGTCAATACAATGGCTTCCCGTGGCAGTGGGAGCACGATGTCCCCTCCTCCCATCCGGACTGTGAGTTACCCGAAATGGAGCTGCCGGCCGACGTGCTGCAGCGTGTCGTGAGTCTGCTGCTGCTGCTCGTTGTGCTGCGCTCCTCTGCCCGACTCGCCGAACACATCGTCGGGATGTGAAAGCTCCAATGCGGCCTCCTCTTCACCGCCGCCGGCTCCACACTCCACGGCCCGGGGCCTACTTCTCTCTCTTCACGGGTCGGCCTCTGGCCGCCATGCTCAGCTCCCCTCCTCCCAGTCGGAATTCCTTCCTGCCGAGGAGCTGCCGGCCGATGTGCTCCAGCGGGTCGGCTTGGCTGCTGCTGCTGCTCACCGCGCTGCGCTGCCTCTGCCCGACTCGCCGAGCACCTCGCTTCAGTTGCGGGAGCGAGCGGCGAGAGCTGGCCGCCCGAAAACAGGAGAGCGATTTCAGCATCGGACTGTCACGGCCAAAGTATAGTCATATACAGAAAGCGAAATATAGACAGGGAAAGAAAGATGGGATTAAGAGAGAGCGATAAGAGAGACAGTAAGAAAAAGCAAAATTCTTTTTTTATATTTAAAAAAAATCTCCAGCAATAATTAAAATCTGAAGGAATGAGATTGCACACTTGTAAAATTAAATTTTCAGTGCCAGAGAGGTTGTTTTGGAATAATTAAGAATTATCACGCCATTAAGAATTCACTCACACTAGAATGGACAAGCCCTAACTTTTTCTGGCATGCTTAGTGGGCATCTAGTTGGTAAGTATCGCAACTTCATGTCCTTCATGTGTTTGAATGCTGAGTCTCTCGGCAAGGTACTGGTGTCGTGAAGCTTGTGAAGGAGCAGGGCAAATTGGACAGCAACTTCCTGATTTCCATGTTCCACTGTGCATGTGTGGACGCCGGAGGTGGCTGTCCGATTTACTGCATAATAATGGTGAGCGCTGATAGCCTCACTGTTATTCCTACCACAAAATCCAGGCCGTAATATTTATGAAATAAATAAGCAGGTTTCGTACAAAAAATGCAACAACCTAATTTTGCTACCAGCTGTATACATTTTTTCATAAAGGCTTGTAACAGACCTTAACCAACATCACTTGCACAACACACCATTCTCTCAGATCGAACCCCAACATTGTCATTAAACCTGCTGACAAGAGTGGCGCTGTTGTTGTTTGGCAAACCGACCTCTACTTAACTGGTTGTTAAGGGCCTTAAGGACCTATCCCGCCTCTTGGAGGCGGGATGGAGACGGGGTCAGAAAATGCACATGTGGGAAAATTGCTCGGAGGCGGGTTGGAGGCGGGATCGGGCCCGCCTGCCAGTTTTTGCGATTTTAACACCTCACCCATCTCCAATCCCGCCTCCTCAGGTCTGGCAAAATCGAGCCTGTAGAGTCTAAACCAGGAAGTGTAAGTTACAATATTCAAATCAAAGGTGTCGCTATGGGTACCCACATGGGTCCTAGCTATGCTTGCCTTTTCGTGGGCTATGTGGAACATTTTTTGTTCCAGTCCTACTCAGGTCCCCTCCCTCACCTCTTTTTCCAGTACATTGATGACTGTATCGGTGCGCCTCCTGCTCTTGC
Organism: Somniosus microcephalus; assembly: GCF_052327205.1. NCBI lineage: Eukaryota > Metazoa > Chordata > Chondrichthyes > Squaliformes > Somniosidae > Somniosus > Somniosus microcephalus. The sequence continues at coordinate 98,153,291 of NC_140992.1, read as the reverse complement.
CCTGAACTAGAAAATGTCATTCACTTTGCTTCCAATTTCCACCCTTCCCTCACCTTCACATGGTACATCTCCGACTCATCCCTTCCCTTCCTCGACTTCTCTGTCTCTATTTCTGGGGATACGCTATTAACAAACATTCACTATTAGCCCACTGACTCTCACAGCTACCTGGACTACACTTCCTCCCACCCCGCTTCCTGTAAGGACTCTATTCCATTCTCCTAGTTTCTCCATCTCTTCTGCATCTACTCTGACGATGCCACCTTCCATACTAGTGCTTCCGACATGTCTTCCTTTTTCCTCAACTGAGGATTCCCCTCTACTGTGGTTGACACGGCCCTTGACTGTGGTTGACACGGCCCTTGACCGTGTCCGTTCTATTTCCCGCACTTCTGCTTGCACTCCTTCCACACTCTCCCGGAACCACGATAGGGTTCCCCTTGTCCTCACCTTTCACCCCAACCAGCCTCCACATTCAATGGATCATCCGCTGCCGTTTCCGCCACCTCCAGCGTGATCCCACCACCAAACACATCTTCTCCTCACCTCCCCTTTCAACATCCCTCCGCAACACCCTGGTCCACTCCTCTATCACCCCAACACCCCTTCCCCTTTGCCCCGCACTTTCCTGTGCAAGCCTTTTTACCTCCTCCCTTCCCACTGTCAAGGGCCCCAAACACTCCTTCCAGGTGAAACAGTGATTTACTGGTACCTCTCTGCAATTTAGTATACTATATTCGCTGCTCACGATGCAGTCTCCTCTACATTGGGGAGACCAAATGCAGATTGGGTGACCGCTTTGCGGAACACCTCTGTTCAGTCCGTAAGGGTGACCCGAGCTTTCGGTCGCCTGTCACGTTAATTTTCTGCTCCACTCCCACTCTGACCACTCTGTCCTCAGCCTCTTACACTGTTCCAATGAAGCTCAATGTAAGCTCAAGGAACAGCACCTCATCTTTTGATTAGGCACTCTACAGCCTTCTGGACTCAACATCAAGTTCAACAATTTCAGACCATAAGCTCTGCCCCTATTTTTTTTCACATGGCAACTGTTGATGATTCTACCATTGCTATTTACACTTCAGCTAGACTCATCTTTTGTTTCTTAACTTGTCCCATTACCATCTTCTTTTGCCTTGCACCTTCATTCCTTTTGTCTCTTAGGGAGAAAAATTCAGTTGCTTTGCGCCTCCTGTTAGCGCCTTAAGAGGGCGCTAATGTGGTGCAAAGCAACCAGCGCCCGTGCGCGGCGATGTTTGCGCCACTCATGAAATTGACTAGACATTTTGCGGCGGCGCTAAACACTACCGCCACGATCTCCTGCGCCCGCAGATCGTGACGTCAGTCGAGCGTGCAATGCCCCAATAGCGCCCCGGACCAGATATTTAGTGGCGCCCCCTGTCTTACTGCCTGCCGCTAGCAACGACAGGTTGAGTGGAGTGTTTTGCAGTCGGGAAGGGACTGGGGGAGCGCTATTTAAAGGTGACCGCTTCCTGCCTTTTTTTCTCGGGGAAATTTTTTCACCACACATTCTGAGTGAGAGAGAGAGAGACTGCAGGAGATATTCAAAGCTGTGTTGAGGAGTTTTGGGTACTGAGCAGCACTTTGCAGGTTCTTTTTTCTTTGATCTTCCTTGCATTGATTTAGAAGAGAATATGGGGGCTGCACTCTGAGCTCTTTCCTGGGCCTCTCCAACAGATTTGATGTACAGGTCTCTCCAGGCCTAGATTCAAGGCTGCAATGAGCAGGGTGTGGATGCAGTGTAAGATTGACCCAATCCCCTTTAAGAACTGGCCAGCGACAGTGTGTCTGTGTTCCATCGCTGACTGACATCACATGAGCTTCGCCAGCGCTCTAAGTTAGCGCCTCGCTCCTCGGCCTTTGCACCTTAAGACAGGTGTGCAGCACCTGATTTAGTGTTCTAATCACCTCCAGGGGCGATAAAAGCCAAGTTTGCAGTCGGAGGCGATAATTAGCACTTGGCGCTAAATTTTGCGCCCAGCCGATAATCGCGCCCCAAACGGGACAATATTGAATTTCTCCCCCTTAATCTCTCTTGCCTTCCATCCTAACATAGACCTTCCCTTTTGTTCTTTCCTCTCCTCCCCCCCTCTCCCTGCCTATACACTTGCTTAAAAACCTTTTACATCGCCAACTTTTTCCAGTCTGACGAAGGTCATCGACCTGAAACGTTAACTGTTTCTCTCTCTACAGATGCTGCCTGACCGGCTGAGTGTTTCCAGCATTTTCTGTTTTTATTTCAGATTTCCAGCATCTGCAGTATTTTGCTTTTGTATTACTGTTAAGATAGTTCTGAACCCTGGAAATTTACCAGGAATTTGTTGCAGACCATAACACAGTCTTGAGGTTTAATACTTTACCCTTTGACCTACGATACTCTATGAAACCTTTTAACCTTTTTACTGCTTTTAACTACTTCCCGATGATACCTTGTTTTATATATAGCTTTTTAAAAGTAAAATTATTTGGAATTATTTTTTCTCATTGGCATATACACTAACAAAATACTAAACGGTTAAGTTTGCCGTTATAAAAATCATTGCAGTATGAAATGGAAATAAACGGAATGGTGTGTGTGTAATTGTTTGTTTTATATATACTGCAGTTTGCTCTCTGATCTCACCAGTGCCTTTTCTACTCTGATAAAGGCCCAGCACAAAAGAGTAACGGATCAAAGTGGCACCAAATGAAAGTGTACAATTCAGCTACTGAAGAAAAGATAAATTTGCTCAGTGCAATTAAAATGGTTCCGGAGGAAGCTGAAGATATGACAAAATCAAAATCACAATTTTTGTAGGCATTGGACAATTATTTTGAAAAATCGCTTAAAAATTTTAACTGCGCAACTGGTGATTCACACAGATTAGCTTAATGTGGTCTGGTGCTTGTAGAATCAACATCATTAAGCCCATCATAGATGGCTGTTAGAGGATAATGCAGACAAATCACTATTTGTAGAGCTAGGCAACAAGCAAACACCCATCATTTGAGGTTTCAAATGAAGGAGATTTTTTTCAGCTACTGCATATAAAACAATGCATTCTCATAACTGATTTGAGTTTATTTGGATCTTTATAAATAAATGCTCTAGGGTTCTATACATTGTCTCCTTCGTATTAGAATATAAACTTGAAATTTGAATTGACTCACAAGAAGAATATGATAGAAGTTCCACAGTCCTATTTTAATACCTGAGGGTCTGGGGTCTGAAATGAATGACTTCTTCATATGATTAAGCCTTTGGGATGGAGGGACACTGAATTCTGGGATGGACTTGCAACAAACTGGTTCTCTGGGCTTGGAATCTCCAACAGCCTTTGTCTTCTGACTTTCTTCCACTATCTAACAGCTCTCAGTATAAAACTTTTTGGTGCTGCTATCCTGAAGGAAGGTAGAATCTTTGGAGCCATCTCTCACTCTCCCACTGAGCATAGGATCAGGATATTGGTTGGCACTGATTTGTGGGGAAAACAGACATAGGGATTTACTAAGATCCCTGGGAGAGAGTATACCGAATATTCTGCAAATATTCTCCAAAATCATGCCCTGTAGATCATGGAATCCAGTCGATAGCGCTTTCCCCATTCTCTCATCTGTCACAACTGCAAAGCCTTCAAGGAAGTAAAGCATGCCATATGTTCAAACACTTCAATCTTATTGAAGTCAATGGCCGGACTTTTCTGTACCTGGGTGGGTTGAGTGTGGGGCGGTCGCCATGGCGGGTCGCAACCCCGTTCCTGATTCCGTGCCGCTCCTCAGATCGACTTTGCGTTAATGGGGCCTATTAAGGCTGCTCTGCACGTTACCTGGCCCAATTAAATGGTGCGGGTCTGATGACGTCAGCGATGACGTGTTTTCAGCCAGGATATTTAAGGGAGCCATGGCCACATTGCATTTGAAGGTTCATCTAGGAGTGTGCAGGCAGCACACTGCACAATTGGACTGCTGGAAAGAGTGTCAAATATGACTGCACTGAGACAGAGGGCTGCACCCAGGTTCTCTGATGACTCCCTCCATATGCTTGTGGAGGGAGTCAGAGCACGCAGGTGGGCCCTCTTCCTTTCTAATGGGCGGAAGAGACCTCCCTAGGAGACTAAAAGAGCCTGGCTCCAAATAGCAGAGGAGGTAAACAGCAAGGATGTGGTCAAGAAGACCTGGGTGCAGTGCTGGAAATGTTTCAATGATCTCATTAGATCACAAAACGTTTGTACAAAGCCACACTCAACCTCATCCTGCTGTGCCTCTCATCACATCCCCATCACTCTGCCTTCCCAACCCTACTCCTGCACATCCTTACTCTCACCAACATACCTTGCACATCCACCCATCCCTCTCTCTCTCTATCTACATTATCACATCCCCATCTGACTAGCCATCCCTCACACTCACCCTCATCCTAATGCAATCATACCAATGAACAACACACAAGTAGGCCACTTGGCTTTGGCACCCCACTCCATCATAGTCTCCCTCTAAAGATGTAACCCATCCATTCCTTACAGTCAATCCATTATTCTCACTCAAACTTCTCTTCTTTCCCTGCTTGCAGAAAAAGAGAGTCCACAATAAGAGGGAGAGGGAGAGAACCGGAGGCGGAACGCCATCATTGGCGACCCTAACAACAGCAGAGGAGGTGGCATTGGAAGTTTCTGGAGTCGCCGAGCCGCTGGAGGTGGGAGACGGAAAGAGGGGGCATCTCAGCAACCTGGTGACAGAATTACATATCATACAGCTACATGGCATACATCAGTCACTCATATGGGGATTGATGTCAGCAGCCACTGAATGATCATCATGTGCATAATGGTATCTGTACCCATTCTTCATATGGCATATCTAACTCATCTCTTTACTCTTCCACAGGTACATCAAGAGCCCCCCCCCACCCCCAACAGCCTCCAGCCTCTGAGGGTGCACCATCGCCAGACATGAGCACACCCAGCACCAGCGCAGAGACGCACACCTCGGTGGGTCCCACACAAGATAGAGTAGTGTTGTCACCTGGTGTCTCTCAATTCACAAGTGAGCAAGAGCAGATGGTGGAGACAGGGACAGCAGTGGAGACTCCTTGCTGGAGGGTGCAGGACATTCCCAGCTCTGCTCAGCTGCATGCAGACGCTGAGCCTCAGGGGCCATCCAGAAAGAGGGCATTCCTGGAGGTGCAGCAAGAAGTGCCGGAGGCTGCGACAGGTTTTGAGACTGTGATGTCTGCAAATGTTCAGAGAATGGAGGAGTCCATCTCCAACATGAGCACCATCGTGTCGCAGGCAATGATGGCTGTAGGCTCTTCCATGGATAGGATGGCCACCTGCATAGAGCAGCTAATGCGTCACTCACAGCAGCATGTGGTCTCTACAGAGAATAGATGGCGGAGGCTCGTAGACCTCCTCTTTAGGAGGGATGTCAACATAGATGTGGGTCCTCATGGCCCCACTGATGTGCAGCAAGCTTCTCTCCTGCTCCTTACTTGCAGGGAAGTGCGGGTGGCCCTTGAGAGGGATGATAGTGAGAGGGGATATGGAAGTGGGAGCTCTTCTCAAAGTGCTCACATTTCTCCCCCGTTGCCATCCCCTCAGTCAGAGCCCCAGATGCCTCCTTGGACAGCGATAGCCGAGTCTGCCCCTGCACAGTCACAGGAGGAGCAGACTTTGGCCATCAGAGGCTCCAAAACGCAGAGGGTGTCCGCCAAAAGTGTCTAAGCAGTCACAGCAGGGAAGTGAGCAGGCTGCCTCTACCTCTACTAAAGCCACAGGGGTAGCACCTCGTAGAAGCACGCAAAAGAGAAAGATGAAACACAAGTAGATTCACAAGTGTAGTCACTTGGGTGTTTTTTTAAATGACCCTGTAAAGTTTCTGTTACTGTAATATCACACATTAAAATCTTTATTTTCACCACTTTCTGGTCATGGACAAATTTGTGTGCACATTTGGAAGTGGTTTAGTGAGTTGGAGTGAATGGTGAAACATAACGTTACCTCCAGCAATGGTGGTCAGTGTGAAAGCAATTGCTTTCTCATTGTAGGGATGGTTTATGGCGTTGCTGTGGGGTGGTGCCAATCTGGTGCAGCATGTGGCAGCCATATGGGTGTAGAGTGTAAAATTAAGTAAATCCGGCCATGATGAGCCCATCCCTGGCCTCCCAGGCAGCAATGTGCTCCAGTGCTGGTGTGATCTGGACCACAGGCTCCTTCTGCTCCTCCTCTGAAGAGGCTGTGCGCTCAGTGCCTTGCTCATCATGCAGCGCTAATCCTCGCTGCTGCGCTATGTTGTGCAGGGCGCAGCAGACCAGGATGATTCTGGAGACCCTGGCTGGTGCGTACAGAAGTGCTCCTCCAGATCTGTCAAGGTATCTGAAGTGCATTTTTAGCATGCTTATTGTCTGATCTATGACTCATCTGGTGGAAATGTGGCTTTCATTATATCTGTCCTCGGCCTCAGTACTTGGCCTCCTCAAGGGTGTCGTGAGCCACGTCTTCAGTGGATACCCCTTGTCTCCAAGCAGCCAGCCGGAAAGTCTGTTTGGAGGAGCGAAGAGTTGAGGGAGGCTGGACTGGTGCAGGATGAAAGGGTAATGGCAACTGCCAGGGAATTTGGCGCACACATGCATGATGATCTTTCTGTGGTTGCAGACGAGCTGCACATTGAGGGAATGGAAGTCCTTGTGGTTGACAAAGACTGCTGGGTGATGATGGGGTGCCCTGACTGCCACATGTGTGTAGTCGATGATGCCCTGCACCCGTGGGAAGCCAGCCAGAGCAGCAATGGCCAGCGCTCGCTCAATAACCCTGGCTTCATCAGTGGCAAAGTTGATATAATTGGCTGACTTTTCGAAGAAGGCATCAGTGACCTGTGTGATGCATCTGTGGGCGGCCGACTGCAACATGCTGCAAATGTCTGCCTCAGATCCCTAAAAAGAGCCTGAGGTGAAGAAGTTGACTACGACAGCCACTGGTAAGGGGTGTCCACCCACTCCTCTGGGATTGCTCCAGCAATCTGCAAATATCTGCGACAACTTGGCGCGATAGCCTGAGCCTCCTTTGGCACTGCTGCTCAGTCATGTTGAGAAAGCTCACCCTCTGCCTGTATACCCTGTGTCGGGGGTATCGCCTCTGGCGCAGTGCAGCCCTGCGCTGATGCCCTCTGTCCTGTGCAGCATCAGGTGGTTGAGGAGAAAGTTGGTGGTGTTGTTGTTGGTGCTGCTGGTGTGCCTGGTGCTTCTGGTGTTGGGGCTTATCGTGGTCAGATTCTGAGGAGCAAGGTGAGACAGTATAGAAGAGATGACAGAAGCAATCTATTAATGATGTGATAGGTTCTAACAATGAGCTGACACTGGATGGCGACTTTGCTGGAAACACTTGCAGCCTGTAGAAAGCTAAATCTGTGCTGGCAATGCAGTCAGCAACAGCTTCTACCTGAGGAAAGTGATCAGCTGTGAGGTGGGAGTTTTTATTTTACTTTTCATGCTGTGCACTAATAAACTGGATCAATGGCCACTTAACTTCCGCCTCAGGTTGACAGATGTGGTTCCCGTGGTCATCTAATGAAATTTGAATGGTAGGGTTAAAAAGAGGTTTAAGGGTCTGACAAGTACCTGATAATGATTTAAATGAGCTCGCCCGCCTCTGCCGTTCGGGTCGCTGCCACGCTGGCAAACGCGCCCAAGGGAAAGGTACATGGGGGCGGGATGATGGCGGGTTCCTGACCCGCTGCAAGATTTTTCAAATTTCCCACCCAACCCGCCTCCAATTGCGCCCGCAAGGTCCCCAGAAATTTCCGGCCAATGAATTTTGCTAAAGCGCTCTTTTCTCTTTCTATTCCATGGGAAGAAATAAGAATCCACCTTGAATAGGTAAGCCATCAATAATCCAGGGAAATATGAATGCCACATCATCAATTCCTCAACCTCTGTTGGAGCTAACTGATGCAATTAAAGAGGGCCTTGAAACAATTACCTCTTTCATTATGTCTAGTTATACAACTACTTCAAAAGCTGATTTTCTCCAGCCCTCTCCCTCCCCACCTTCAATGCCAGTGGAAACAGTTTCTTCTTATTGACTCTATCAAAACTCTTAACAATTTTTAACACCCCTATTAAATCTCCCCATAGCCTTTTATGCTTTAAGGAGAACAATCCCAGCTTCTCTGGTCCCCCCACATAACTCAAGTCTCTCATACCTGTATCATATATGTCTGTACCAGTGACTGGAGATAGCCCCAAAAACATACAGCTTCCAACAGTGAGTGCATCACAAGGCAGCACTGCAGAAAATGCATGGCCCTTTCGGCCATTAAAACAGGGAGATAGGCAGCCATCACATCCTGAAGAAGCCTTGACCTGCAACGTATAAAAATAAGCTGTGCATCGATTTTAGATGTGAGGTGTTGTTGACAGCATGTGTTGAAGTTTTTGATGTGAGGAGAATTTTAATAGATTCAGTATGATTTGTACAAACAAAGGAGTCACCTTTGTACAATACGGGTGACTTCAAAGGACTCACAACATAATGAAAGTGTAACATGTAAGAATAATAGACTGTAATTTGGGTTTATATCCAATGTTTTCATGTGTGATGTTGAATGTGGCTCTTGAGTTGTCCTACATAAAATGGTTCACTGCAACGTTTCTAGGTCAGTACATTTAATCTTGTACTATTCATCCTCCTGTCAACTTCAAATCTACAGTACTGGAAGCTAGCTGCTAAAAATCTGTATGCAAGACCAAAAGATCCTAGGTTTGATTCTCAGCACAGCTGAGTTAATTAATCTCAGCCAAAGCAGCATTTAAGCTGTTGCAGGTGGCCGCCATATCCTTGGCTGGAGGGAAGATAAAAAGGGCAAGTCAGCCAAGGCTTCCATGCCTGATTGCTGTGCCATGACCCTTACTGGAAAGTTTGTATGGGTGGATGTCGTTTGCAGATCGGACTTAGCTATGATTGTCGAATAGCCTGCTCACACACACTGTCAAGACTCACATGAAGAATTTGGCACTAGAGAGCTCTGGTACCCATACAGTTATATTCTAGCAAGATTTGGCGCCTTAACAAAAAAAGAGTGAGGGGAAGAAATCGGCATGTAAAACTCAGTCTGACTTGATAGTAAGGAGCAAGAAGCTACAAATTTGCTATGGCTTTTACTGCTGAACCAAATGCATTGAATCCTGAATAAAAATGTAACTTTGCATTCACCACTGAAGACAAAAATTCAAGTTTATGTGCAACTTTTAATGAAAGCTCTGGAGTGTGGCAGTGGCTTGGAATACAATCCTTTCAACTCTTAGGAAGTAGATTTCAATGCATCTCAGACTGATGAATTGAAAGTCTCCATTTTGCTTCCCAGATAACTTAACAGTCCCACTCCAGAGACTTGAGCACATAATCCAGGCTGACACTCCGGTGCAGTATTGAGGGAGTGCTGCACCCATCAAGGCAAGTGGAAAGTATTCCATCACGTTCCTGATTTGTGCCTTGTTGGTGGTGGACAAACTTTGGGGAGTCAGGAGGTGAGACACTTGCGCAGAATACCTAGCCTTTTACCTGCTCTTGAAGTCAAAGCATTTATGTGGCTGGTCCAGTTGAGTTTCTGGTCGAAGAGGGGTAAATTATTTCAAGTTCAGCAATGGTTGTTCACATAAAACTGCCTTTCCTATAGCCAGCCATGAATTAAAGCAGAGAGTGGAAATTCACATTTATTACCAAATATTAATGATCTATTTATAGTATACCACCTTCAAAAAGGGATATTTAGTCAATTGGAAGTCATTAATGCAGAAGCTTGCATCAGATGATAATTTGCATGCAAAGCACAACAAGATATGCCTTTTATGAGCAAGACGGTGAGCTGTTTAAATGATATTTCCATACGTCATTGAAGATTCACTAAGCCTACAATTAAAATCAGTCAATTTATTACTTATGAATTGAAGCCTGTAATGGAAGAATATGGAATAAAATTTTGAAGGAAATGGCACTGAGATCATGAAATTGTACAAAGGAAATTAAAACATTTTTTAATAGTTTGAATCTGATTGTGGCCTGCAGTTTTATTTTGAATAAAAGGTGCTTGCCATTTATATATAGATGAGCATAACTGGCAGTTTCATGAATTAGTCTCTCAATCATTTTCCACCTTCTATTATGGAAAACCTTTATGCAGAGGGTCAAAGAGACTCAAGTAATTGTAAGTGGCAGCTTCAGGTTTTTTTCTGCTCTGTGTGCATAATTGTGCTTTTTATTATAAATTGCTCTGCCAATATGTAGTGCCAATTTTTAATTTTAGAAAAGCACACTTCAGTACAAAAAGGCCCACCATATTCTATTCCTGTTGACTGTATCTTATCTCAAAGAACAGACTATGACTGTTAATACAACTTCAATCATCGGTTTTAAGTCAGTCAATGCATTCAACCATATGTGATGCATTTTTGAGTTGCAATATCCTAACCCTGTGTACATTTAGGAATTGATTATGCCTTTTGAAATTAAATGCTATAAATATCCACTTTTACAAGCATTATGAGTTCTATTTAGAAGTGGAAAGGACTATTTTGACGAAGATGTTGACACAATTAAATGACTTCACCTCTCCCCTCTCCCAACCAAAAGCACGGTGGCATAGTGGTTAGCACTGTTGCCTCACAGCGCCAGGGACCCGGGTTCAAATCCGGCCTCGGGTGACTGTCTGTGTGGAGTTTGTACATTCTCCCCGTGTTTGCGTGGGTTTTCTCCGGGTGCTCCGGTTTCCTCCCACAGTCCAAAAATGTGCAGGTTAGGTTGATTGGCCATGATAAAAATTGACCCTTAGTGTTAGGGGGGATTAAATATGTGGGGTTACAGGGATAGGGCTTGGGTGGGATGGCTGTCGGTGTAGGGACCGGGTGCTAGGGTTTGGATGATCAGCCATGATCTTGTTGAATGGCAGGGCCGAATGGCCTACTCCTGCTCCTCTCTTCTATGTTTCTATGACTTCCAGTGTTATTACCCGCTGATAATGTGAAGTGAAAATTTGAATTATAGCTGCAAATGTTAACCTGTGCTATTCACAAATGGTCAATGTGACATGAAAGGTCTGCACAAATTTTGTTGTTGGGTTTTGTACGTTCAGTAAGGTATGGATTCATTTCCTTAGGCCCTGACCATCATTTTTCAATCCTCTCTGGCTCCAGCTGTGGTGCCGGAGGACTGGAGGACTGCTAATGTGCTACCCTTGTGTTGAGTCTGTGTGTCCTGATGTGCCTCAATAATCCCGAGACTCGATGTTAGCGAAACAAAACAAGGCTTTTATTAACTTAGAAGATAACACGCAGTGGAGAGAGGTATCTTCCCTGGAGGTCTGCAGTACTGGCTGTGAGGCCAGACTGAGCTGGCTTACATAGAGGCCAGGTATGGGCGGAGCCCTACACACAACACATTCCATACATTCCAATACACAATACAATGGTGAGGAGAAACCTGAAACCAACCACAGTCACAGGCAATACAATGGTAAGGGGGAACCTGAAACCAACCACAGTCACAGGCAGTGATGAATGGAATATTTCATCACATTCACCCCTTCTATAGATTTAGTCTGTTCGGGGGTTTGGTAGTCCTCTGCGACCGACGTGGCTGTTGTGGTGTCGCGGGTGTCGGCTGGGTGTCCCCGGTGGCCTCCTGGGTCTCTGCCGGGGGTGCCGCCAGGGTTGTTGAAGGGGTAGTTGGTGGGGGTGCCGTTGGTCGATGTTCTTCCGGGGGTGATGAAAGAGTAGTGGGTGGGTAAGAGTTGCTGTGGTCGTTGTTGCTGCTATTGCCGTGGCTGTTGTCGTTACCGGCTGGGGCGACGTCTTTTATTGACACGGTGTCCTCCCTTCCGTCGGCGTGCCGGACATACGCGTATTGGGGGTTGGCGTGGAGTAGGTGCACTGGCTCCACAAGAGGGTCCGTCTTATGGCCCCTCACATGCCTTCGCACGAATACCGGACCCGGGGTGGAGAGCCATGACGGCATGGATACGCCTGAGGTGGATTTCCGGGGGAAGCTAAACATTCGTTCATGAGGCGTGGCATTAGTGGCAGTACACAATAGCGACCGTATCGAATGGAGCACATCTGAGAGGACTTCCTGCCAGCGGGAGATAGGGAGGCCCTTGGTCCTTAGAGCTAGAGTGACTGCTTTCCATACTGTCCCGTTCTCTCGCTCCACTTGACCGTTACCCCGGGGGTTGTAGCTGGTGGTACGGCTCGTGGCGATACCCCTGGACAGCATGTACTGGCGTAGCTCTTCACTCATGAAGGACGCCCCCCTATCCGTGTGGATGTAGCTCGGCATACCGAACAGGCAGAACAGGCTGTTGAGGCATTTAATGACCGTGGCGCTGGTCATGTCTGGGCAGGGGAAGGCGAATGGGAACCGGGAGTATTCGTCCACAATGTTCAGGAAGTAAACATTGCGGTCGACGGACGGGAGGGGGCCCTTGAAATCTAAGCTGAGCCGCTCAAAGGGCCGTGTAGCTTTGATTAAGTGGGCTCTATCAGGGTGGTAGAACCGAGGCTTGCACTCAGCGCAAGTGCGGCAGTTCCTGGTCAGAGACCGAACTTCCTCAATCGAGTAGGGTAAGCTGCGGGACTTTATGAAGTGGAACAGCCGCGTGACCCCTGGGTGGCAGAGGTCGTTGTGGAGGGTCTGTAGCTGATCCCCGGTGGCGCTAGCACACATCCCTCGTGAGAGGGCATCTGGGGATTCGTTAAGGGCCCCTGGCCGGTAAATGATGTCATACTCGAAGGTGGAGAGCTCGATCCGCCACCTAAGAATCTTATCATTTTTGATCTTCCCCCTCTGTTTATTATTGAACATAAACGCTACCGACCGCTGGTCGGTAAGTAGGGTGAAGCGTTTGCCGGCTAGGTAGTGGCGCCAGTGGCGCACTGCCTCCACGATGGCTTGGGCCTCCTTTTCCACGGAGGAGTGTCTGATCTCGGGCCCTTGGAGGGTCCTCGAGAAGAAAGCTATGGGCCGCCCCGCCTGGTTGAGGGTGGCCGCCAAGGCAAAGTCAGACGCATCACTTTCCACTTGAAATGGAGTGTTCTCGTCCACTGCCTGTAGCGTGGCCCACTCAATATCCTGCTTAATGCTTTTGAAGGTGGCGTGGGCCTCAGCAGAGAGCGGAAAAGAGGATGCTTTCAAGAGGGGGCGGGCTTTGTCGGAGTAGTTGGGGACCCATTGGGAATAATAAGAAAATAACCCCAGGCACCTTTTCAGGGCTTTGGGAGTGTTGGGCAGGGGCAGCTCCCGTAGGGGGCGCAATCGGTCGGGGTCTGGTCCGATTTCCCCATTCTCCACCACGCTGCCTAGTATGCAGAGGCGCGTGGTGTTGAAAACGCACTTGTCCTCGTTGTAGGTGAGGTTGAGTTTTTGTGCGGTTTTCAGGAACCTCTCGAGGTTCGAGTCGTGATCCTGCTGGTTGTGACCGCAGGTGGTGACGTTGTCGAGGTAGGGGAAGGTTGCCTGCAAGTGGTGGTCATCGACCATGCGATCCATCTCCCTCTGGAAGACTGAGACCCCATTCGTCACCCCAAAGGGGACTCTGAGGAATTGGTAGAGGCGTCCGTTCGCCTCGAAGGCGGTGTACGGACGGTCCTCTGGTCTGATAGGGAGCTGGTGGTACGCTGACTTGAGGTCGATGGTGGAGAACACCCGGTATTGGGCGATTTGGTTCACCATTTCTGATATGCGGGGTAGCGGGTAGGCGTCTAGTTGGGTGTACCTGTTGATCGTTTGGCTATAGTCGATCACCATCCGTTTCTTCTCGCTACCCCTTACCACCACCACTTGGGTGCGCCACGGGCTATTGCTGCATTCAATAATGCACTCTTTCAGGAGCCTGTCTACCTCGGTTGCGATAAACCGCCTGTCCTCCCAGCTGTACCTCCTGCTTTTGGTCGCTATTGGCCAGCAGTTAGGGGTAAGGTTCGCGAATAGCGAAGGCGGCTTTACCTTCAGGGTAGCCAGGCCGCACACTGTGAGGGGCGGCTGGGACCCACCGTACTTGAGCGTGATGCTTTGGTGGTTGCACTGGAAATCCAGGCCCAAGATCACGCTCGCGCATAGATTCTTCATGATTAATACTTTAAAATTATCGTATACAGTCCCGTTAACGGACAATTGTACCGTGCAGTAACCCAGAATGGTCGATGTCTGGGTTTTATCAGCCATAGAGATGGTACCCCGAGTAGGGACCACCTTTAGGGAGAGTTGTCGTGCCAGTTCCGGGTGGATAAAACTCTCTGTGCTTCCACTGTCAATTAAACATTTAACCCCGCGCCCGTTTACCTCGATGTCCACCATTGATTTGGATAGCGGGTGGGGCCTGGTCTGGTCCACTGTGACCGATGCCACTGTAGGGCCCTGATCGAGACAAGATGGCGTCCGCGCTGTCTGCTCACAAGATGGCGGACCCCACGAGGTCGGGCAAGATGGCGTCCAAGATGGCCGCTCCCACGGCGCACACGCGGCGGTGGCGGGTTTTGGTTTTCCAGCGGGGTTCCCTCTGCACACCTTCCCAAAGTGCCCCTTCTTACCGCACTTAAAGCAGGTGGTGCCTTTCGCCGGGCACAGGTTTCTGGTGTGCTTTGGCTGCCCGCAGAAGTAGCAGTTGGGTCCCCGACGCGTCGCGGCTGTCGTAGGGCTTCTGGGGGGAGAGCGGGGCCCCGACGGTGTCGGGCTGCCGGGCGGGGAAGATGCCTTCCAAGATGGCGGCACCCTTGGTGCACATGTGGCGGCGTGGACGGCGCGGGCTGAAGAGTAGGCGTCCGAGTTTCTCTGGGCCACATCCAGGGATCGCGCGGTGTCCGCAGCCTGTTTCAGGTCCAATCCCGTTTTTTCCAGCAGTCTTTGCCGGATGTAAGTGGGGCTGAGGCCTGTGATAAAGGCATCGCGAACAAGCTCGTCGGTGTACACTGCGGCTTTTACATCTCGGCACTTGCAGTCTTTGCCAAGCATTTTCAGGGTGCCTAGGAACACCTCCACCGATTCCCCAGGTCGCTGTGCGCGAGTGGCGAGCAGATGCCTAGCATACACCTCATTCGTAGGCTGCTGGTAATGCACCTTTAAGATGTCGCAGGCGGCCAGGTACGTGTCGGCGTCTTGGATGAGGGGGTAAACCCGGTGGCTTACCCAATTCCGCAGAATTCCGAGTTTCATACTCGCAGCGTCCGTAGCGTCTTTGACGGCTGCGGAATTGTCCAGGAAGAATTCCATACACATAAACCAGTGTCTGAAGCGTGCTGATGCGTCCGGAGCATGCTGATCCAAATCCAAACGTTCGGGTTTCAGGAGTTGATCCATTGTGTTGAAAAATAAGTTAATAAAATTGATGTGCCTCAATAATCCCGAGACTCGATGTTAGCGAAACAAAACAAGGCTTTTATTAACTTAGAAGATAACACGCAGTGGAGAGAGATATCTTCCCTGGAGGTCTGCAGTACTGGCTGTGAGGCCAGACTGAGCTGGCTTACATAGAGGCCAGGTATGGGCGGAGCCCTACACACAACACATTCCATACATTCCAATACACAATACAATGGTGAGGAGAAACCTGAAACCAACCACAGTCACAGGCAATACAATGGTAAGGGGGAACCTGAAACCAACCAGAGTCACAGGCAGTGATGAATGGAATATTTCATCACATGTCCCAGTTATGCGTATGATCAATCACTGGACATAGACAACAAGAATAACTTTTAACAGGTCTTTACAATTCGGAGGTCAGGGCTGAACTGCCCAGCAAATCCCTACACAACACTTATATACCGGTGTGGTCACCACCGGTATTACAGTATACAGCAGCCAAGAGAAAGTAGTACATCTCTTAAGGTAGTTCTCTTAAGGTGGAACAGGTTACATACACCACAATCCTCCCTTTTTAGCTTAACAATTATATCCCCATTTAACATAACATAATAACATATATATATACAACTTCATGCAAAACAGTTCAAAGATTCAGTCTCTGAGGAGGCCTCCTGATTCGAGTTGGATAACGTCTTTCAGGGGTCTCTGATTCTCGTTGCTGGGGTGACTCATCTAGTTGGTCTCTTATGGGTTGGACATCATCATCAGGTACATTCACTTCTGAGGTAGATGCTTCAGGTTCACTAACTTCTTCCACGGTTGTCTCTACCGTAACCATAGGTTCGACCCTTGTTCTCGATTCTACCAGTTGGTCAGCATGACGCCGTATTACATTTTCACCAATATCTACCGTGTACATCAGGGGTCCTTGTCTGACCCGAATTGTTCCAGATTGCCATTTCTCATTTTTATAGTCCCGGGCTAACACTGGTTGTCCTATTTCGAAACTCCGAGTGGTCTTGTTATTTATATGCTGGAACTGTTTGTTTTCAACTTCCCTCCGCACATTTGGTTTTAACAAGTCCAACCTGGACTGCAACCTCCTGTTATAGAACATCATGGCAGGAATTTGGTTTGTCACTGCATGAGTGGCGTTTTGATATGCCAGTAGGAATTTGTCCACCTTGTGTTGTAGTGGAATCTGATCTTCGCTCATGGCCTTTATTGCTTTTTTGAACGTTTGTACAAATCTCTCGGCCAACCCGTTTGTAGCCGGATGATATGGGGCAGAGGTATAATGTTTCACCCCATTCTTCTTCATGAATTTCTGGAATTCTTCTGACACGAACTGCGGTCCGTTGTCTGAACATATTTGTTCTGGCAATCTATTTCATGCAAATATCGTTCTTAGCACCGCAATCGTCTTTTCCGAGGTAGTGGTAGTCATCTTAATCACTTCTGGCCATTTAGAATGTGCGTCCACCGCAATTAAAAACATGGAGTCCATGAATGGATCAGCAAAGTCAATATGTACATGTTGCCATGGGGTTGAAGGCCATTCCCATGGATGCAGCGGTGCAATCGGAGGTGCATTTTGCACTTTTTGGCACCCTGAGCAGCTTTTCGTCAGATCCTCTATCTGTTGGTCGATACCCGGCCACCACACATAAGCCCTAGCAAGGCTTTTCAGCTTGACTCCCCCCAGATGACCTTCATGCAGTTCCTTTAGAACTCTCTCTCTTAACTTAGGAGGAATAATCACCCTTGTTCCATACATCAATGTTCCTTGACAGACGGACAGCTGGTCTCGTCTTGCTGAGAATGCTGGTAACAGTGGATCACCATGTGCTGGCCATCCCTTCACTGTCACTTCGTAGACCCGGGACAGTGTCGGGTCATTCCTGGTTTCTCTTTCAATACTTGCATTGGTGACTGGTAAACATTCGATGATGGTCGAGTGAAATAACTCAACAGGGTCAACCGTCGGTGCCTCCTCCTCTGTAGGTAGTGGCAGGCGCGACAGCCCATCAGCATTACCATGCTGCTTTGTACCTTTGAATTCAATCTGCTATTGATGTGCCCCTAGGAAAAGGGACCATCTCTGGAGTCTCTGTGCTGTCATCACCGAAACACCCTTCTTAGGGTTAAAAGTGGATACCAACGGCTGGTGGTCTGTCAGAAGCGTAAACTTTTGGCCCTGCAGGTAATGATTAAATTTCTTTACTCCCCACACAAGGCTGAGAGCCTCCCTATCTATCTGAGCATAGTTGCGCTCAGCGGAGGTCAATGATTTGGATGCGAACGCGACTGGCCTCTCCAGGCCATTTGGCAACTTGTGTGAGAGTACTGTCCCAATACCATATGGAGAAGCATCACAAGCCAAATGAATAGGCAGCGTTGGGTTGAAGTGAGCCAACACTTCCTCTGAGGTGATCAATGCCTTGCTTTTGCGAAAGGCCCTCTTACAGTCCTCGCTCCACTTCCATGGTACTCCCTTCTGCAAAAGAGCATTCAGTGGGTGCAGCACCGTGGATAAATTTGGCAGAAACTTATGGTAATAGTTAATCAACCCTAGGAACGACCTCAACTGGGATACATTATCCGGAGCGGGAGCCTTCACAACAGCTTCGATCTTGTCAGGAGACTTATGAAGCCCCTCCTGGTCAATGACATGACCACAGTACGAGATCCGCTTCTGAAAGAACTCACATTTCTGGCGATTAACTCGAAGTCCATATTCTTTCAATCTGGTGAGCACCAGTTCCAAATTTGCAAGGTGTTCCTCGTCATCATCTCCTGTAATCAGAATATCGTCCAGGTAACATTGTGTGCCTGGAATTCCCTGTAATACCTGCTCCATGGCCCTCTGCCAAATTGTTGGAGCCGATGCCACTCCAAAAACCAGTCTATTATACCGGTACAAGCCTCTATGCATGTTGATCGTGAGATACTGGCGTGACTCTTCCTCAACTTCCATCTGTAAGTACGCCTGCGCCAGGTCTATCTTGGTGAAGTGTTTCCCGCCAGACAATGAAGCGAAGATATCCTCAATCCGCGGAAGCGGATACTGCACCGTGTGAAGTACCGGATTAACAGTGATCTTGAAATCTCCACAGATGCGAACCTTCCCCAGTTCCCCCGGCTTGTTGCTCGATGAACGCTTCATGACGGGAACAATGGGTGTGGCCCACTCACTCCAGTCTACCTTAGACAGTACTCCTGAACGTTCTAGCCCTTCCAGCTCAGCTTCCACAGCAGGTCGTATCGCATAAGGTACCGGTCTGGCTTTGAAAAATTTCGGGTTTGCATGTTCTTCAACCTTGATGTTTGCCGTAATTCCTCTCAGTGTTCCCAGTCCCTGTTGGAACACCTCTTTAGCATCGTCCAATATTCTGGACAATCGTTTAGGTTTGACATCTTTTTTACCGGAATCTACCGTCAGTGCTTTTAAGGAATGCCAGTCCATATTTATTTTCCTAATCCACTCCCATCCCAGTAGTGGTGGACCTCCCTCAGGTAGCACGTATAAGTCCATTCCTCAGCTTTCTTTGCCCTTGTGGACCACCTTTACCTCTATCTTCCCGATGGGGTATACTCTTTGCCCCGTGTATGTTTTCAATACAATCTCCGTATCCCGTAGGGGAATATGTGGGAATAACCTTTTGTAATCTTGCTTATTCATGACCGTCAATGCCGATCCAGTGTCCAATTCCATCTTCACTTGGACTCCTGCTATCTGAAGTGTGACCCAAATTGTTTGGAGGTCTGCTTCCTTACCAACATTGTGTACTCTTAGACTACCCAGTTCATTACTGCTGGAGTCTGAATCTGACTTCTGTTCGTTCGAACTGTTCTCTGTCACCTTGTGTACCTTTCTGTACTTTTCCTGCGGTGACCTTTTGTTGCTGGTCTTCTTTTCTGACCGGCATACTTTAGCTATGTGACCAAGCCTGCCACATTTTCTGCATTCCTGATTTTTGAACCAGCACTGGTTCTGATCGTGTGTTGTCTTTCCACAACGATAACATTTTACTGTACCCAAGACCATTTGATTGGTGCTGAGTTCCGGTGACCGTAGCTGCATTTCCGCCGTGCCTCTCGCTGCGGCTTCGTGCGATGCTGCAATAGTGACAGCTTTATCAAGCGTAAGATAATTCTCCTCAAGCTGTCGCTTTTGTGTTCCTTCTTTTAACAATCCACACACAAATTTATCTCTCAGCGCATCTGCTAGTCCTGTTCCAAACTGACAGTACTTTGCTAGCTTACGCAGTTCAATTAAAAATTCAGCGTTGCTTTCGTCTTTCAGCTGCGTTCTTCTGTAAAATTTAAATCGTTCCGCTATCATCAGCGGCGTGGGGTTTAAATGATTTTTCAGGACAGTAACAATATTCGCGCAAGTCTGATCCGCCGGTTTATCTGGTGATAGAAGGTGCTTCAATAGCCCATATGTCTTCGCACCCATTGAGCTTAATAAGGTTAGTGCTTTCTCATCACCTGGTACCTTATTTGCTTTACAATAAACTTCCATGCGTTCTACATACGTGGTCCAATCTTCGATATCGCTATCAAAGGTATTAATGTTCCCATGTTTAGGCATCCTTGCAAGTTTTTTAATTTTTTCTTTTTCTCAAAATGGCGGCTTCCCGCGCTTGTCTTCTTCCCCCGCCTACTAAAATGGCGGCTTCCCACGCTTGGCGGTCTTTCCCGCGCTCGTCTTCTTCCCCCGCCGACTACAATGGCGGATTCCCGCGTTTGCCTTCTTCCCCCGCTGGCTGCAATGGCGATTGCCGTGCTGCTGCCGTTCTCGCCTCCCCAGCGGTTCTCAATTCCCCAACGCTGCTTTGCCTCGCAGCCCCGCTTGCAGCCCGGTCCTTTACACCGGCTGCGTTTGAGTTCTCCGCGGCTCTCGTGCCTTAAGCTGCCCCAGTCGCCGCGCCTCTCGGCCTCGATTGCAGCCCGGCCCTTTTTACCGGCCGTGGTCAAGTTCTCCACCCTTATTCCTCCGTTTTCCCTCCCCTACTCCACAGCCAACGCGGCCGACTTTCTGCTCGTGTCGCTGATCGGCTTACCCACCACCGTGGTAGAAGGGATGATCACTGCCTGTCGCTGATGGAGGGCTTCGCGGTCAGAATTTTTTCTTTTTAACCCGGGTTCTCGATGCCTCCCGTGCGATGGTGCTCAGCAGGATGATGAGGGCGGATGCCTCTTCTCGACGCCTGTTCTGAGGATGAAGCTGCCTTGGATGTAAAACTGCCGCAGGGTAAGATCGGACTCGTCGCCACTGTTGAGCCTGTGTGTTCCAGTTATGCGTATGATCAATCACTGGACACAGACAACAAGAATAACTTTTAACAGGTCTTTACTATTCGGAGGTCAGGGCTGAACTGCCCAGCAAATCCCTACACAACACTTATATACCGGTGTGGTCACCACCGGTATTACAGTATACAGCAGCCAAGAGAAAGTAGTACATCTCTTAAGGTAGTTCTCTTAAGGTGGAACAGGTTACATACACCACACCTTGTGTAAAAAGGGAGGAAAGGATAGACCGAGTAATTACAGGCCAGTCAGCCTAATCTTGGTGGTGGGAAAATTATTCGAAAGAATTCTGAAGGACAGAATAAATCTTCATTTAGAAAGACACGGATTAATCAAGGATAGTCAGCGCGGATTTGTTAAGGGAAGGTCGTGTCTGACAAACTTGATTGAATTTTTTGAGGAGGTAACAAGGAGGGTAGATGAAGGTAATGCGATTGATGTAGTTTATATGGACTTTAGCAAGGCTCTTGTTAAGGTTCCACATGGCAGACTGATCACGAAGTTAAAAGCCCATGGGATCCAGGGTAAAGGGTCAAGTTGGATTCAAAACTGGCTCGGAGACAGGAAGCAGAGGGTAATGAATGATGGGTGTTTTTGTGACTGGAAGGCTGTTTCCAGTGGAGTTCCGCAGGGCTCAGTACTAGGTCCCTTGCTTTTTGTGGTATATAGGGCAGCACGGTGGCATAGTGGTTAGCACTGTTGCCTCACAGCGCCAGAGACCCGGGTTCGAATCCAACCTCGGGTGACTGTCTGTGTGGAGTTTGCACATTCTCCCCGTGTTTGCGTGGGTTTTCTCCGGGTGCTCCGGTTTCCTCCCATAGTCCAAAGATGTGCGGGTTAGGTTGATTGGCTATGATAAAAATTGACCCTTAGTGTTAGGGGGATTAAATACGTGGGGTTACAGGGATAGGGTGGGATATGTGTTGGTGTAGGGGTTACGGGGATCGGGTGGGATATGTGTCGGTGCAGGCTCGATGGGCCGAAATGGCCTCTATCTGCACTGTGGGGTTTCTGTGATTTCTGTGATTCTGTGATATCAATGATCTTGACTTGAATATAGGGGGTATGATTAAGAAGTTTGCAGATGATACTAAAATCGGCTGTGTGGTTGATACTGAAGAAGGAAGCTGCAGACTGCAGGAAGATATCAATAAATTGGTCAGGTGGGCAGAACAGTGGCAAATGGAATTCAATCCGGAGAAGTGTGAAGTAATGCATTTGGGGAGGGCTAACAAGGAAAGGGAATACACATTAAATGGTAGGGCACTGGGTAATGTAGAGGAACAAAGGGACCTTGGAGTGCATGCCCACAGATTCCTAAAGGTAGCAGGCCAAGTAGATAAGGTGGTTAAGAAGGCATACGGAACGCTTGCCTTTATTAGCCGTGGCATAGAATACAAGAGCAGGGGGATTATGCTTCAACTGTATAAAACACTAGTTAGACCTCAGCTAGAGTACGGCATGCAGTTCTGGTCACCACATTACAGGAAAGATGTGATTGCACTAGAGAGGGTACAGAGGAGATTTACAAGGATATTGCCGGGAGTGGAGAATCTTAGCTATGAGGAACGACTGGATAGGCTGGGTCTGTTTTCCTTGGAACAGAGGAGGCTGAGGGGAGACCTTATTGAGGTGTATAAAATTATGAGGGGCATAGATAAAGTGGATAGAAAGGACCTATTTCCCTTAGCAGAGGGGTCAAAAACCAGGGGGCACCGATTTAAAGTAATTGGGGGAAGGTTTAGAGGGGATTTGAGGGGAAATTTCTTCACCCAGAGGGTTGTGGGGGTCTAGAACTCACTGCCTGAAAGGGTGGTAGAGGCAGGAACCCTAACCACATTTAAAAATTACTTGGATGTGCACTTAGGATGCTCTAACCTGCAGGACTATGGACCAAGAGCTGGGAAGTGGGATTAGGCTGGATAGCTCTTCGTTGGCCGGTGCGGACATGATGGGTCAAAATGGCCTCTTTCCGTGCTGTAACTTTCTATGATTCTATGAATTACACAGACACACCTTTGGAAAGCATTCTGATGTTCATATTTTGTGTCACTACACTGTAACAACTTTTCTGGATTTGGTTGACAATTCCAGCATTTTCTAAGTACCTCTGAGCTTTTGAAGTTATGATGAAGTGCCAGGTGTAAAGTGCAGCAATCCCTGCTAGCAGAGACTTGTAGCAGAAACTGATGGCATCTGATTACAAATTTAGAGAGGAACTGTGTTAGCAACACCACACAGGGTTTTACAACATCGACTACTAAATAGCATAAGTTTCCTTTTTCACTCTAAATCTTCCTATTCCGTTATATATATATATTTTTTAATGCAGTGGTATTTAGACTCACTTGCTTGAACAATTGGCTTTGCCAATATCTAAGAGAAAGGACTGTAGTCACTGAAGCAGAAATAGAGGAGAGGCAGTTTCACTGACTTGCCATGTCTCTTGGCTATTATTGTATAATAAAGGAGAAATGACAGGTACCTTGGGAAATGCTGCCTTTTGTTATAATCTTAGCTGTGGTGAAGAAAGCACATTGAGGAAAACTTTGAGTAGTTACTGCTAAATTATTTTAATTATGACTATGATTGTATGTGCATAGCAAAGGTCGAAAGAGAAGGATTTAATTTTCCTTGTATTGCAAAGCAGTTGCTAATGACAAGCTGTACAGCTTAGAGATACTGGGCTAGAAATTCATTATAGCCAAGAAATGGGCAGTGTTTAGACTAAAAATGGTTAAGTAACACCAGTTGAAAATCGTCTGGACTGCACGCAAAATTCATCCTCACTCCTCATTAAAATGATTTCAGTCATGATTCGAGTCTAAAAGTTTAAGCTCATTGGCCTTACACTAAAAAGATGGACCAATGTCAGGGGCAGTCTAAATGTAAGTAATGATTGCCACAGGCTTTTTTTACTACTTACAGGGGAGGTTCATTGATGCTGCAGCACCTTATTCTCAGCATTGTTGGGTGTGCAGCTGCCTCAACAGCCATAAGAAGAAGGACAAGGAGAAGGAGCACTTATTTACAAATCCTGATGGCAGATCGCTGCCCCAGGGAGAGAGCCCAGAGGTTTTTTGGTGAAGCTTTGGAGGCATTAGTTTTAGCGGTGGAGAGAAGGTGGGTGGTCCTGTACCTGTCAACTGGCAGGAGGCCCTCGCCACAAGTCTGCTGCACTATGTGGAGGGAGGTGGCACACCACATCACGGGCAGCACTATGGTCCCCAGGACCCACACACAGTGCAGGAAGAAGTTTAACGAGTTCAAACGGGTGGTCAGGGTGAGTGAAGGCTTCAACAGATGTTACATATCACCATCTGTACCACAAGCTTCACACACTGCTCTATGCACCACACCCCCAGCACTCACCCACCAACAATCTCTACCTAACAACACTCACACCCACATCTCACACCTTGCACACAGCTATTCAACTGTGGCAGGCACAAGGGTCATTAGTTATTAGAATTCACGTGATATGTTCGTAGATAAATTTATTAATTGTGTTTAGGGATATTTTGTGGTCTCTCTCATTACACCTTTGCCCCCAGGAGGACACTGTGATATGGCATGAGACAGGGATTGTATGATTGGGATGTGGTTTCATTCATGCGAATCAGAGTCTGATGTGCGGGTCATGGACAGCCCATCCGGAATGCCAATTTTCTTGCTGCCTCCCCACCCTCCGCCATAGATCCTGAAGGATGAGTTCCACTGCCAGTGCAGCCCCCATGACTTTTAGCAATAGTTGTAGGTTGAAGTTTTTCAGAAATAATTATGGAATTTTGTACTTGCCAGAACACTCCCTGATACCAAAGAACCTTGAAATAAATAAAGAATACACTTGCAGTTGCAGGAAGTAGCACACAGCCATTCAAACTTCAAAACCCTCTCAGGTGCAAGTGATTGGTGAGGATCCCTTTAAAAGGATAGTTGAAGGACGGCAGGGCTGATTGGGAATGAAAAGGAAATCTTCATGTGGAGACAGAAGGCATGACTGAGGTACTAAATGAGTACTTTGCATTTTTCTTCACAAAAGAATAGGATGAAGTTAATGTTGTAGTAGAGGAGGGGGAGTCAAGGTATTGGATAGAATAAAAATAGATAGAAAGGTTGATAGGTTAATAGGTTGATATCACTCAAAGTTAACAAGTCACCCTGTCCAGATAGGATGCATCCTAGGTTGCTGAGGGAAGCAAGGGTGGAGATAGCAGAAGCTCTCCTTAGATATGGGAGTGCTGCCAGAGGACTGGAGGATTGAAAATGTTACATCCCTGATCAATAAAGGGGAGAGGGATAAACCTGGTAACTTCAGGCCATTAAGTCTAACGTCAGTGGTGGGAAAACTACAAGAGACCATTGTCAAGGACAAAATGAATTCTCACTTAGAGAAGCATGGGTTAATAAGGGATAGCCAGCTCAGCTTTGTTAAAGGCAAACTGTGTCTGACTAACCTGATTGAGTCCCTTGATGAAGTAATGGAGAGGACTGATAAAGGTAGTGCAGTAGATGTTGTATAGATGGACTTTCAAAAGGCATTTGATAAAGTACCACATAACAGACTTTTCAGAAAATAGAAGCACATGGGATTAAAGGGACGGTGGTAACTTGGGTACGTAATTGGCTAAGGGATAGGAGGGAGAGGAATAGTGATGAATGGATGTTTTACTGACTGGAGAGAAGCATGTAGTGGGATCCCCCAGGGGTTGATATTAGGACCATTGCTTTACTTGTTATATATAAATGACCTGGACTTGGGTAGAGGGAGTACAATTTTGAAGCTCCTGGATGATACAAAACTTGGCAACATTGCAAACAGTGAGCAGGATAGCAACAGACTTCAGGAAGACATGGACAGACTGGTGAAATGGGAAGGCACATGGCAAATGCAATTTAATGCGGATAAGTGTGAAGTAATGCTCTTTGGGAAGAACAACAAGGAGAGGCAGTACAATCTAAATGGTACTATTTTGAGGGGGCTGCAAGAGCAGAGGGACCTGGGGGTGCATATTCACAAATCTTTGAAGGAAGGTGGCAGAGCAAGTTGATAAGGTGGTTAAAAAGCGTATGAGATACTTGGCTTTGTAATTAGGGGTACTGAATACCAAAATAAGGAAGCCATGCTGAACCTTTACAAATCTCTGGTTAGGCCTCAGCTGGAGTATATTGTGTATAATTCTGTGCACCACAGTTTAGGAAGGATGTCAAGGCCTTGGAGAGGGTAGAGAGGAGATTTACCAGGACGATACCAGGGATGAGGGACTTGAATTCTGTGGAGAGATTGGAGAAGCTGAAATTGTTCTCCTTAGAGCAGAGAAGGTTAAGGGGAGACCTTATAGAAGTATTCAAAATTATGAGAGGTTTTGATAGCGTAAGTAGGGAGAAACTGTTCCCTCTGGAAAGTGGGTCAGTAACCAGAAGTCATAGATTTAAAATAATTGACAAAAGAACCAGAGGGGAAATGAGGAGTTTTTTTTCCCCCAGAGGGTGGTTAAGATCTGAAATGCATTACCTGAAAGGGTGATGGAGTCAGATTCCATAGGAACTTTCAAAAGGCAATTGGACATGTACTTGAAGAGTTTGCAGGGTTCTGGGGAAAAAGCAGGGGTGTGGGACTAAATTGGACAGCTCTTTTAAAGAGAGGGTACAGACACAATGGGCCGAATGGCCTCCTTCTGTGCTGTAAGATTCTATGATTCAATTTGTGATGACATTTGTTGCATTACCAATCATTGTGGGCTCAGAATAAAATGATAATTATTAAAAGTTTATTTAAAATTCTTGTTCCCTGTACATTACAGAACTTGCTGGCTCTGCAATGGGAAGTTACTAACATGGTAGTCAATAGAGATACCTCTTGTGTCTGTAGAGAGCAATAGGAAGCTGGAGGAACATTTGCGCATTCGGTTGTGTCATAAGAAGGATTATATATCTAATGCATTGAAAGGTCTGACACAAGCAAAGATGCACTTAAACTCGCTCCTTTCAGTGCAGGCAAAAAGATTAAAATTCTGACAGGACTGGACAGACTAGATGCAGGAAGGATGTTCCCGATGGTCGGGGAGTCCAGAACCAGGGGACACAGTCTAAGGATAAAGGGTAGGCCATTTCGGACAGAAATGAGGAGGAATTTCTTCACCCAGAGAGTGGTGAACCTGTGGAACTCTCTACCACAGAAGGCGGTGGAGGCCAGTTCATTAAATATATTCAAGAAGGAGTTGAATATATTTCTTAAGGCTAAAGGGATCAAGGGGTATGGGGAGAAAGCAGGGACCGGGTACTGAATTTGGATTATCAGCCATGATCGCATTGAATGGCGGAGCAGGCTCGAGGGGCCGAATGGCCTACTCCTGCTCCTATCTTCTATGTTTCTATGTTTCTATTAATTGAACTTACAACTGGATTGGATATTTAGCACTTGGAGATAATCTGAGTACTTGCCTGCCTACAACCTGAAAAAGTTATGCTGCTCCAGGATGGCTCCCACATTGTGGTGCCAAGCAAGATCAACCAGGCATTTTAAATAATCAGTCACAGGCTTCACCAGAAGTTGCCCAGAATACCTGCCTGATATTTTCCTTTCTCAGTTGGTGAAAAAGAGAAGACTAAACTGATTGGTTGTTCACTGGTTGAGGAGGCTATTAAAGTTTACATGTGGCAGTATGCAACTAGATCCCTTATCTCTTTTTAAAAGAAGAAAATATCTCAAACATTGGGGCTGATAATGAGATGTAAATTACTACAAAGCTTTGGGTACTGGGGCCCTGCAGACCTGAGGGCTACTCAATGCCCACTGCACAATACACATGTCTGTGTGGTCAGGCAGCAAGTAGTGCGGGATGTGCCTGAGCATAGATTGTGCGCAAAACTCATTAATGTAAAGTCTGTGGGTTGTGCAGTTAATAAATACACAGACTTCAGAAGTAACAAACAAACAGGTCTTTACTATTCGAAGGTCCGGGCGAATCTGCCCCAGCAATCCTGCCACAACACTTATATACTGGTGTGGTCACTATCGGTATTACAGTATACAGAAGCCAAACAAATAGTGCCACACCTAAAGTAGTTCTCTTAAAGGTGAACGGTTGCATTCAATAGTTCCCTTAAAGGTAGACGGGTACATACACTACAATCCTCCTTTTTTAGCTTATTACTTACAGAGTCCCCGTTAAACATACATAACTTCAACTTCCTATAAAACAAATTACAGATATAATCTCGGTGGAGTCAATGTCATATAAAACAATTTACAGATATAATCTTGGTGGGAACAGTTCACAGGTTCAGTCTCTGCAGAAACAGTTCATAGAGTCAGTCTCTGATCTTGACTCGTTCCAAACAACATCTCTTTGGTGTAGCTGGTTCACATGGCTAGAGTGACTCCTCCATAGCCTTTTTCTTGACGTAACAGCTTGAACTTTCGTCCTGTTGAACCAGCAGTGCGGACTTTTACAACCAACTGGCTGTCTTGACGTTTTTCAACTAATTTAGCTCCTCTCGTAGTGTCCCGCCTGAGATGGTAGAAGTGCTAATATTTTAGACAGTTATTATCTTCTGCTTCTTCTTTTTCTTTTCTGCCTTTTTGAAACTCTCGGAGCTCCTTTCTCGGCTGCCAGCTGTAGCGCCACCAACTCTCTATGTTCCTTAGACCTTAAGTGCTTCATCCGGATTTCAGCACTTCGGGAGTTTTCATCACAAGCTGGGCAGACCACATCCTCGTAATATTCAGTGTCACTCAACAGGTCATGGTAATATTTGGGTTCGTCCTGAGTTAGGCCAGCGAGAGAGCCTTCTTCTTCCTCCTCACCCGTCTGGACGTTAGCTGACGGAGGTTCCTTCCCTAGACATCTTTCTTGAAAAGACTTCTTCATGCATTCATATTCATCCCGCTCCTCCTGGGTTATCTGCCATTCCTTCACGACGGACCTCATTTGTGAGTTCAATACCTTCCCTTCCATCGGGAATTGCGTTATCAGGCTATTTAATCCTTCTACTGAAGTAACGGTTTCCACATTCTTCTGTTCACCTTGACGTGATTCAACGTACTTTTGGCATCCTTGTACAATTTGTGTTGCCACCTCAGCTATCTCCGTGACTTTTGAGAGCTCCGAACTCGTTCCCCCTGAAGATTGAAGCTCGTGTTCAGATTGTTCCCCTTGCAGAGTCTTGTCCTTCAGCATATGAAGGAGTTGGCTGACCGTTAACTCTTCCCTGGGAACACAGTGGATCAGAGTCTTCTCCATTTCATCCACCTTTTCCTCCAATACTTCCACCTTCTGTTCCTCTTGAACTTTGGCTTTCAGCGCTCGGAAAAGTTGCGCCCTGATGCTCTCTAGTTCATGTTCAGGGACCATTCTTACAGTCTCTGAGTTTCTTACAGTTTCCTTTTCTTCCACTGAAAGGATTCCCAGTTGAATCTGTTCTTCAAGTTGTTGAACCTTGGTCATTGCCGCCTCATATTTGTCTTGGGTGTCCTTCAATGTTTTTATGAGTTCTTGGACATCCTGTCTTTCATGCTCTGCCATGTTTTTCACCTCTAATTTCTCATCTATGGATGGAACTTCTACCGATGAGTCTGTCTTGGCCTTGAGCTCATCAAGAATTTCCTGCAGCCTTTGGACATCTTGCTCATGTTCAACCTTTAGTTGTTCATATGCTTCTACTGAAACTAGCTTTTCGGAGGTTGCCGAGTTAACCCCCTCCAGAATTGTAGCCTGGGCCTGTTCATACTGTTCTTTCAACTTCTCACACTCTGCTTGTAAGGAGTCATAGAGAAGAACTGGGATAAAATCCTGGCTTCCTGAAGATTCCTCTTCCTTTGGTTCGTTCTGTAAATATTCTAGTTCCTGAACAGCATCAGGGGAATGTGATTGGTATCTGGCCACGATGGCTCTCTGCTTGAGCTAGCTGTCTCTGTTGTCTTTCCAGGTTCTCCCATTTGGTGTCCCAGAACTTTTCCATATTTTTCATCTCTTGTACGAGACGGTCACTCAACTGTTCTAATTGTTGTCGTACTTTGACATAAGTTTGAGTCCGAACTCAGTGATCTTCCGTTCATGGATGAATCCTTTGCTTGAACAGGCTCAGAATTCTTTGTCAACCTGGAGTTCTGCTCTGCAGCTTTATTCTTCTTGGTAACATAAGTCCTTCTGCATGTCTTTGTTTTCTTCCCCATCGTCGGCAAGTCCCTTTTTGCCTTGTCTTCCATATTCGAATTGGTCTTATCATCATCCATTTCAGAATCTGAGCTAATAGCTTGCACCGAGTCCTCCCTCATTATGGCTTTTAGGTAATGCCCTTCCATGTCTATTTTCTTAATCCACTCCCGTCCTAGAAGTGGTGGTCCTCCCTCAGGTAATACGTACAAGTTCATTCTTGGGTGTTCTTTACCCTATCTCTCACCTTGACTCTTATTTTCCCCACGGGGTATACGTTATGCCCCGTGTATGTCTGTAATATGAACTTGGTATTTCTTAAAGGTATGTGAGAGAATAGCCGGTGGTAGTCCCTTCGGTTGATGACTGATAGAGCTGATCCAGTGTCCAGCTCCATTCTTACTTGGACTCCAGCTATTTTTAGTATGACCCAGATGGTCTGTAGATCCGTTTCTTTACCCACATTGTGGATTCTCAGACTACCCAGCTCCTGGTTGTTTGGGTCTGAGTCTGAATTCTGTTCGTCTGAACTCTTCTCAGCCACCTTGTGTACCTTGTTGTACTTTTCTTGTGGTGGCTTCCTTTGATTGTTGGTCTTTTTCCCGGACCGGCATACCTTCGCGATGTGACCCAGTTTGCCACATTTCCTACACTCTTGGTTCTTAAACCAGCATTGATTCTGATCATGCGTTGCCTTCCCACAACGGTAGCATTTTGTTGTGCTTGAAGTAATTTGGTCCACCCCGAGTGCCGCCGCCTTTAGTTGCATTTCCGCTGTTCCTTTCGCTGCGGCTTCGTGCGATGCAGCTATAAGGACAGCCCTGTCCAGTGTGAGGTCATTCTCTTCCAGTAGTCGCTTCTGCGTCCCTTCTTTGGACAATCCGCATACGAACTTGTCCCGCAGTGCTTCTGTCAGATTCCCTCCGAACTGGCAGTATTTCGCTAGCCTACGCAGTTCGACCAAGTATTCCGCATTGCTTTCGTCTTTCCTCTGCGTTCTTGCGTAGAATTTGAATCGTTCAGCCAGCATCAACGGTGTGGGGTTCAAGTGGTCCTTCAGCACAGCCACAATCTCTTCGAATGTCTGATCCGCTGGTTTATTTGGTGCTATTAGATGCTTCAAGAGCCCGTATGTTTTTGCCCCCATCGAGTTTAGCAATGTTATCGCCTTGTCGTCTTCCTCTATTTTGTTGGCTTCACAATAGATCTCTATGCGTTCCACGTACGTGGCCCAGTCTTCTATTTCAGAATTAAAGTCGTTAATATTCCCTCGCTTAGGCATCTTTCTTCCCTTGGGAGCAGCACCAGTATTTCTTTAAGTATTCTTATTTATTTGTTTGTTTCTAAGATGGCGGTTTTCCCGCGAAATCGGCGGTTTCCCGCTCTTTCCTTCTCTCCCCGCCCACTTCAATGGCGGTATGTCAGTTAATATGGCGGTTTTCCCGTGAAAATGGCGGTTTCCCACTCTTCCTTTCTCGCCCCGCCCACTTCAATGGCGGTTTCCCGCTTCTGGCGTCTTCTCCGCCTAATGGCGGCTTCCCGCGTTTCTTCCCGGTGGAAGGGGTACGCTTCCCCCACAGCGGACAGGTTCAGCCGCTGGCTGGCTTCCGCACAGCTCCCCTTACTCGGCTCTGTCTTTTCCTCCCGCCCGCACGGCTCTACCGGCGCTGGGTACACCCCGTTAATGGAGGACAGTTCAGCCGCTGGACTGGCTCTCGCACAGTCTCTCTCCCCTTGCTCGGCTCTGTCTCTCCCTCTCCCGCACGTTCGGTCCTACCGGCTCTGGGTACCCCGCTGGTAGAGGACAGCTCAGCCGCTGGACTGGCTCTTGCGCAGTCTCTCTCCCCTTGCTCGGCTCCGTCTCTCTCTCCCACCCGCACGGTTCCTGTTCGCCTCCCAGCCCTCTCGCAGACCGGTGTTTCCCTCCCCGGCTGCGGCTGGGTTTCTCTTCCCGCGCCTACTCACAGTCTCAGCGCTTCGTGGCTGCGGTCGCTGCCCGGTTTTTCCCGCCGATCGAGGTCCGACTGTCTCACGACGCCGTTGGACCCGACTTTCTGACCGGCTCCATTCCCCCTCGACCGTGGTCGAGTGCACAGCCCTTATCCTCCGGATATTCTCTACACCTTCCCCTACTCACAGTCTCCGCAGCCGCCTTGTTTCCAGCTGATCGGCTCACTCCGCACCGTGGTAGAAGGGTAGTCAGTGCCTGTTGCAGATGGAAGCTTTTATTGCTAAAGTCTTCCTCCTTCCTCCTGCTGCAGCCTCGTGTTTTCTTTCAGCAGCACGACGAGGGCGGTTGCCTCTCTTCGACGCTCTTCGTTGCTTTGGTAGTCTTGCCGCAGGGTACGATCGGACTCGTCGCCACTGTAAAGTCTGTGGGTTGTGCAGTTAATAAATACACAGACTTCAGAAGTAACAAACAAACAGGTCTTTACTATTCGAAGGTCCGGGCGAATCTGCCCCAGCAATCCTGCCACAACACTTATATACTGGTGTGGTCACTATCGGTATTACAGTATGCAGAAGCCAAACAAATAGTGCCACACCTAAAGTAGTTCTCTTAAAGGTGAACGGTTGCATTCAATAGTTCCCTTAAAGGTAGACGGGTACATACACTACAATTAAGGCCCCAGCTTTTATGTAAAATAGGGGCCCTTTATCTAATACATCTGATCAACATTCCAGATGTTCAGGGCCTATTCCCAGCAGTTAAAATGTATTTTCTGATCTTGCTGGGCGGCCCTTTCCTTCAAATTGGGCCGTGCTTTATGGCAGGACTTTCTTCACTATTGCCTCCAATGTCTGATCTGTGAATCTGGTCAGCTTTCCTCACTGTAATTTTTATAAAAATATCAGGCATTGCTTTAACAACTACTGGCACCCAATAACCCACACCCTTGACTTTACCGCAGTCTCTACACATCATGTGTTACTTGCTGGGAGCACCAAAGAATAATGTTAATAAATTGGCCTTGCGTTATGGGGCAAGATTAGTTCTGCAATGTGTGGCAATGCTGTGCATTATTGGCCCCACTGTCTCCTACAGATCTAATAAGCTATTAGGTTGACTTTTAAATTCTGGTAAATATGTTACTTAAACAATTTTACAGGTCACTCTTGCAGGAGTGCGCTTTGTTGCGGCCACTGGAGGTGGGACTAATTCTGGCGAGTGATGCTATCCCACCGGTCTGCCTCCATTAATGGCGTCAGGCTGTAAGAGGGCAGCTGCAAAGGCTACCCATCCCCACAGAAAAAAAACAGCCTAAAGTGCAATAGGGCAGAGATCCAGCGTAACTAGGTCCCTCCCCCATTTCTGGCACTGCCTAACTTCGCCCAGCACAGATAGGCCCCAAATCTGCCTGCAAATATACTGATTTTTGGGGGCTATGATTCTATTAACTGCACCAATTTAACGTTTTGTTCAAAGACACAATCTTATTTTTAGGAAAATAATATGCACAATTCTGATTTTGTCACCGTTTCCATTTCCTGTTTAAATTTGTATTCATACACAGCACACAGACCTCCTCCAGGAGATTAAATAAGTTCGAGAGTGTGATTTTGATGGCTCATCTTTTTCCATGCTTCATATTTTTAATCATGTCCCAAACTGTAAGAGGCAAATAGAACTATTATTTCAAAATTATGTTGGAATTGTTGCTGTTCGGGAGTTGTTTAATTATGATATTGGCAATTGCAGGTAATGCCATCTGATATCACCAGAAATGGGACATTTGTGCTGCAACAATAAATTAGTATGCTTTATCAAATTGTAATTGGATAGTATCCATATGTGTGGCTGTTTAGAGATGATTAATAAGATTGTAATTGAAGCAAGCAGGTTCAAATGATGTTATAAACCTTGACACAAAAGCGTGAGTAATTTATGCATGTTACTTGGACCCGAGATTAAATTCCAGCTTTTCACAAAAAAAGTTGAATCTTTTGATTATGAAGCCATAGGAATGAATAGAGTGGGCCTTCTTATCCAGGGATCGATCTGATGCACATCTGACCTCCTCTGCTGACTACAATGGAGCTACAGCCAGGACCAGAGAAGATGTTTATTACAATGAGATGTCTGTTAAGATATAAATTTACTACAATGAGGTTTAATTTAGTTCGGTAAAAAGGCCAAAAAATAAGCAGAGAAACTTAAAACCAATTATATTTATACGTAGAGCAGAAGGATAGAAATTGCATTTATATTGCGCTTTTCAAATCCTCAGGAAATCCAAAACTGCTTTAAAACCAATGAATTACTTCTGGAGTGTAATCACTTGCTTTTACAAGCAAACACAACATACCTAGGCCCAATATACATGACGGTCATCATTGTTGCACATGCCCAGTAAATTAGTGAGACCCCACAAATGTAATCACATTGTATTATCGAGCTTATCAATTACTTTTTAGGCATTGCTTTTTTTTGATCAAAGCAACTAAATTGCCTAATACCAGAATTTTCCAGGATCCATTTCAGACTTGGAGCCGAAAATGTTGGTACTTTAATTGAGCCCCAAACAAGATTTAAAAAATGCAATCAATCCCTGAGGAGGAACATGAGATTAGCAGATGGTCCTATGTGTTTACAATGTTCCCTTTCATGGGGCTTTGCTCTTTCTGGAATTCTGTAACAGCTGTAATGAACAAATTGATGATTCCTGGGCCTTTCATTGCAGGTGTGCAGCACTTCAAAGAACATGACTGGTGACCACATAAAAGAGGATTGTCTGAAGTCAAAAACTTGGCTACTGATTACATTTCTCTATTCAGATTGAACTATCATTATTAGGTGAATTCATTTACATAAGGATGTCTGTTTGTCCCTTTAAAAAAATACCAATTTTCCACCCTTCTCTCATAAAAGCTCTTACTCATATTGGATTATAATAACTTTCTTATGATAGCTCATTTAAGTGGCTACTCTTCATCATGTGTGAGCCTAGATGATGACTGTAGGCAAACCGTTTGACTGTGGGAGATATCATTACTGAGCCTGATCATACCCTCACCTGGTGTCCATAGCTGCACACGTTCCAGCAGGAGTCACTGAATAGCAATTAAAAGTGGAATCCCTGACTGAAGCTTCCTGTCCTTAACTCAGGATGCTGAAATCCATTGTAGTGTCTCTTTTAATGATAATCCAGCTGAAATCAGCTAACTCAACACAGACTAACGATTCAACCTGAGAGCTTCCCGATCTGAACAATTCAATCCCATGCTTTAACAAATAAGCCATTAGGGATAAGTCTCAGTCAATTTTGTAAAGGTAATTGTTCCAGAGTAAATAATAACTTTGACCAGCAGCACTGTGGCAACTAAAGTATTTTAACAAAACATTGCTGTAGTTGTGATATTTATTCAGTTCATTGTTAAATTTTTTCATAAGTTTTGGAATTGACCTTGTCCCTTGATTGCATGAAGAATGGAACTAAAGAGCGTGGTTAGAATTTCAATGTAAATATGAAAATACCATAAAATGCACTGCTAATACATATTATCGCACTTCCAAATCTAGAATTGTGACTTGTGAACTAATGTGAGTGATCTTTAGCTGCTTAGCTACACATCATGAAAGTTGTGAGTGAGTTTTTTATACTACTATGACCTAAATACACTGGTTTGTGCTGCAGATATAGGCTGCTGACATACACAATGCTATCTCACTCTTGCCAGATGGGATAGGCTGCTTACAAACAGAAATGTTCTGGTTTCCTCATCTCAGACCAGGAGTGTGCTTGTGCAAGCACATATATGCTGCATCACATGTCACACGTACGTGCTTGCAAGTGCACAACACCGAACTATCCAGTGTTTTTATTTTTATTTATTCATTCACAGGATGTGGGCATTGCTGGCATGGCCAGCATTTATTGCCCATTCCTAATTGCCCTTGAGAAGGTGGTGGTGAGCCACCTTCTTGAACCGCTGCGGTCCGTGTGGTGAAGGTACTCCCACAGTGCTGTTAGGGAGGGAGTTCCAGGATTGTGACTCAGCGGCGATGGAGGAACGGTGATATATTTCGAAGTCAGGATGGTGTGTGACTTGGAAGGGAACTTGCAGGTGATGGTGTTTCCATGCGTCTGCTGCCCTTGTCCTTCTTGGTGGTAGAGTTTGGGAGGTGCCGTCGAAGGAGTCTTGTTGAGTTGCTGCAGTGCATCTTATAGATGGTACACACTGCAGCCACGATGTGCCGGTGGTGGAGGGCGTGAATGTTTAAGGTTCC
Organism: Somniosus microcephalus; assembly: GCF_052327205.1. Taxonomy (NCBI): domain Eukaryota; kingdom Metazoa; phylum Chordata; class Chondrichthyes; order Squaliformes; family Somniosidae; genus Somniosus; species Somniosus microcephalus. The sequence goes on along the minus strand of NC_140992.1, from coordinate 98,117,238 downwards.
AATCAAACAGGCTGCTTTGTCCTGGATGGTGTCAAGCTTCTTGAGTGTTGTTGGAGCTGCACTCATCCAGGCAAGTGGAGAGTATTCCATCACACTCCTGACTTGTGCCTTGTAGGTGGTGGAAAGGATTTGGGGAGTCAGGAAGTGAGTTGCTCGCTGCAGAATACCTAGCCTCTGACCTGCTCTTGGATTGGGCCTTTGGCGTAGCGGTAGCATCCCCGCCGCTGGGCCAGAAGGCATAGGGTTTCGAACCCCGCTCCAGACAGTCCTGGCAAGTGGAGTCGGAGCTCCGGCTCTAAATTCTGGGTTGACATCCAGCGGGATACTTGCGTCCATGGGTGTGGGTGGCCCCCCTCCCTCGTATGGGATGTGGGAGCCCGTAAAACACTCCCGCCATAGGACTAACCACCCTAATGGCTGGTACGAAGATGGTTACGGTCACAGAAGGAGCGTTAATTGCGGCCAGAAATCCTTCCACCACTTCATACAGTTCCCCAAAGGGAACAGTGTGAAGACACGTATGACGACGACCTGCTCTTGTAGCCGCAGTATTTATATGACTGGTCCAGTTAAGTTTCTGGTTGATGTGCCTTCAATAACCACAAAACTAGAAGTTATAGGCTTAAACAAGTTGGCTTTTAATCACTAAGATCAGAGCTACATCTCAACACACCGACTGGCTCACAGGAATGAGTCATACAGATCCAGGGATCTTTATGTAAGAGAAGTCAGGGGCGGAGCCAAGAGCCAAGACCTGGAACCTTCCAGGTTAGTCAGGAAAGAGGAAGTGAAACTATACACAGTGTGGGGGAGGGTAATATACATGAGTACAGGAAATGCAGGATCAAGACAAACAGATTTCATTACATTCACCCCTTCTTTAGATTTAGTCCATCGGGGTGATGTTTCTTAAAAGTTGGTATAAGTGAGTCTGTCAGGAGGTTTTGTGGTTCTCAGTGATCGGCGCAAAGCCGGTTGGGGTGCCTCTAGGGGAGTGGATTCTGGTTCCTCCGCTGTCCGGGCCTCCGCAGTGTCTTCCAGGTTATCTGCAGTGTCCTCCAGGTTAAAGTTGAGTATTGATACCTCTGGGCGTCCTGTCTCTTTTTGGTGTAGGTCTTCCTCGGGTAGTCTCTCATCGTTCTCTCCGCTCCCCGAGGGAGCGAGGTCTTTTATGGAAACAGTGTCCTCTCTCCCGTCAGAGTATTCGATATAGGCGTACTGAGGGTTTGCATGGAGGAGCTGTACCTTTTCCATAAGGGGGTCCGTTTTATAGCCTCTCACGTGCTTCCGCAATAGTACTGTCCCCGGAGACGTCAGCCACGCGGGTAGAGATATGCCCGAGGTGGATTTCCGGGGGAAAACGAACATCTTTTCGTGAGGGGTAGCGTTAGTGGCTGTACATAACAGAGACCTTATGGAGTGGAGCACGTCTGGGAGGACTTCCTGCCAGCGGGAGGTCGGAAGGCCTTTTGACTTTAAGGCTAATGTGACAGCCTTCCAAACAGTAACATTCTCCCTTTCCACTTGCCCATTACCCCGGGGGTTGTAGCTAGTGGTTCTGCTAGTGGCTATCCCCTTTGAGAGCAAGAACTGTCGCAGTTCGTCACTCATGAATGACGTCCCCCTATCGCTGTGTATGTAGTTCGGCATGCCAAACATGCAGAATAGATTACCGAGACACTTGATGACCGTGGCACTGGTCATGTCTGGGCAGGGAATGGCGAAGGGGAAGCGGGAATATTCATCGATGATATTGAGGAAGTATACGTTACGGTCGGCAGAGGGAAGGGGTCCCTTGAAGTCCAGACTTAGGCGCTCGAATGGCCGTGTGGCTTTGATAAGGTGTGCACGGTCAGGCCTGTAGAAACGAGGCTTGCATTCTGCACAGATGCGGCAGGCTCTGGTCATTGCCCTGACCTCCTCGATGGAGTGGGGCAGATTGCGGGACTTTATAAATTGGTATAGTCGGGTGACCCCTGGGTGACAGAGGTCATTGTGGAGACCCTGTAATTTGTCCGTATGAATGCTGGCACACATTCCCCGTGATAGGGCGTCTGGGGGTTCATTAAGGGCTCCCGGCCTGTACATAATATCATAGTCGATCATGGATAGTTCGATCCTCCACCTGAGTATTTTGTCATTCTTGATTTTCCCCCTTTGTTTGTTATTAAACATGAAAGCCACCGACCGCTGATCGGTGAGCAGGGTGAAACGTTTGCCGGCTAGGTAGTCACAGAAATCACAGAAATCACAGAAACCCCACAGTGCAGATAGAGGCCATTTCGGCCCATCGAGCCTGCACCGACACATATCCCACCCTATCCCCGTAACCCCATGTATTTAATCCCCCTAACACTAAGGGTCAATTTATCATAGTGTCTCCAGTGCCGCACTGCCTCCACTATAGCCTGTGCCTCCTTCTCGACAGAAGAGTGCCTGATTTCAGGTCCCTAAAGGGTTCGGGAGAAGAAGGCCACAGGTCTCCCAGCCTGATTGAGGGTCGCAGCTAAGGCAAAGTCTGACGCATCGCTTTCGACTTGAAAGGGAATGCTTTCGTCCACTGCACACAGTGCAGCCCTTTCAATGTCCTGTTTGATACTGGTGAAAGCCTCCCGAGCTTCAGCTGATAGTGGGAAGGACGTCGATTTAATGAGGGGTCAGGCCTTATCAGAGTAATTGGGCACCCATTGGGCATAATACAAAAAAAATCCCAGGCACCTTTTTAAAGTTTTGGGATTGTGTGGCAGGGGCAGTTCCTTTAGGGGGCGTAATCGGTCAGGGTCCGGTCCAATTACCCCATCTTCCACCACACAGCCGAGGATACAGAGACGGGTTGTGTTGAAGACACATTTGTCTTCGTTGTAGGTTAGATTCAGCTTTAGGGCAGTTTTTAAAAATCTCGCAAGATTTAGATCGTGGTCTTGCTGGTTGTGCCCGCAGATAGTGACATTGTCCAGATAGGGGTAGGTAGCTTGTAGTTTATTCTCGTCAACCATGCGGTCCATCTCACATTGGAAGACCGAGACCCCATTTGTTAACCCGAAGGGCACTCTGAGAAAATGGTAGAGGCGTCCGTTCGCCTCAAAGGCGGTGTATGGGCGGTCCTCCGTTCTAATGGGGAGCTGGTGATACGCGGATTTGAGGTCGATAGTCGAGAAGACTCGGTATTGCACAATCTGGCTGACCATTTCTGATATGCGGGGTAAAGGGTAGGCGTCCAGCTGGGTATAAATATTAACAGTCTGGCTGTAGTCAATTACCATCCGTTTCTTTTCGCTATTTTTAACTATGACTACTTGGGCACGCCACGGACTGGTACTGCATTCAATAATGCCTTCCCGCAGGAGTTGGTCCACTTCCGCTTTGATAAAGTGTCTGTCTTCCAGACTGTACCGTCTGCTTTTGGTCGCTATGGGCCTACAGTTCGGAGCGAGATTAGCGAATAAAGAGGGCGGGCTGATTTTTAAGGTTGATAGGCCACAGACTGTGAGTGGCGGCTGGGACCCGCCATATGCTAGCGTGACACTTTCGTGGTGGCACTGGAAGTCCAGGCCCAAGATTACATTAACACAGAGTTCTGGCATCACGAGGAGTTTAAAATCCTTGTAGTCCGTGCCTTTTACAGTCAGTGTTACCACACAGTAGCCCAAAATGTCCGAAGTGTGGGGCTTAGCAGCCATAGCAATTCTGCTCCGTGTAGGGGTTACCGTTAATGAGTGCCGCCGTACCAGGCTAGGGTGGATAAAACTCTCGGTACTCCCACAGTCAATTAAACATTTCGTTAAATTCCCGTTTACCTGTATGTCCATCATGGATTTTGTCAACGGGTGTGGCCTGGATTGATCCACCGTGATCGAAGCCACTGTTGGGCCCTGGGCGGCCGTTGAGTCGGGAAAAGATGGCGGATCCCAAGATGGCGGCCCGCACGGCACGCACGAGGCGGTGACGGAGTTGGAAATCGGATTCCCCCTGCAGACTTTGCTAAAATGCCCCTTTTTCTTACATTTGAAGCATGTAGTGTCCTTCGCTGGGCATCGTTTTCTGGGGTGCTTGGCCTGGCCGCAGAAGTAGCATTTCGGCCCTCGAGAGGGTGTGTTGAGATGTAGCTCTGATCTTATTGATTAAAAGCCAACTTGTTTAAGCCTATAGGCCTAGAAATTCAGTCGCGCCACTTCTGGGGCGCTAAAGTCGGGCGGGCGCTAAAGTTAGCGCCCGCCGGAAAGTGTAGGCCACTTCACCGAAATTCAGTAGATTTGGCCAAGGCGTTTGGGCGAGCGCTGAAACTGGCGTTGCACTCCTATCTTTAGGCGCTAAGCCGGTGGTGTGGACTGATAACGCCGAGGCCGGGCGCAGCGCAGGTGCGGTCATGTTTTGATTGACAGCAGACACCCTGACGCTGGCCAGCTCTTAAAGGGGGAAGGGTCGACTTTGTCTGCTGCCACGCCCTGGATAGTGGAGCCCTGCAGCTAGGCCTGAACACTGCTGGTGGACCCAAATAGCGCCTGAAGCCATGCAGAAGGCCCGTGAACGAGCGCCGCGCTTCTCAGAGCATGCTTTGAGGGTGCTGCTTAAGGCTTTTGAAAAGAGAAGAGAGATCTTGTGCCCGGACAGTGGCAAGAAGGCTCCCAGGAGGCAGTACAGGAGAGCCTGGAGGGAAATCGCCCACAGGGTGTCATCCACCAGCAATGTCCCCAGGAGTGCGGACCAATGCCGCAAGAAGTACAACGACCTCACTCGGATGGTCAGGGTGAGTACCCTTTCCAGTGTCCTCCTCATCCTTGCATGTGCACCTCACATTATGGGCAAAGGGACCTCAAAGGCCTAATGGCCATCCCTCCTCCCGCAGCTATGGCACTGGCATAATCATCAATAGCACTTTCTGCACTTTACACACTGGCCAAGCTATTCGACCATGGGAGGCAGTGCACACAACAACAGGGCACCACACTGGCCATGCTATTCGACCATGGGAGGCAGTGCACACAACAACAGGGCACCACACTGGCCATGCTAATCGACCATGGGAGGCAGTGCAGACAACAACAGGGCAACACACTGTACTTAGAGGCCATCCTTTCTCTTGCAGGCCAAGCTGGCCAAGAATATGAAGAGCCGGAATGTCACCGGGGGAGGCCGTGGCCAGTTCCAGGAGCTCAGTGACCTGGAGGAGCGTGTGGCTCGACTCATGTGTGGCCGGGTGGTTGGCCCCGTTGCTATTGGAGATGCCGACCCTGTGCTGGGCCCCAATGGTAAGGACATGACCGTTTGGACCTCTCTCGTTCCCCTTGCGCTTCAGATCTACATCCTTTGCCACTGTCCGACCAATGCGCATAATGCCACCACTCATGCCTCCCTCGCTGACGCCCTCTCCTCACCCTAAAGCTACTCTTGTGCCTTCCTGCTTTCAGCTGGTGAGGAGGAGGTCCATGAAGCTGAGAGTGCCAGTCCCTCGGAGGAGGAGGACGACGAGGACCAAGAGGAAGGCGGCACATCGGGGGAAACCTCATCCGCGCCAGGGGATGGCAATGGAGGGGACACGTCTTGCCTGGAGGAGAGCCAGGGGGAAGTGTTGCAGGGGGGTGCAGCTCCTGGGCCCAGTGGCGTCCAGGCAGGCGGGAAGGGTCGGGCAGCACGGCTGCCTTCTCCCCAGAGGGGGGAAGTGTTGCGGGGAAGGGCAGTTGCTGGGCCCAGTGGCGTCCAGGCACGCGGGAAGGGTCGGGCAGCTCGGCGGCCTTCTCCCCAGATGGAGAGTCCACCCTCCAGTCCAGAGACGGTCCTCGCCCAGGAGGTGCGCCTCCTTGATGAAATGTCCGCGGCCTCCGAGCGGCGCCACAACGAGTTCATGGGGGTTGTGGGACAGTTGCCTCAGGCCATTGAGTCCCTGGCTCATAGTGTGGCTGCTTTCGGGGACTCGCAGGCCAGGGGTGTCGAGCAACTCGCGGCAGCACAGGCCAGGGGTGTCGACCAACTCGCGGCAGCACAGGACGCGAGTTGCGAGTTCATGAGTGGTGCCGTGCAGACACTGGCTGATCTGATGCGGGCACAGAACAGGGCAGTTCGGGCACTCACTTCTGCCACACTTGCTGTGTCACGGAAGCATCGACAGGGCACCCGCCGCCCTGCTGCAGCACAGCGGTGTGGCCTCCACCAGATTGCTGTGCTTGCTGCAGTGCCAGCCCGGCCGAGTGCCAATGTCTCTGGCGACCAGCGAGCGCCTGGCATCAGCCAGCTTGCCCCCATTGCTGCAGCCACCACTGCCACTCCCCCAGCCAAGATGCGACGAGCTGCTGCAGAGACTGATGCTGCCCAGCCACAGCTGCAGCAGTCAGCAGCCGGACCCTCCAGGGCCGGACCTCGTCTAGGCCGACCCCCAAGGGCATCTGCCGTTACGCATTGCGGCCCTCAGGAGCCTTTCCCCAGCCTTCCAACACCCACAGGGCCCAGGTTGAGGTGGAGCAACAGGTCGGGCAGGGGCCGGAGAAGCCTGCACAAGGACTCGCCCTCTCGGCACACCAAGTAGAGGGTGTCGGCAACTGTTTTTTTTATATGGGGGTGTTTGTGTTCTGGAGGGGGGGGGCTTATTTTGGAAAGGCCGAAGATGAAGGCCAATTGGATTGACAAGTTTTGTTATTCCTCCCCAGGTTGTGGGAGTGAGATATGTTTTTCATTGTTTTTTGGGGGTCTTGTCTGTTTTTCTGTTTCATGTGGGAAGGGCCCTGAGTTTGTTAAGTAAAGCTTTTTATTTATTCAGCTTGTCCAGGTGTCATGTTTCAAGTGGTTGTTGCGTTAACCGGCTGAGGGCTTGCGGAGCGGCTGCATTCAGGTGCGTTCATTGCCACAAGCCATTCCCTGACAGGGGGCCTAGAAGTGTCGTTCAATAAGCCGCCGGCGGACGGCCCTTGGACCTTGTGGCTCCCTTCTGGGCTGGTACTCCTCCTCCTCCTCCTCCTCCTCCTCATGGTCCTCCTGCTCGTCCTCCTGAGGTGGTGGCCCAACGTGAGGTGGCAGTGCCTGAGTCCTGCGGATAGCCAGGTTGTGCAGCATGCAGCAAACGACGACGAACTGGGAGACTCTATCCGGCGAATACTGTAGAGATCCGCCGGAACAATCCAGGCAGCGGAACCGTTGCTTCAGGACGCCAATCGTTTGCTCTATGATGTTCCTTGTGGCTTGATGGCTTTCGTTGTATGCCTCCTCCGCAGGGGTCCTGGGCGCGCGGAGCGGGGTCATGAGCCATGTGCACAAAGGGTAGCCCTTGTCCCCAATAAGCCATCCCCTTGGTGGAGGCTGTGCCTGGAACATGTCAGCCACAGTAGTCTGGCGCAGGATAAATGCATCGTGGCTGCTTCCTGGAAAGCGGGCATTGACAGCTAGGATGCGCTGCCTGTGGTCACACACCAGCTGTACATTGAGGGAATGGTAGCCCTTCCGGTTGCGGTAATCCTCGGCATTGTCGATAGGTGCCCGCATAGCCACATGCGTGCAGTCAATGGCGCCCTGCACCATGGGGAAGTCGGCGATCCTGGCAAATCCGACTGCACGCTGCTCCTGCCTCTCTAGGGTCATGGGGAAGGAGATGAATTGGTGTCGCCTTGCGAAAAGGGCATCGGTGACCTGCCGGATGCAGCGATGCATGGCGAACTGGGAGATGTTTGCTATGTCCCCAGCAGCGGCTTGGAAGGAGCCGCTTGCATAAAAGTTCAGAGCCACCGTGACCTTCACTTCCACCGACAGAGACGTCCTGCACATCAGCTGTGGACGCAGATCTCTGTGAAGCAGCTGGCAGATCTCTGCAACCACCTCCCTTCTGAAGCGCAGCCTCTTAACACAATGCGCGGCAGTCATGGTGAGATAGGACACCTGCTGCCGGTATTCCCTGAGTGGGTAAGGCCTACGTTGCCGACGCCTGATGGCCCCTCTGTGTCTAGGCATGGCTGCCCCTCTCACACAGCGTCTGCGAGCCCTTCACACATAATGCTGGAACTGAGGGTTGGAACCCCATGCAGCCCCCATAATAAACTTGCAAACAGTGAAATCACAAAGAGTCAAATTTCCAAGCTCTGGCCAGAAGCCAAAAATACCTCTCCTATGTTGTCCCAAATCAGTAAGGTCTGTTCCTTGGTCTCTGTCCAGAAATCCAAAGCACTAAAGTCATTGCAGCAAAATGGCTGGCTTTTATAGTTCAGTGTAAGTGCCCTTTAATTAGCGCTCCCCAAGGCCCGCAGGGCCTCTGCTGCGTTCCACTTCACAGTTCTTAACAGCGCCACGCCCACATTGGGCGGGCGCCACTGAATTTCCGGTTTGGGGCGCACAAAGAGCGTTGCACGACGAAATGACGTCATAAGCTGCGCGCGCAGCTGAGCGGGCGCAAACACTTTGCGCCGGCGCTAAATGTCAACTGAAGTTGGGCGTTGGCGCAGACCGGCCTACGCCCGGGCGTTAAGTGCCTAGCGCTGGAAATCTACCCCTCTTATGGCGTTAACGGCTGGCGAACGCAACTGAATTTCTAGGCCATAACTTCTAGTTTTGTGGTTATTGAAGGCACATCAATTTTAATCACTAAGATCAGAGCTACATCTCAACACACCGACTGGCTCACAGGAATGAGTCATATAGATCCAGGGATCTTTATGTAAGAGAAGTCAGGGGCGGAGCCAAGGGCCAAGACCTGGAACCTTCCAGGTTAGTCAGGAAAGAGGAAGTGAAACTATACACAGTGTGGGGGAGGGTAATATACATGAGTACAGGACATACAGGATCAAGACAAACAGATTTCACTACACTGGTCAATGCTGACCCCCCAGGATATTGATGTTGGGGGATTTGCCAATGCTAATGCTATTGAATGTCAAGGGAAGGTGGTTTGACTCTCTCTTGTTGGAGATGGTTATTGCCTGGCACTTGTGTGGCACAAATGTTACTTGCCATTTATCAGCCCAAGCCTGAATATTGTCTGGGTCTTACTGCATGCAGGCACGGAATGCTTCATTATCTGAGGAGTTGCGAATGGAACTGAACACTGTGCAATGATTAGCCATTTCTGACCTTATGATGGCTGGAAGGTCATTGATGAAGCAGCTGAAGATGGTTGGGCCTAGGACTCTGCCCTGAGGAACTCCTGCTGTGATGTCCTGGAGCTGATTGACCTCCAACAACCACAACCAGCTTCCTTTGTGCTAGGTATGACTCCAGCCAGTAGAGAGTTTCCTCTCTTATTCCTATTGACTTCAATTTTATTAGGGCTCCTTAATGGCACACTCGGTCAAATGCTGCCTTGATGTCAAGGGCAGCCACTCTCACCTCACCTCTGGAATTCAGCTCTTTTATCCATGTTTGGACCACTGCTGTAATGAAGTCTGGAGCCAAGTGGTATTGGCGGAACCCAAACTAAGCATTGGTGAGCAGGTTATTGGTGAGTAAGTGCTGCTTGATAGCACTGTCGACGACACCTTCCATCACTTTGCAGATGATTGAGAGTAGGCTGATGGGTGGTTATTGATCGGATTGGATTTGTTCTGCTTTTTGTAGGCAGGATATACCTGGCCAATTTTCCACTTTATTGGGTAGATGCCAGTGTTGTCGCTGTACTGGAACAGCTTGGCTAGAAGCTAGTTCTAGAGCACAAGGGGGTGATTTTAGCTCAGGTGCAGGCTGTTGTCGTGTTATCCAAATTTTGTGTTTCCCACACGAATCTAAATGGTTATGGGAGATTGATGCAATTTTAACTCAATTGGCCAATTGATTTCCAATGTGTGGGAAGCCTTTGCAAGGGGGTTTTTCATAACTGAAAGTCCCCTCCGATGACGTCATCATTGCTGCTGAATTTATGGTCCACAGCAAACCTTGGTTCTTCTGCAGGCTTCCAAGCTTCTTCCATTTGGTGTCAGAGGGACCTGCAGGAGAGATGATAAGCGGGAGGGCAAGAACAGCTCCTCGCTTTGATGAGGCGGCACTTCAGGCATTGGTAGATGAGGCTAGGGCCAACAGGGAGGTCCTGGTCCCTTCATCAGGGAGGAAAAGGCCTTCCACTCAGACGAAGGCTGTGTGGATGCAGGTGGCTGAGGAGGTCAATTCCTTGGGAGTCACCCGCAGAACCTGGACACAGTGCAGGAAAAGATTTCATGACCTTCAGCGCATTGGAAAAGTGAGTATGAATTTCCCATCACCCTCAATCTGATCCCCATTGCCTTTCCTCACCAGCACTCAGCTTCAGCAATCTCTTCCTCCATATCTCACTTGACACTGACATCCATGCACCCTTACCCATTCCCTCTCTCTCTATGCTCACATTCACATAAATATTCCAGCATGCAGCCCTCACACTCCCTCTCACTCTGATGCTTTGAACACAACTGACAACACACAGGGAGTGTCAAAATCTCGACTCCGAGTAAGACTCTAGACACCGGGTTCCATCAGAAAAGTAACACTTTAATGTTTTACTTGCAACAAGGGGAGGGTGTCTCAGACAATGGCTGAGGCAGCAACTCCAGCGAGCACTCTTTTGGACTCTTACTCCTGTTCCTCTTACATTCTTCAGTTCCTCTTATCTACAGGCTACACCTCGGGAGCGGTTTTGGTACTTAGCACATTCTGTTCTTGCCGTGTTCCAACAGTCTTGCATCAGCTATTTCAATACTTGAACTTTTAACCCATGTCAACTAGCCCATCATACTTTGCAAGACTGACACAAAACTAGATGTATGATATTCTATATTTCCACATTCCCCCCTTTTGTCCTTCTTAAGGACAAATCTATGGAATTTCTATCTGTCCTAACTTGGCAAACTCCATTTCAAAAGTATCTCCATCAATATTCTCATATTCTTCCATCATCATGATAGGTGCTGGAGGGGCTGATGCTACTAGGGAGAGGGCCTTGGAGCACAATATTTTTAAACACCCAATTAATAGGCTGATCAGGACAATTACCACAACTATAGCGATTAGGACTTCCAGTATTTGCTTTCCCAGTGCTCCTCCCCATCCTGAAATCCAGTTCCAGATAGACCATTGGTCCGATTGGTGTAGTACCTTTACAGCCTCCTTTATGTGGTTTACCAAATTGGTGATATTCTCTGAGCTATCTGGAATATAGGTGCAACATTCAGTTCTTATGACTGCACATGTGCCTCCTTCCTTTGCCAATAGATAGTCCAGGGCCATGCGATTCTGTAAGGCTACGGTGCATAAGGCCACCATTTCTGCATTTACTTCACTGAGGGCATCAGCAGTGTCATTGGCTATTTGTTCCAATATTGCTGCCATGTTTATAGATTCTCTGGCTAGCTTCGTGGTTCCATACCAGGGAAATGCTATGGTGAAAAACCTTTCGGTTTCTGTAATGGCTTGTCTTGCTCGTACCCTAGGGTGGCTGTCCAATGATGAAATATGATGTATGTAGGGTACTACGTATCCCAAGTAGCATGACCCAGTCCAATTTTGTGGTAGCCAAGGGTATGCTTTATGTCCACAGATAAAATAAGTATTATTATAGGCCTTAAACCTGTTCCATAACTTGTGCATCATTCCTATTCCTTGCTCCCCTTCCCAGGGTTTCTTGCTGGTAAAATTTTGTACTGTGGATAGGTTCCATTGTCCTGAGTAGGGCCATTCAACTGCACCTGGTGGTTTAGTAGTGGTTTTAGTCAAAGTGTAATTATATTTGCACTTGCTCCATCTGACCATCAATCCTTCCCCATCGTTGTTTACCAGGCAGACTTTTCCTTTTGTATTCTTTTTTAATGCCCCCCTTGAGGTGACTATTAAACTTTCTGGATTTTTTAAATTATCATATTGGGGATGAAACCATCCTTTGAATTTCGTGGGGTTATATCCTTCTCCCTTCCACTCATTTTCCAGTAGATCTGGATTTAAGCTATTTTGAGTTTGTACTGTGTCCTCATTGTTCCAGGTAATATTAGATTGTAATAACCACCCTACCATCTCCTCTATTTCAAAGGGAATGGGCCGCAGAGGTATTCCACCCTCTGCATGTATAGGGATGTGACTGCATACCCAGCATTTAGTAAGGTTCTGTCTTTTAGCATACAAGTAACTCATGTATACAAAAGTATTAACATGATGGTAGTCATGTTTGTTTAACAGCCTTCTACCTCTTCTTCCCTGTTTCTTACCTGTCCTATTAGGTTTTCTTTTCTGAGTGGCTAATGTTGAAACGAAGGGCTGTGTAACTGGATTGTTGCAAAACATTGGCCTGGCCGTCAGGGCCAGTCCTCCCTTGGAATTACCACTACAGATAACTCCTTCATTCGCAGTTCTTTCACTTGGTGACACAGTATCGGGACATGTAACCCATAACTTATCAAGCTTCTGTCCACTATCTTCTTCTACTATCTTATCCTGCCTAATCCTAAGACTCAGGGGTTGATACGGGGGTACCTGCATGGTGTGATCCTGAAGCTGAACCTTCATAGTCTCGTTATAGCATATAATATAAAAGAAATTACTGTTTAAAAGTACACATTCTTCTGTACATGGTTTGCCCTTCAGGGGATCTGGGTAAATCAATATGGCAGTTTCAATTATTGTTAACAAAAGGAACAGTCTTATTAGAGTCCAAATCCAGTTCATCTTGGCAGTGTATCATCTTCAACTGATGCCTTCTTAAAATGGGACACGTGTATCCATGTTGGTCGCTCCTTTACTTTTACAGCGGTGTTCGTGGTCAGGAGTACCTGGAAGGGTCCCTCAAATCTGGGTTGAAGGCTATTCTTCCGCTTAAAGATTTTTATGTAGACATTATCTCCTGGCTCAAAAGTATGGCACTTTCCTTCAGCGGGGTCGACCTGGGCTTCCTTTCCCTGTTGATGGAAACTAGAAATGCATTTGGTTAGTGCAATGCAATAACTTAACATATCTTCCTCCATTTTATGAATGTCCATTTGTTTAGCTGTTAAAGGTGCCGAAAAGGGCAATCTCTGTGGCCTTCCCATGACGATCTCGTAAGGTGACAATCCTGTAGTTCTGTTGGTAGCAGACCGCATTGTCATTAAAGCTATGGGCAACAATTCAACCCATTTAAGTCCAGTTTCTTTACACAGTTTCACAAGCTTATTTTTTAGCATCCCGTTGTATCTTTCCACTAGTCCAGCTGACTGGGGGTGATAACTACAATGAAGGTGCTGATTGATCTGTAAGGCTTTGCATAGTTCCTTAATCACTGTCCCCGTAAAGTGGGACCCATTGTCACTTGACAACTTTGCTGGTATCCCAAAGCGAGGCACAATGTCCTTCAATAAACATTTAGCAACAGTGGTAGCATCATTCTTTCTACAAGGAAAAGCTTCAATCCATCTTGAAAACATATCAACAATAACTAATACATATTTAAAGCTCATACATACAGGTAGTTCAATAAAATCCATTTGCAAGTGTACAAAAGGACCCATGGGATTTGGGTGGGATGCGGGCTGAACCTTCTTTATTTTTCCTGCATTCATGGTCTGGCAGATAATACAATTTTCACAAATTTGTTTTGCCAACTTTGAGATTCCTGGTGCATACCAGGTCTTGAGGATGTAGTCTGCCATCCCCCCTTTGCCCGCATGGGTGAATTTATGAACACATCGGGCAATTGGTGATAGTAATGATTTGGGTGCCACCATGCGGCCGTCATGATGAACCCATAAGCCGTCAGTGTTTTTAAAGCAATGATTAACAACCCATTCCTTTACTTCATCAGCGCTGGCCCTATATCTCTATTTCTCCTAAATTCCTGTCCATTTGTAGGGTGACCTCCTGACTGGTCCGAAAAAGGGTTATGGACAGTGAAATTAGGACCTTTATTCTCGAATGGGGGTCCACTATTGAAAGTTTGGTTCTGACAATTTTTTGCAGGGCATTGGTTTGCCCAATGTCTGGGTTGTCCGCAATTGTAACAATTATTAGACCGTCCATACCCTCTTCCTCTACCACGTCTTCCCCTATATCCCCCTCTATTTGTCCCTCTATAGTTGCCTTGTTGTACTACCATAATTGAGGAGGGAGGTGTTTCTTCGGGATGACTTTTTTCTGACTCAACAAACATAGAGGCAGTCCTCTTACCTGACTGTTCTCTATTTCTTTCCTGTAAATCTTTAAGGATTGAGGCAAGTTCTCCTAATTTCTTCTGTCTCCAACCAAGACAGACTAGTTTTAGTGGGTCTTTAAGCTCTGGTCTTAAACCATTAACCAGGGCACTCACAAGGGGGCCCTCTGATTCCCCTTTTGTCAACCCTGAATGCTGTTCCATTATTTGTTCTATTCTTGCTACAAAATCCTCAATATCTTCATCCTTCTTTTGAAAATTCCCCATAATCTTAGACCAATTAGTTTTCTTCGGAAAGGCCACGTGCAACGCCTCATACAGGAAGCCCCAAAGATCGTCAGTTGGTCTAGTGGTTGGGCCGGGATCCAGACCGTCTCGGTGGTCTTTAAATCCTCCAAAGTGTTCTTTGAGTAACTTAAATTGAGGTCTTTTAAGCCATCCCTTGCACAAAACTTCCATATCTAAAATGCTGGGTTCGTGGCAGAGGACAATTTTTTTTAGTTGCTCTACTGCCTTTACCAAATCAATCTCTGGGTTTGGAAGTTCAGCTATCATGACTCTTAACTCCGTGGCGGTCCAAGGTCGCTGTACAGCAACGGGATCCCCCTTTGGTTCTGGATTAGGAAAGTACCTCAAAGGGTAATGAGTGGCTACTGGCAACAACGAGGTTGGGACTGGGCACATAGGCCTAGAAATTGAGTTTTGGCTTAGCCAGGGCTTTAGCGCCGGAAGTTAGTGCCGGCGCTAAGTCCCCCTGCGCGCGCCAAAAATTCAGCAGTGCCGCGCCCAAACGGCTGCCGGCGCTACTGAAGGGTCTTTGCGGCGGTACATCGGCGCTAACTGCCGTTTCGCGCCGCAATTCCGGCGCTGCGGCACCCGATGCGGTGTGGCAGGCTCGGGAAGTGCAGGCCTCCTCCTTCCCTTAAGGAGGAGCTGCCTGCACCCGATCGCGGCCCGCGAAAATCTTTTAAAAAATGAGCCCGGCACCTCGGACAAGTGCCGGGCTTGCTTCTGTTCTGGGGGGGGGCGGGGGGAAGTCCGGGGAGGGAGCTGCGGCCAGGCGGCCGGCGGGAAAGCGGCCGGCCGCCGCGGGGCCTTTAATGCGCCGGCGCAAAGACTCGTAAGACTCTGTTGCCAGAGTCTTAGTTGCGGCTGTCACGGGCGAGGCGGCCGCAACTGAATTTCGGCGCTGGGGCCCGTCGGCATGGCAACCGGGACGCTGCGCACACCGATGACGTCATCAGTGCCGGCGCAGCGCTACCGGTCTACCGCGGCGTAAGGGCCCCAGGCAATTTTGGCACCGGCGCCAAATGCAGCGCTAGGCCCTCTAGCGCCGCAAAATCGGCGCTAAGGGCACTCAATTTCTAGGCCATAATTTCTTCCTTTTTCTTTTGCTGACTTCGAGTAGCTGGGGGTGAAGGAGGTTCCTGCTGTTCATCCGCCCGAGTGGCCTCATTATAGGGCAGAGGGAGGGGTTTATATGTGGGGTATAAATTATCTTCTTCCTCCTCCTCTTCTGGGGCAGAAGGAGTCTTATTCTCCTGTGCCACCATTAATCGATAAACTTGGGGTTTTTCCTTACTTTGTTTTGGATATAGTTTTCTCTCCCTTTTGCTAGCCTTTATACTGCATTCTCTCCTCTTTTCTGCTTCTCTCTTCCAGTCGCTAAAAGCGGACCAATTCACCTCCTTCTTTCCCCTTTTACCAGGATCCCTGTCCGTTAAACATTCCTCAAGGCAAGTAATTCTTTCTATGTTAAATGAACCATCTGGGGGAAAGGGTCTAGCTTTACTTATCATCCATTTGGACCAATTCGGTCAATGGTCAATAGATGACTGACCACAATTTTTAAGCATCAAGGCTGCCGGCGTGCCTTTCTCGGGTGGTTTGCTTGTACGGGCACCCATTCTTAACAATCTCACCAACAATCAACAAGTAAACAGTAAACAATGGTTGTAGCAATTATTAACTTATTTCAACTATATCTCGGTCTGCGTTGTATGCCCCTACAGACCAAGTCCTTAAAATCCTTGTACTTTAATGCAAGGGACTTGAACCCTCGTAGAAGGTATCTCAACAGAGAAAAACCCTGGGCCTGTTAATACAAGCCTTTAAAACACAGTGACAATTCTCAAATGATACGTTCTGGCGTGGGACTCGAGATCGGACCCCGGCTGCCGCAGGACTCTCACCCCGTAAAGTGAGGAACCACCCCGGCTAGGGACTTTTAACCCTACTTCTCTACTGCAGTCTCATTTCTATAGCGCTTTAACACTCTTATATATTAGGTATCTTTACTTTGCCTTTTCTCGACAGTGTTTCAGGATTCAGATCCTCAAGCGCGGTTCCTCTGTTCCATATCCTGAAAGAGGAAACAATCGCGAGATGTGTACTAAGCCCTGAAACATGAGTCTTAACTGATCGCAGTACTGTGGGTAGCGGTAAACAGAACACATTTAGAGCGTGCCAAGGAGGAATCTCTTTAACTGGCCAGTAGAGAACCATCCCCAGGCAAGCACAATGATTCCGTCCGTTTACTCACCAGCCAACAGCAAGCGATCTCGGTGGAACCTCCAAGTAATACTGTCGAAATCTCGACTCCGAGTAAGACTCTAGACACCGGGTTCCATCAGAAAAGTAATACTTTAAAGTTTAACTTGCAACAAGGGGAGGGTGTCTCAGACAATGGCTGAGGCAGCAACTCCAGCGAGCACTCTTTTGGACTCTATATTTATACAGTGTAACAAAGAACTCCTGATTGACGCGTGGTCATTATTCATTTAGCTTACTTATACACATGAACAAAGAACGGAACAAATTGTTACATTCCAGCACGTACACATGGATAATCATTGCTACATACACAAAGACATCTGTCGCCACAGACTTACTCCTGTTCCTCTTACATTCTTCAGTTCCTCTTATCTACAGGCTGCACCTTGGGAGCGGTTTTGGTACTTAGCACATTCTGTTCTTGCCGTGTTCCAACAGTCTTGCATCAGCTATTTCAATACTTGAACTTTTAACCCATGTCAACTAGCCCATCATACTTTGCAAGACTGACATAAAACTATATGTATGATATTCTATATTTCCACAGGAGGGCCCTTGGTCTTGCAACCTCACTCCATCTTTGTATCCTTCTAAGTATGTATGCTATGCAATCTCTACACTCACTCCTTCATTCTCACTCAACCTCCACTTGTCTCCCTCATTGCAGGAAAAGAGAGCTCACAACAAAAGAGAGCAAGCCAGGACAGGAGGAGGGCCACCCTCAATAGCCCAGCTGACCCCCTGGGAGGAGGCCGTCCTGGAAATCATTGACATTGAGGATGATTCGCACATGGGGGATGGATAGGCGGGTGCAACACAGCAAGTTGGTGACAGAAAGGTTTCCCATCTCTCTCTTTGACATTGCATGAGTCGCTGATAATGATTGTCAAGCTGTGACTGATGGACTTATGAGCATCTGCAAAAAGCTATGTGGATTTAGCCTTGGCATCACATCTGTAACTCTTTCCTTTACTCCCCCATAGGACCATCACAAGCATCCAACCGCCCTAGCCAGGAAGAAGAGGCTGAGCAGCCAGACTCCACAGAGCAAGCTGCAACCTCTTAGGGCGCAGCGCCACCAGAATTCAGTGGACCCAGCAACAGCGCAGTCATTCACACCTCGGTGGGACCTTCGGGACATAGAGTAGTGTGGAAAATGCTAGAGTCCATTACGAAAGATGTAATAGCAGAGCACTTGGAAAACAGTGACAGGATCGGACAAAGTCAACATGGATTTACAAAAGGTAAATCGTGCTTGACTAATCTACTGGAATTTTTTGAGGATGTAACTGGTAAAATAGATAAGGGAGAACCAGTGGATGTGGTGTATATGGACTTTCAGAAGGCTTTCGATAAGGTCCCGCATAAGAGATTAGCGTGTAAATTTAAGGCACATGGGATTGGGGGCAAGGTATTGACTTGGATAGAGAACTGGTTGGCAGACAGAAAGCAAAGAGTTGCAATAAACGGTCTTTTTCTGAGTGGCAGGCAGTGACTGCTGGGGTACCGCAGGGATCAGTGCTAGGACCCCTGTTATTCACAATATATATTAATGATCTAGACGAGGGAACTAGATGTAATATCTCCAGGTTTGCAGATGACACAAAGCTGGGTGGGCATGTGTGCTGTGAGGAGGATGCCGAGAAACTCCAGTATGATTTGGACAGGTTGGGTGATTGGGCAGAAGCATGGCAGATGCAATATAATGTGGATAAATGCGAGGTTATCCACTTTGGTGTCAAAAACAGGAAGGTAGATTATTATCTGAATGGCAATAGATTGGGAGAAGGGGAAGTGCAATGAGACCTGGATGTCCTTGTGCACCAGTCGCTGAAGGTAAGCATGCAGGTGCAGCAGGCGGTTAAGAAGGCAAATGGTATGTTGGCCTTCGCAGCGAGAGGGTTCGAGTACAGGAACAAGGATGTCTTGCTGCAGTTGTACAGGGCCTTGGTGAGACCACATCTTGAGTATTGTGTGCAGTTTTGGTTGCCTTATCTGAGGAGGGATGTTCTTGCCATGGAGGCAGTGCAGCGAAGATTCACCAGACTGATACCTGGGATGGCAGGAATGACATATGAGGAGAGATTGGGTCGATTGGGCTTATACTCGCTGGAGTTTACAAGAATGAGAGGGGATCTCATCGAAACTTATAAAATTCTAACAGGACTAGACAGACTAGATGCAGGAAGGATGTTCCCGATGGCCGGGGAGTCCAGAACCAGAGGTCACAGTCTAAGGATAAGGGGTAAGCCATTTAGGACAGAGATGAGGAGGAATTTCTTCACCCAGAGAGTGGTGAACCTGTGGATTTCTCTACCACAGAAGGCAGTAGAGGCCAATTCATTAAATATATTCAAGAAGGCGTTAGATATATTTCTTAAGGCTAAAGGGATCAAGGGATATGGAGAGAAGGCAGGGACAGCGTACTGAATTTGGATGATCAGCCATGATCTCATTGAATGGCGGAGCAGGCTCGAGGGGCTGAATGGCTTACTCCTGCTCTTATCTTCTATGTTTCTATGTTTCTATGTTGTCACCTGGTGTATCACAGCTCACAAATGAGCATCAGCAGATTGTGGAGACAGGGACAGCAGTGGAGAGTCCTAGTCGGAGGGCTCAGTAGCATGTCGACCCTCTGCCTCTGGGTCCATCCATGAGATCAGCGGTGATGGAACTCCAGGCACAGATGCAGGAGTCTCTGGCAGGTTTTGTCTCTAGGGTCGCTGTGAGTGTGGAGCGAATGGAGGAGTCCATAGTGAACATGAGCAGAGCCTTTATGGAGTCATTGGTGCATGAACGCATCAACACGGAAAGGATGGCTACTTCTGTGTTAAGGCTGGCCACCGTACAGGAGAGGATGGCTACGGTAGAGGAGAGGAGGGCAACGGCCATGGAGGAGCTTAGTCGCCAGGGTATGGAAAACATGGTCATTGTTCAGAATAGAATGACATCTCTTGAGGAGCGATGGGCATCTATTGAACAGATAAACCAGACCTTCATGGAAGTCCTTCTGAGTAGGACTGCCATTGCAGATACGGGTCCCCATGGCCCCCCTGATGTGCAGCAAGGTGCTCTCCAGCCACTTGCAGGTGCTGAGGGGGACCTGACCCATGAAAGGGAGGTTGGTGGCAGACCTCAAGGAAGTGGGGCTCCTCTCCAAGCGCTCACACTTCCATGCCACTGCAGAGCCCTCGGTCAGAGCCCCACCGGAGTCCACACCCAAGTGAGATAGACGTCTCAACTCCTGCACAGCCGCAGGAGCAGCAGAATGTTGACGAGCCCTCACAGGCTCGCAGCCCCAGAGGATGCCCGCCAAAGGTGTCGAGACAGGAGCAGCAGGAAAGTGAGCAAGGGGCCTCCACATCTGCTGAAGCCACAGGGAAGCATCATGTAGGAGCACGCGTAAGAAGAAAGTTCTGCACAAGTAGTCACAAGGTTAGTCACTTGGGTGAAATGTTATGTTTATTGTAAAAATGCCATCAGTTGGTTCTTGTACGTAAAAATTCTGATGGCAACTGTTGCAGTTGTGGCGTGCGTCATTTCGCGAATGGGACTTTCACATTGAGGGCTTGGGATTACTTGCAGTTGTCAGTATGCTGGTCAGATAGCTAGGAATCCACAGTGTCTTGGCCATTGTCGATGCTCAGGTAAGAAGCTGCGAAGTAAAAGTGTTTGATTGACTAGCTAAGCAAATCTGGCCAGGATGAGTGCGTTCCTTGCATCCCGGGCAGCAGTGTTCTCGCGTAATGCTGCCGCTGGTTGATGGGCCTCTGCAGGATCTTCCTTTTCACCCTCGTCCTCCTCCTCTTCCTCCTCCTCTGAGGAGGAGGAGGTGGAGGATATGTGAGGAGCCATTTGGTCCTCAGGAATCTGCAAGCCACGACGCTGTGCCATGTTGTGAAGTACACAGCAAACCACGACGATTCTGGAGACCCTGGCTGCTGAGTACTGTAGGGCTCCACCTGATCTATCCAGGCATCTGAAGTGCATCTTCAGCAAACCGATGGTTTGCTCGATAATGGATCTGGTGGAAATGTGGCTGGAGTTGTAGCGCTCTTCAGCTTCGTTGACTGGCCTCCTCAACGGCGTCATTAGCCACGTCTTTAGGGGATAGCCCTTGTCTCCAGGTAGCCATCCGTTAAGTTGGTCTGGCGGACTGAATAGCGGAGGCACACTAGACTGGCGCAGTATGAAGGAGTCATGGCAACTGCCAGGGTACATGGCACAAACATGCAAAATTTCCTTCTTGTGGTCACCCACCAGCTGAACGTTGAGGGAGTGGAAGCCCTTGCGGTTGACAAAAACACTTGGATTGCGATGGGGTGTCCAAAGTGCCACATGTATGCAGTCAACGATGCCCAGCACCCTTGGAAAGCCTGCCAGATGAGCTAATCCAACCACTCGCGCTGTGACACGTGCTCGATCCTTGGTGAAATGGATGTGATTATGCGCGAGGGCAAAGAGGGCATCAGTTACCTGCGTGATGCAAGTGTGTGCAGCCGCCTGGGAGATGCCGCTGATGTTTGCTGCTGATCCCTGGAATGAGCCTGAGGCAAAAAAGTTGAGTGCAGTGGTGACTTTGATGGCCACTGGTAATGGTTGTCCACCTGGTCCTCTGGGCAGCAGGTCTTGCTGTAGCATTGCGCAGATGTCAGTCACTACCTCTCGCAAAAGTCGGAGCTGCCTTTGGCACTGCTGCTCAGACATGTTGAGGTAGCTGACCCTGCGTCTGTAGACCCTGTTTGGGGGTATCTCCTGCGCCGACGGGCTTCCAGGCGCTGGCCCCTTCTGGCCTGTGCAGCTTCAAGTGGGTGAGCAGCAGCCTAGCGCTCCTACTGCTGCTGCTGCTGCTGTTGCTGGTACTGCTGTTGTTCCTGGTTCTACTGGTGCCGCAGCTGGTGCTCGAGCTCCTCTAATGCCCAGATGGGAAGGAAATAAATGGCTCCCATGCTTCTGGTATATGCTTCCGTTGAGGAAGCGCTGAGTGAAGGTGGCGAGAGGGATTTCCCAGGAGGTCACAATGGAGATGGGTGTGAGGCACACCCACAGGTGTAGTTAAGCCTTGTAAAAGTTGCCCCAGACCTGAGACAACGAAGTCCTGCCACCTGCAAATCATGGCTGATCAAATCTCAACTTTAATGGTTGACCTGCAGTTGAAAGTCACCAATGCAATAGTGCTCCCACCAGGTTTCACATTCGTGATTCCCACCAGGCGTGTTTTACGTGGGAAAAGGGTTAAAGTTGCAAGGAATAACAACAGAAAATGCTGGAAAAACTCAGCAGGCCAGGCAACATCCGTGTAGAGAAATTAGAGTTGACGTTTCGGGTCAAAACCTTGTAATGAAATCTGTTTGTCTTGATCCTGTATTCGTTTTGCACTCATGTATATTACCCTCCCCCACTGTGTATAGTTTCACTTCCTCTTTCCCGACTAACCTGGGAGGTTCCAGGTCTTGGCTCTTGGCTCTGCCCCTGACTTCGCTTACATAAAGATCCCAGGATCTGTATGACTCATTCCTGTGAACCAGTCGGCGTGTTGAGATGTTAACTCTGATCTTAGTGATTAAAAGCCAACTTGTTTAAGTCTATAACTTCTAGTTTTGTGGTTATTGAAGGCCCATCAAACCCTTTTTCAAAACTGGAAAGGAAATGATATAGATCGAAGGCAAGGCTGCGATAGAACAAAAGAATTAAAAGAGACATTAAGAGGTATTCAAAACCAGACAAAATGGTAATAGGACAATTCCAGCATTTTCTGTTGTTATTTCGGATTCCCAGCATCTGCAGTATTTTGCTATCGTTAAAGTTGCAAGGGCCTGTTAAAATAGGATTATAGAGGCCATTTAGTGGTAATTAAGGGCCTTAAAGACCAGTCCCGCCTGTTGGATGCGGGACGGAGTCAGGGCCATCAGACACGCCTGAGTTAAAATTGCTCGGAGTTGGGAACCAGGCGGCGGGGGTGGGGGGTCCCGCCCGCCAGTTTTTGCGATTTTTAACCCCCCGCCTGCCTCAAAGCCCGCCTCACGGCCCAATGAAAATCAAGGCCCAAGTCTTCAGCACGATAGCTGGGATGTTGTTGGGACCCGTAGCCTTTGCTACGTCCAGTGCGCTCAGCCGTTTCTTGATATCACATGGAGTGAATCAAATTGGTTGAAGACTGGCATCTGTGATGGTGGGGACTTCAGGAGGAGGCCGAGATGGATCATCCACTCGGTACTTCTGGCTGAAGATAGTTGCAAACACTTCAGCCTTGTCTTTTGTAATCATGGGGGTGATTTTCCCACTGGAGGTGAGATGGAGGCGGGTTTCAGTTTGGTTGGGTTTGAAACTTGCCTCCACTTGCTCATTTAGTGTTTTGGGACTGAAACTCGCCTCTGTTGACGACACTGTCTGGCCAGTCTGATTTTATGGCTTCTTGCTCCTTTGGCTCATTCTACAGCATTTCTGCGTCTCCTGCACCACCTCCAACATCTTTTGAGAAACCTATGTCCAATTCCAAGGCAAGGGCCTACCCGAGGCTCTCGGATGAGGTGCTGCAAATGTTGTTGGAGGGGGTGACAGCTAGCATGGAGGTGCTCTTCCACTCATCTCGGAATAAGAGGCCTACCAAAGAAACCAAGGCTGTGTGGGTACAGCTGGCAAACCTCCAGATCTGTGTGCAGATTGGGTAAATGTTATGTGTATTGATGAAATGCCATCCCTGTAGTAAAGCATTAAAATGATTTGAAGCCAAATTGTTGGCGTTATGGCATCTGTTCTTTCACCTTAGGCAGCTCCACAATGCGGCGTCCGCCACACTTGTGTTGTCAGGTTGGTGGCCTGAGTGAAAGGAGGCCAGAGAGTCTTGTCCATTGTCAATGAAATCCTGGCATGGAGCCAAGGACATGTGCCAACTTGGGTAACTTATGCAAACCTGGCCAGGATAAGTTCATCCCTTGCATTCCGGGCAGCCATGTGCTCGCGTGCTGCCACTGCCACTGGTCGATACACCGGCGCTCTGACCTCCTCCTGCTCCTCCTCCTCCTGCTCCTCCTCCTACTCCTGCTCCTCCTCCTCCAGATCCTCTTCTTCCTCCTCCTCAGCCTCCTCCTCCTCATCCTCATTCGAGGAGGGCTGGAACTGAGCCGCTGCTCATCAGGAAGCTGCAAGCCACGACGCTGTGCAATGCACAGCAGACCACGACCATTCTGGAGACCCTGTATGGTGTATACTGCAGGGCTCCACCTGATCGATCAAGGCATCAGAAGCGCATCTTCAATAACCCAATGGTTTGCTCTATGATGGACCTGGTCGAAGTGTGGCTGGCGTTGTAGTGCTCTTGAGCCTCGTTAGCTGGCCTCCTGATCAGCGTCATTAGCCACTTCTTCAGGGGGTAGCCCTTGACACCAAGGAGCCATCTGTTAAGTTGGTTTGGTGGATTGAAAAGCGGAGGAACACTAGAGTGCCGCAGGATGAAAGATTCATGGCAATTTCCACAGAACTTGGCACAAACATGTAAGAACTCATTCTTGTGCTTACACACCAGCTGAACGTTGAGGGAGTGGAAGCTCTTTCGGTTGACAAAAATAGCTGGGTTGTGATGGGGTTCCCTAAGGGCCACATGTGTGCAGTCTATGATGCCCTGCACCATTGGCATGCCTGCCATATTTGCAAATCCAACCGAACGGGCGGTTATACTTGCTTGATCTCTTGTGAACTGAATGTAATTGTGGGCCTTAGCAAAAAGGGCATCAGTAACCTGCATGATGCAACTGTGGGTGGCCGACTGGGAGATGCCGCTGATGTCTGCTGATGATCCCTGGAAGGAGCCTGAGGCAAAGACATTGAGTGCGTTGGTGACTTTCACAGCCACTGGTAAGGGGTGTCCATCCGTTCCTCTGGGCACCAGGTCTTGCTGCAGCAGTGCGCAGATGTCTCCGACATCCTCTCGCAAAAGTCTCAGCCTCCTTTGGCACTGCTGCTCACTCATGTGGAGGTAGCTCATCCTTTGTCTGTAAACCCTCTGTGGGGGGTATATCCTGCAGTGAGGTGCCTCAATGCACTGTTGCCTTCTGCCCTGTGCAGCATCAGGTGGCTGAGCAGGAGGTTGGGGCTCCTGCTGATGTTACTGCTGAGCTGCCTGGTTCTACTGCTGCCCTGGATGGTCCTCATCCTCATCTGAGATCCATGCAGGAAGAAAACATGTTTGTAGATGCCTCCTTTGGGGAAGTGCTCATTGCAAGCAGGGAGAGGGTCTTCCAAGGAGGTCCCACAATTGATTGCTTCAAGCTGCAGCACCTCCGACTTCAGAAGGCCTTCTAAAAGTGCTCAGAGATCTTTTAAAGCCAAGGTCTGACACCTGCAAGTAACCCTTGCTGCAATAAACAATGTCTTGTTAGACCTGTAGCAGTAAAGAGGCCACCCACGAGTCAACCCGCCAGGTTTACCTGGCGTGGCTCAGAAGTTGCGGGAAGCACGCCAAAATGCTGGGAAATTCACGAGGGCCTCTCAAAATAGGCTTAGAGAGGCCCTTAATGAGCATTTAAGGATGTTAAATAGTGCAATGGCCAGCTGGAGGCGGGAGCGTTTCCCGACCTCCAAAACCGGCACCGGCAAAATCCCACGGAGGCGGGTTGGAGGTGGGTTTCGAACCCGACCTCTTTGAATCTGATTTTCCTGCCTTTCCCGCCTCCAAACCCGCCTCCTCCGACGTCAGAAAATCACCCCCCATGTGCTGGCTCCACCATCATTGAGGATGGGGATGTTCATGGAGCCTCCTCCTCCCATTAGTTGTTTAATTGTCCACCACCATTCACGACTGGATATGGCAGGACGGCAGAGCTTTGATTTGATCTGTGGATTGCGGGATCACTTAGTTCTGTCTATAGCATGCTGCTTCCACTGCTTAGCATGCATGTAGTCCTGCGTTGTAGCTTCACTAGGTTGGCGCTTCATTTTTAGGTATGCCTGGTGCTGCTTCGGGCATGCTCTTCTACACTCCTCATTGAACCAGGGTTGGTCCCCTGGCTTGATGGTAATGGTAGAGAAAGTGAGACTTGCATTTATATAGCACCTTTCAAGACCTCAGGACATCCCAAAGCGCTTTGCAGCCAATGAAATACTTTTTAAGTGTAGTCACTATTGTAATGTAGGAAACGCGGCAGCCAATTGCGCACAGCAAGCTCCCACAAACAGCTATGTGATAATGACCAGATAATCTGTTTTTGTTATGTTGATTGAGGGATAAATATTGGCCAGGACACCAGGGGTAACTCCCCTGCTCTTCTTCGAAATAGTGCCATGGGATCTTTTACGTCCACCTGAGAGAGCAGACAGGGCCTCGGTTTAACGTCTTATCTGAAAGACGGCACCTCCGACAGTGCAGCACTCCCTCAGTACTGCACGGGAGTGTCAGCCTAGATTTTGTGCTTACATCTCTGGAGTGGGACTTGAACCCACAACTTTCTAACTCAGAGGCGAGAGTATGCCGGGCCATGAGATTACAGATTGTGGTCGAATACAATTCTACTGCTGCTGATGTACACTCGTGGGATGGGGGCCCTGTTAAAAGAGTGTCTATTTTGAGTCTTTACGTAGCT
Source organism: Somniosus microcephalus (assembly GCF_052327205.1). Classification (NCBI taxonomy): domain Eukaryota; kingdom Metazoa; phylum Chordata; class Chondrichthyes; order Squaliformes; family Somniosidae; genus Somniosus; species Somniosus microcephalus. Next base: position 98,091,057 of record NC_140992.1, on the reverse strand, counting down.
CGACCACGGGGTATGTCCTAGCGAATCATCACAGGCCAAGGAGGGCGGCGAATTCTGGGTGTTAAGGCAGACCGGGTTGATTTCGTGAATACGGGCGGCCAAGCACAGGTCTACCAAGCGTGGAAGTCACCATAAGAGGTACTAGTGAAACTGCGTTAAGTCGTGAATTTTAATATTTGATCATCTGATCATCATGTGACTATCTTTATTATAATAGACACGCGTAATTATAATATATACAATACATCAATGATTAACAGACAAAAAAACTAGTAACAACAATAACAACAATTTACAGGCACACCCCCGTGTGGAATCCGACCTGGTTCTATAACCACATTCTAGGGCTCTGGTAGTTATATCTCGAACAGTCATTGGATGGTGCAGTCTCTTCGACCGTTACAAGAGTTGCTTCTCCTGTGTCCTTAAAGACATCGTCAACTTTGGAGAGTCTTCTTTAGGCCCCTGGTCCCTTGGAATGGCGGTGTCTTCCTATCCAGGTAACCCAGTTGATAAACTTCGGTTGGTAGTGTTCAAATCGTCAGTACTCTCGCCTAGTCTTGGGTCTTGATTGGCAGAGCCTTTTTCTTGTCAGCCCTGTAGGAGCGGGTCTGACGTGGGCGCTTTTCTGAGGCCTCCTCTCAGTTAGACCCCTGCAGGGAATCAGAGCATCATTTTCTTTGTTTCGTCCCCTCCTACGGGAATGATCGCCGCCGATCATTTTCTTTGAGTTACTTCGATGTCGGTTTGGCTACACCAATGTGTCGCCGGCAGAACAACTTAATGGTACGACACGCCATGACTTACAACTCAAAAGAAGCCACAGCTACTTGTAACACCGGCTCCCCAGCATTGAGACGGAAGACTTACAGACCTGAGGCTCCCTGAGCTGCTCAAGGTCCTGCGGTAACTCTCTAGAGGCTGAGAAGGTTTGCTTACTCTGCCTATTTTGTTGGAGTTTCTCGGCCAGTCGTTTAGCCAGCACCGAAGTGCTGCCCAGCGGGACCACGTGGAGGTATGACTCACTGTGATATAGAACTCCAGAAGATTGTCACAGTTACGTTGTAACTCTAGACTCAACTTAAGGGAGCCTGAGAGAGTCCTCAACTCAATAGAACCCCAAGCGGGCTCTCCCCGAATAGAACATTGAGGGAGTCCTTCGCCTGATAGAACTATGAGTGATTCCCAACTCAAACCGCTCGTGGCCACTACCCAAGCCACCAAGCCCTTAAGAGAGTCATAGTTACTCCTACCAGGATGACCAGTTTTGAGCTGCTAGATCTGTTCTGAATCTTTCCCATTTAGCACTGTGATATTGCCACACAATACAATGGAGGGTGTCCTCAGTCTGAAGACAGGGCTTCGTCTCTACAAGTTCGGTGTGGTCGTCACTCCTACCAATACTGTCATACACAGATGCATCTGCGACAGCTAGATTGGTGAGGATGAGGTCAAGTTGGTTTTATCCTCGTCTGGCAGCTATGACCTTCAGGACTCAGCCAGCTCGGTCAGTAGTAGTGCTATCGAGCCACTCTTGGTGATGGACATGGAAGTCGCCCACCCAGAGTACATTCTGTGCCCTTGCTACTCTCAGTGCTTCTTCAAAGTGGTGTTCAACATGGAGGAGTACTGATTCATCATCTGAGGGAGGGTGGTAGGTGGTAATCAGCAGGTTTCCTTGCCCATGTTTGACCTGATGCCATGAGACTTCATGGCGTCTGGACTCCCAGGGCCACTCCCTCCCATAATGTGCCACCACCTCTGGCAATAGTAGAGTCTGCTGGAGGATACAGTACTGCAAAATGTGCACCTGAAGAGCTCCATTTACCTGAGTACCAACCAGCGCCATCCCATTTGCAGCAGGTATTAGTGTAAATATAACCTTTTTGGTTAGTCAAGTGTCTGACACGGAAACCCACCACCATACCGAAGAGTCTCCAAACCAAGCTGCTGAGAAAAGCACACAGGTGCAGTTTCTGTTCTCTTGACATGAAGTACACAGGCTCTTCCCCTATTGGTGCACACTCCATTTACCAAAGTTGAGGAACTTAGGTGGAGGTTGCAACTGTAATGATATCAGCAAATAGTGATGGTATTTGCCTGTTTGATTATGATGCCTTACCAGCATAGTTGCCTGATTGATTACTTATGCCTGACCAGCAGAGGGCAGGTGACAGAGACAAGCAGTTTAGTTTTGGTTTCGCATTTAGATGGATCACTAGCATGGTGTCTCCTGTAATGCTGTTAAAAAGAGTTGAACAGACTTTAGATTAAAAGACATTCTCTTTCATAAATGTCTCATCATTGAACCCACATACAAAGCGATACATGGTGTCAGAAGTCAGAAGTGATTGAAAGAGATGAAGAGGAAAAATCTGAAATTAAATCAGCTCTCCACATATTAGCAAGCCAAAAGAGAACATCGTTACTTACCGTTGGAGAATAGCTAACGAAGTGAAAAATGGAAGGTTTACACCCACCGGCGAAGTTTCAGTTGACAGGTAATGTGGCTGAAAATTGGAGGAGATTCAAACAACGTTTAGAGTTGTATTTAGCGGCAATCGGAGCTGACGAGAAAAGTGATAAAAAGAAATCGTCAGTGTTCTTACATGTCGTGGGTGATGAAGCGCTGGAGGTGTATAATAACTTCACATTCACTGCTGATGGAGACAAAATGAAGCTAGATAAAATAATGGAACAGTTTGAGGCCTACTGTATACCTAAATGTAACGTGACGTTTGAGAGGCACAGATTTTTCACATGTGTACGGAAAACGGGAGAGAATATTGATCAGTATGTGACTGAACTGAGAAACCGAAGCAAAACATGTGAATTTGGGGGACTGACAGACTCGCTGATAAAAGACAGACTGGTGTGTGGTATTCCAGATAATGGTCTAAGGGAAAGACTGCTAAGAGAGCAAGATCTAGAGCTGGGAAAAGCCATAGCACTGTGTAGGGCTACAGAGACTGTGAAGTTGCAGGCAAAGGAGCTGTTCAGTGACAGTAGCTGCAACGTGGATGCAGTGAGTAAGAACGGACACAAACCGTTTAACAAAAAGAGCGCCAATGTGAAAAAAGAGGCGTGGCCAGCGAACAAAAATGAAAGGGACAATCGAAAATCATGTAGTCGATGCGGTACACAGCATACACCAAAGAAGTGTCCAGCATATGGTAAAAAATGCAATAGTTGCAACAAAAACAACCATTATGCCCATTGCTGTAAGAACCAAGCGCAACAAAGCAAGGTCCATGCAGTAGATGAAAGCGAGATAGAGGAGTTCAATGTAGGTGTTGTGTCTGAAAACAAAAAAGAAAAAAGAGACTGGATGTTGACACTAAAAGTGAATGACATACACATTCCATTTAAATTGGATACTGGAGCACAAGTTAATGTGATATCAGAGACTGATTTTAAGAAAATTTGACCCAGACCAAAGATACATGGAATAAAACTGAAAGTGACAGGGTACTCAGGTACTGATATACCAGTGAAAGGAAGATGCATTGTCAAAGTGACACACAAGGACAGAGAGCACACGCTAGCATTAATCGTGGTGCCAAAGGATGTGCAAGCCATACTAGGTTTAATAGCCTGTGAGAGACTGAACCTGGTAAAGAGAGTCCTCGTTGTGGAAAGCAAAGGAGAGACAGTCTATGATGAACTCATGAAAGAGTACAACGACCTATTTAAGGGTCTAGGCTGCATTCCAGGAGAACACACGATCAGAGTAGATAAAAGTATGCCAACGGTCATACATGCATGCAGAAAAGTTCCGTTTGCTCTTCAAAAGCAACTGAAGGCAGAGTTGGACAGGATGGAAAGCCTGAACGTGATTCAGAAGATAGATGACCCAACTGAATTTGTGAGTTCCCTCGTCGTTGTGGACAAAAAGAATGGAAAGCTCAGAATTTGCTTGGATCCAAGAGATCTAAACCAAGCAATAAAGAGAGAGCACTTCAAGCTTCCTACACGTGAGGAAATCATGGCACAGTTTGCAAATGCAAAGTATTTCAGCAAGTTAGATGCATCATCAGGATTTTGGCAGATGAAATTGGACGAGGCAAGTTCAAGACTGTGCACGTTCAACAGTCCATTTGGCAGATACAGATTCCTAAGGTTACCATTTGGCATTGCCTCAGCTCCTGAAGTGTATCACAAGACTATCCATATGATCTATGAGCACCTGGAGGGAGTTGATACATCAATGGATGACATCATAGTATGGGGAACCACGAGAACTGAGCATGATGAGAGACTGAAAAAAGTGCTGGAAGCAACAAGGAAAACAAACCTGAAGCTGAATAGAGAGAAATGCCAGCTCGGGGTGACAGAACTGACATTCGTGGGAGATATCCTCAGCAGTGAGGGCATCAGACCAGATCCCAGAAAGGTGTCCGTCATTGAGAATATGCCAAAGCCACAATGCAAAAAGGACGTGCAGAGGTTTAATGGAATGATCAACTACATGGGTAAATTCATATCCAACCTCTCAGAAAAGATGGCGCCACTGAGACGACTAACTGAAAAGAACATAGAATGGGAATGAAATCATGAGCATGAGAAGTCATGGAGCGATCTAAAGAAACTGCTCACAGAGGAACCAGTTCTGAGGTTTTATGACCCAGCGAGACCCATCAAGATATCATCAGATGCATCACAGAGTGGGCTCGGTGCCGTTCTTCTGCAAAAATATGACTACTGGCAACCTATTGCATATGCATCGCGCTCAATGACAGACGCGGAGACGTGATATGCTCAAATAGAAAAGGAGCTGCTCAGCATCACATACGCCTGTGAAAGATTTCACCAGTTTGTGGCAGGACAAGCAATCAGTGTAGAGACTGACCATAAGCCCTTGATTGCATTGTTCCAAAAGCCACTAAATAGCTGTCCGCTTAGAATACAAAGAATGATGATCAGGCTGCAACGCTATACACTGAATGTTGCGTACACACCGGGTAAGCTGATGTATACAGCAGACACGTTGTCCAGAGCTGTTGACCCAAGTGAGCCCGCAAACACCAAAATGGATGAAAAAGTGAACGACTACGTGGACATGATCTCAAGTGCACTGCCCATAGCAGATGCAAAAATGGAGCTCATAAAGACTGAGACAAACAAAGATGAAACAATGAGACGACTGAGGAAAAGCATCTTGGATGGATGGCCCAACATGAAGCAAGACTGCTCACCTGACATAGCAGAGTACTGGAACTGCAGGGAGGAACTATCAGTGGTCGAAGACATCATCTACAAAGGAAGTAAAATAGTTATCCCAAAGAGTCTGAGAAAAGAGATGCTAAAAGGGATCCATGGAGGACATCTGGGAATCGAAAAGTGTAAGAAAAGAGCACGAGAGGTGATGTACTGGCCACGAATCAACCAAGATGTGACAAATGAGGTGTCAAACTGCACAATATGCCTGAAATATCGAGCAAGCAATCCGGTAGAACCACTAAAGCCACACCCAGCACCAGACAGACCTTACCAGAAGGTAGGCGCTGACCTATTCGTATGTCAAGGGAAGGACTATCTTGTAGTCACAGACTATTACTCCCTGTATCCAGAGGTTTGTAGCCTGTACACCACCACTGCAGATGCTGTGATAAGATGTATGAAAGCCATATTCTCCAAACATGGCGTGGCAAGCGAGGTCTTCACAGACAATGGACCTCAGTTTTACAATGCAAGTTTCCGACACTTTGCCAAAGAGTGGGACTTTGTCCACACAACATCAAGTCCTCACTTTCCACAGTCCAATGGTCGAGTGGAAAAATCGGTCCAGACAGTGAAAAGACTGATGTACAAGGCAAAAGACAGTGAAACTGACTTCTACCAAAGCATGCTTGTATACCGCACAACGCCGCTCGAGTGTGGTAAGTCACCAGCCCAACTCCTTATGGGACATCTGCTAAGGTCAAACCTACCCATCCCGGAGAACCTCCTGAAAACAAAAGAGGGGGAGAAAGTGAGGAAGTTCAAAGAACAACAGAAAGAAAAGCAAAAGTACTACTATGACAGAGGAACACAAAACCTACCTGAACTCCACACTGGTGACCAAGTAAGGTTCAAAGACAAAACAAACATATGGACTCAGAAGGGAACTGTCCTGAGTGAAGTTCAACCAAGATCATACACCATTCAGACGGATGAGGGTGCTGTTCTGAGAAGAAATCGTCGAGATCTTCTCATGGGACCAGCCACAGCAAGTCAAAAGACTGATACTGTTGAACAACCTGATCACACATCTGAGAAACCATCATCTGAGGCAACAACTCAGATTCAAGGACAATCAATCAGAAAATCCTCAAGACACGTGAAGCCTCCTGAGAGACTCATTGAGCAAATTTAAGGACTATTGTTATAGAAGGAAGTAATGTTATCTTATTCTTTCTTCAAGTTCTAGTGTATTTACATATTTCATGTGAACACACAAAGCAAGGTTAAAAAACCTTGATCATGATAATGATAATGTAAGTTCATTAAGTGTTACAGTTAAAATGCAGATTAATACAAAGAAAACATGTTGTTAGTTAAAAGTAAAATACTTTTGTTTTAAGAAAGGGAGATGTAATGATATCAGCAAATAGTGATGGTATTTGCCTGTATGATTATGATGCCTTACCAGCATAGTTGCCTGATTGATTACTTATGCCTGACCAGCAGAGGGCAGGTGACAGAGACAAGCAGTTTAGTTTTAGTTTCACTTTTAGATGGATCACTAGCATGGTGTCTCCTGTAATGCTGTTAAAAAGAGTTGAACAGACTTTAGATTAAAAGACATTCTCTTTCATAAATGTCTCGTCATTGAACACACAAAGAAATCAATACAGCAACAGCTGTTAATGCTGTTAATTAATCATATAGCAGACGATTCAAGTTAAAAATGAACAATTATGAAAAGGAAGTTAGCACCAACATTACCAAAATAGTTTATCATGGTGTTCCTCATTTGCTGCCTGTGGGACCTTCTTTCGGCTGCAGTATTTTCCTATATAACTGTTGACCTTGCAAGATGGCACCTCAATTGATCTGAGAAACTTACAACACTTTAGTTTGGTGTATAGCTTTATTAGTCCAAAGTCCACAAAAACTTAACTAAGCATTACATAGGTAGATCTTATTGGTATGGCTCCTATTCTATTACTAGCCAGGGGTGGCTCTGCTGCACAGGACGGGAGGAAAAAAAGGGGTAGAGCTATAGTAATATGGGATTCTATTGTAAGGGGAATAGATAGGTGTTTCTGCGGCCGCAAACGAGACTCCAGGATGGTGTGTTGCCTCCCTGGTGCAAGGGTCAAGGATGTCTCAGAGCGGCTGCAGAACATCTTGGAAGGGGAGGGTGAACAGCCAGTTGTTGTGGTGTATATAGGTACCAACGATATAGGTAAAAAGCGGGATGAGGTCCTAAAAGCTGAATATAGGGAGATAGGAGGTAAATTAAAAAATAGAACCTCAAAGGTAGTAATCTCAGGATTGCTACCAGTGCCACGTGCTAGTCAGAGTAGCAATAGAAGGATATTTCAGATGAATACGTGGCTAGAGGAATGGTGCAAGGGGGAGGGATCAAATTCCTGGGACATTGGAACTGGTTCTGGGGGAGGTAGGATCAGTTCAAACCGGATGGTTTGCACCTGGGCAGGGCCGGGACCGATGTCCTAGGGGGAGTGTTTGCTCGTGCTCTGGGGGAGGGTTTAAACTAAAATGGCAGGGGGTTGGGAACCTGAGCAGGGGGACAGAGGAAAGGGAAACAAGGATAAAAGCAAATGATAGGAAGGAGAAAAACAAAAGTGGCAGTCAGAGAAATCAATGGTTTAAATCAAACATGGCCACAGTAAATAATAATTAGAATAGGTCTAAGAGTATTAAAAAAACAACCCTGAAGGCTTTGTGTCTTAATGCGAGGAGCATTCGTAATAAGGTGGATGAATTAGCTGCGCAAATAGAGGTAAACGAATATGATTTGATTGGGATTACGGAAACATGGCTCCAGGGTGGCCAAGGCTGGGAATTCAACATCCAGGGGTATTCAATATTCAGGAAAGATAGGCAAAAATGAAAGGGAGCTGGGGTAGCATTGCTGGTTAAAGAAGGGATTAACACAATTGTAAGGAAGGATATTAGCTCTGATGATGTGGAATCTGTATGGGTAGAACTGAGAAATACCAAGGGGCAGAAAACATTAGTGGGAGTGGTATATAGACCTCCAAACAGTAAGGCGGAGGTTGGGGATGGCATTAAAAGGGAAATTAAAGAAGCGTGCAATAAGGGCACAGCAGTCATCATGGGTGACTTTAATCTACATATAGATTGGGCGAACCAAATTAGAAACAATACTGTGGAGGAGGAATTCCTGGAGTGTTTACGGGATGGTTTCCTGGACCAATATGTCGAGGAACCAACCAGAGATCAGGCCATCTTAGACTGGGTATTATGTAATGAGAAAGGATTAATTAGCAATCTTGTTGTACGAGACCCCTTGGGGCGGAGCGATTATAATATGATAGAATTCTTCATTAAGATGGAGAATGAAGTAGTCGACTCAGAGACTAGGGTCCTAAATTTAAATAAAGGAAACTACGATGGTCTGAGGCGCGAGTTGGGTAGGATTGATTGGGGAATGTCACTCAAAGGGTTGACGGAGAATTGGCAATGGCAAACATTCAAAGACCACATGGATGAACTACAGAATTTGTTCATCCCAGTTTGGCATAAAAATAAAACAAAAAAGGTGACTCAACCGTGGCTAACAAGGGAAATTAGGGATAGCATAAGATCCAAGGAGAGGACATATAAATTGGCCAGAAAAAGCAGTAAACCTGAGGATTGGGAACGGTTTAGGATTCAACAAAGGAGGACAAAGGGATTAATTAAGAAAGGGAAAATAGAATATGAGAGTAAGCTTGCAGGGAACATAAAAACTGACTGTAAAAGCTTTTATAGATATGTGAAGAGAAAAAGATTGGTAAAGTCAAGCGTAGGTCCCTTGCAGTCAGAATCAGGGGAATTTATAATGGGGAACAAAGAAATGGCTGACCAATTAAATACATATTTTGGTTCTGTCTTCACAAAGGAGGACACAAATAACCTCCCAGAGATATCGGGGAACATAGGGTCTGATGAAAGGGAGGAACTGAAAGAAATCAGTATTTGTAGGGAAATGGTGTTAGGGAAATGATGGGATTGAAGGCCGATAAATTCCCAGGGCCCAATAATCTACATCCTAGGGTAATTAAGGAAGTGGCCCTAGAAATAGTAGATGCATTGCTGATCATCTTCCAACATTCGATGGAATCTGGAACAGTACCCATGGATTGGAGGGTAGCTAATGTTACCCCACTATTCAAAAAAGGTGGTAGAGAGAAAACGGGGAATTACAGACCTGTAAGCCTGACATCGGTAGTGGGGAAAATGCTAGAGTCCATTATAAAAGATGTAATAGCAGAGCACTTGGAAAACAGTGACAGGATCGGACAAAGTCAACATCGTGCTTGACTAATCTACTGGAATTTTTTGAGGATGTAACTGGTAAAATAGATAAGGGAGAACCAGTGGATGTTGTGTATTTGGATTTTCAGAAGGCTTTCTATAAGGTCCTGCATAAGAGATTAGCGTGTAAAGTTAAGGCACATGGGATTGGGGGCAAGGTATTGACTTGGATAGAGAACTGGTTGGCAGACAGAAAGCAAAGAGTTGGTATAAACGGGTCTTTCCGAGTGGCAGGCAATGACTAGTGGGGTACCGCAGGGATCGGGCCTTGGACCCCAGCTATTCACAGTATATATTAATGATCTAGACAAGGGAACTAGATGTAATATCTCCAAATTTGCAGACGACACAAAGCTGGGTGGGCGTGTGTGCTGTAAGGAGGATGCCGAGAAACTCCAGGATGATTTGGACAGGTTGGGTGATTGGGCAAAAGCATGGCAGATGCAATATAACGTGGATAAATGTGAGGTTTGGTGGCAAAAACAGGAAGGCAGATTATTATCTGAATGGCAATAGATTGGGAGAAGGGGAAGTGCAACGAGACCTGGGTTTCCTTGTGCACCAGTCGCTGAAGGTAAGCATGCAGGTACCGCAGGTGGTTAAGAAGGCAAATGGTATGTTGGCCTTCGTAGCGAGAGGCTTTGAGTACAGGAACAAGGATGCCTTGCTGCAGTTATACAGGGCCTTGGTGAGACCACATCTTGAGTATTGTGTGCAGCTTTGGTCGCCTTATCTGAGGAAGGATGTTCTTGCCATGGAAGGAGTTCAGCGAAGATTCACCAGGCTGATACCTGGGATGGCAGGAATGACATATGAGGAGAGATTGGGTCGATTGGGCTTGAACTCGCTGGAGTGTAGAAGAATGAGAGGGGATCTCATTGAAACTTATAAAATTCTGACAGGTCTGGACAGACTAGATGCAGGAAGGATGTTCCTTATCGTCGGGGAGTCCAGAACCAGGGGTCACAGTCTAAGGATAAGGGGCAGGCCATTTAGGACAGAGATGAGGAGGAATTTCTTCACCCAGAGAGTGGTGAACCTGTGGAATTCTCTACCACAGAAGGCAGTAGAGGCCAATACATTAAATATATTCAAGAAGGGGTTGGATATATTTCTTAAGGCTAAAGGGATCAAGGGGTTTGGGGAGAAAGCAGGGACCGGATACTGAATTTGGATGATCAGCCATGATCGCATTGAATGGCGGAGCAGGCTCGAGGGGCCGAATGGCCTACTCCTGCTCCTATCTTCTATGTTTCTATGTTCTATGTTTAGCCACAAGTAAGTACATGTTTATAACTCTGGACACCTTGTTTGGGTCATAAGCTGGCTCCTGTTCTCTCCAAATGCCAGCTAACTAATCTGCTCCCTTGCCTTTTATACAATCATTCTTATTTTTACCTTCTTTAGCCAGTTGTGGCAAACAGGCTTCCTTCCCCAAGAAAATATAGGAGTAGACCCACAGCTACTGCAAAGGCTTCATTCTTATCTGCGTTTTCTCAAAGTTGTAGGCTGAATTCATTCCTTTCTTTGTCCAGTACTTTTTATTAAACCTCTGCTTCTTCTTTCTTAACCTTATCTTTCTGTTCTGGCTGGTTTGACGTTAGCAGAAATCTGTTTAACTGTGTGACTGTCTGCATGTACTTTTCACTTACCCATGATGCCTTTGTCAGTCATTTTGTCATTATTTAATGCTAAAACCTATATAGAAGCACATTTATTTACCAACAATAACAGTGACTGTACTTCAAAAGCAATTCATTGATTGGGTAACACTTTGGAGCATGCTGCAGACATGATGAGGCACTATATAATGTAAGTTCTTTCTCTATAGACATAAGAAAAGAAGCTGGGGGAACTTTATCACCCAAAGAATAATAGAATTGTAAAATAATTCACCATATAAATGGGTTCAAGAGACAATTGTATGAGCTTGTAGAGAGAGAAAGTTCTTGGAGTTCTGGTATCTTGCACAGGCAAAGTAATTTGAGGACTAAATTAGTCTGCAAGGAGCTGACAGTAGGGCTAGATTTTCGGGGAGCCATCAGGCGGGGTTTCAGGCATGTGGGGGGGGGGGAAATCCCGAATTTGGGGGTCCCAACACCATCCCGCCCAAAACCCTGCCCCACGTAAGTTTCAGGGGCGGCGGGTACCCGCCCCGCACTGGGACCCGCCGAAACCAGGCGGGAAGGGATTAGTGCCAATTAACTGCCTGTTAACAGGTAGTTAACAGGCAGTTTTCAGCCTAATCCCTATTTTGAGGGTTTTCGTGTGGGTTTCCTGACGGCTCCAAACCACGCCAGGTAGAGCAGGCAGGCCGTCGGGTTGAAGGAGTTGGAGGGGTCGCGATGTCGGCGCTCAGGTGAGTGATGGGTGCATGAGTGCAAAGGTAAGTGTGTTTGGTGTGTCTAAAGTGTGTAAATGTGATGGAGCCACCAAAGGACTCAGATCATTTGTACATAATTCCTTTAACAACATGTTAGCTACAGTCTGAGTCTGTATCTTTATTTATGCTGTTTAACTGTACAGAGTGTGGTTGCTTTAACAGCGCAGCTAAAACGTGATGACGTCACGCTGTTCATCATGTGATTCCCCACTGACGGGAAAACGTGATGACGTCATGGCGTCAGCCACAGGACTGCAGGGGCAGTCCTCATGGAGCCTCCAGAGAGAGCAGACCTTCATTCGATGTTATCCTGCAGTTTCTTGTTAAAGCCTGTTTGTTTCATTCAAGTTCATTTTGTTTGATCGCCTGAGTAGAACTCAGTCTTTTAGTTAGGAACCCACGTTCCTACATTGGTGACCCCGACTTTCGTGAACAGTTTTCGCAGAAGATCTTCAGCATGGACACGAACGCCGGGACTCTGAAACTGCCACAGTTCTGGGAGCAACAACCAGCCGCGTGGTTTATCCAGGCTGAAGCCCAGTTCGCCATCAGGAACATTGTCGCGGATCAGACCCGTTATTACTACGTGGTCTCCGCCCTCGATAGCGCAACTGCCTCGCGGATCGCCAGCCTCCTCGGTAGTCCTCCTACTGACAGCAAGTATGATACGTTAAAGGCACGGTTGCTACAGGTCTTCGGGCTCTCGAAGTCAGAACGCGCTCGCCGGCTCCTCGCTATGCCTGGCCTCGGGGACTCCAAACTGTCCGAGCTCATGAGCCAAATGCTCACGCTCTTGGGTGCCGAACCGGAATGCTTCCTCTTCCGGGAGCTATTCCTCTGCCAACTGCCGGAGCAGGTGCAGGCTGCCCTAGCCAGAGCCGAGATTACAGACTGCGCCGAGCTTGCTGCCAAAGCAGATAAGATTTTCACAGTAACCCAGCAGTGCTGCGCGGCAACAAGGCGCCCATTCCCCACAGACGCGGCTCCAGCTCCTCCTGCAGCGGGCTGGTGCTCCTACCATGCCCGTTTTGTCACGAAAGCACGAGGCTGCCGCTCTCCCTGCAGTTTTTCACCCCAAAAAAAACAAAGCTCCTGCAGCATTCCTGGCGAAGGAAGACCAGATCTAACGGGCGCTCCGCGGCTGCGATGGCCGTCGGATCTATGGGGAAACTTCTTTACATCACCGATTCTCTATCGGGTTGACGTTTCCTTTGTGACACCGGGGTGCAGTGTAGCATCCTACCTGCGTCGAATCTCGATATGCAAGCTGGGAACCACGGTTTTTCCCTCATGGCGGCTAATTGCGCAGCCATTCGAACTTTCTGAAAGCGGCGGGTCCAAATCTGTTTCGGCGGTCAGCGCTTCCATTGGGAATTCGTCATGGCCACAGTCTCGCAGGCCACCCTAGGGGCAGATTTTCTGTGTGCCAACGGCCTCCTCGTTGATGTCCAGCACCGCCGATTGATCAACGCGGCCACCTTCCACTCGATTCCGTGCCACCACGGTACCACAGTGGTGCGCTCTATCGCCTGCGCTTTCCCTTCTCCGGATGACTTCACTCGACTCCTCGGAGAGTTCCCGGAGCTGACAAGGCCCACTTTCTCCTCCTCAGCCATGAAGCATGGTGTTGAACATCATATCACCACTACTAGCTCCTCGGTTTATGCACGGGCTAGAAGGCTCAAACCCTGCAAGCTCGCGGCTGCGAAAGTGGAGTTCGACATGATGGAGCGGCTGGGGATTATTCGCCGGTCGAATAGTCCCTGGTCTTTGCCTCTCCACGTTGTTCAGAAACCGGGCGGTGGCTGGCGGCCATGCAGTGACTACCGACGTCTGAACGACGCCACTACTCCTGATCGGTACCCGATCCCGCATATTCAGGATTTCTCGGCCCATTTGGCGGGAAATTCTATCTTTTCTAAAGTCGACCTCGTCCGGGGGTATCACCAGGTTCCCGTGCACCCGCAAGATGTCCCGAAAACCACAGTCATTACCCCTTTCGGCCTTTTTGAGTTCCTGCTGATGCCGTTTGGCTTGAAGAACGCGGCACAGGCTTTCCAGCGCTTAATGGGCTCCGTGCTCCGAGACCTAAACTTCATCTTCGTCTAACTTGACGACATTCTCATCGCCAGTGCTAGCAAGGAAGAGCACATCTCCCATTTGCGTACCCTCTTTACACGCCTCAGCCAGCACGGTTTGATCATCAACCCGGCCAAGTGCCAGTTCGGATTGCAGCGGATCGATTTCTTGGGACACCGCATAACATCAGACGACGCCGTCCCCTTACTGATGAAGGTGGATGCTGTTACCTCTGTTGTGTATGTACCTTTAAGAGAGAACTGCTTTTATGCTGTAGTACCGGCAGTGACCACCCCTGTATATAAAGCAGTAGCAGGCTTCTGTACTTTCAGTTCCAGCATACTCTCTGTTCAGTAAACACCTCTTATTATTGTTCTCCTGCAGTCCGTGTGTTATTGATGCGCGGACACTACAGTGGCGACGAGCAGGTTTGAAATCACCTGCAGTACTGCATCACCTCACGGGGATCCATCCCTGGGAAGAAGCTTCTTGGAGGTCGAAGCCAGAGCAACGGCCGTCGCCCGGGGGCAACCGCCCAGTGATCCATCAGAGTCCAGAGAGTTGCAGGGGAAGCTGTGGAGAGCTGGGCCTGGTTCTCCAATCAAGGTGTCCCAGCAAATCGGGCTGGTAGCAGGTAGTGCGCTGACCCTCCCCGGACTGCGGCGGGCTAGAGCTCGGGTGAGCGGCTCTGTAAGGGGGCCGAGCAGCATTGTCGGGAAGACAAAGAGAGAGAGAGGGTGGAGCGCACAGGGCGTGGCTGGTGCTCAAGAGTCGGGCAGCGTTGAAAAAAAGAGATGCGCAGAAAGCCGCGGGGCGCCACCATTACCTGTTAGAACACGAGGAGCAGCATGGGCAGCAATGGGAAGAAGGAAAAGCATGGGAGGCGCCATTTTAATCCTTTGGGGAGAAGGAAAAGCGCGGGAGGGACCATTTTAATCCATTGGGGAAGAAGGAAAAGCGCGGGAGGCGCCATTTTAAACCACCCAAGATGCCGAAGAGTGGCAGCATCACTGTTTTCGATAACGAAATAGAAGACTGGACCACGTATGTGGAAAGAGTTGAAGTGTACTGCAGGGCAAATGAGGTGGCCGCTGAAAAGAAGGCATCGATATTATTAAATTTGATGGGCGCGAGAACGTACGGCCTATTGCGAAATTTAATTACCCCAGCTAAACCAATGGAGAAAAATTTTGAAGAGATTGTCAATATCTTACAGGAACATCTAAACCCTACACCGCTGCTGATAGCAGAAAGATTCAAGTTCCATAAACGAAACCAGCACAAAGACGAGAGTAATGCTGACTATCTTACAGAACTACGCAAGTTATCGACACACTGCCAGTTTGGAACAGGACTGGCAGATACCTTAAGGGATAAGTTTGTCTGCGGGCTCCAGAGTGAAGGAACCCAGAAACGACTACTTTCGGAAAAGGACCTTACGCTAGAAAAGGCTTTCAGCGTTGCAGTATCCTACGAAGCAGCAGCACGGGGAGCTGCGGAAATACAACAGAAACCGTAAGAATATAGCACTAATGAAATGGCATATGAAGCAGAAAAGTGCTATCGCTGCGGCAGAACAACCCATGACCAGAAGGATTGCTGGGCTAAGGACAAAGTATGCAGGCAATGTGGAAAAATGGGACACATAGCACGAGTCTGCAGGTCGGGAAAGAAAACCAACACTAAAAGAACTACTAAGGGAAAATACAAGAAAGTAAAAAAGATGAC
Source organism: Somniosus microcephalus (assembly GCF_052327205.1). Lineage (NCBI taxonomy): Eukaryota > Metazoa > Chordata > Chondrichthyes > Squaliformes > Somniosidae > Somniosus > Somniosus microcephalus. The sequence goes on along the minus strand of NC_140992.1, from coordinate 98,075,375 downwards.
GGACAGTAGTTCAGAAGACCAGAGTAGTGACAATGACTCCGGGAGCAGGGGACTAAGTTGTCTAAAGCTACACAACATGATCGCAAAGGAGGATCACCGAACCATTTGGGTCACCCTCGTGATAGCAGGGTCCCAAGTAAAGATGGAATTGGACACAGGATCAGCCCTAACAGTCATGAATCGACGAGACTACGAGCGGCTATTCTCACACATTCCTTTGAAGGATACGTCCATTGTCTTGAAGACATATACGGGGCAAAAAGTCTACCCCAGGGGAAAAATAAGGGTGCCCGTTAAATACAACGGCAAGGAAACACAGGAACTGTATCTATATATACTGCAAGATGGAGGACCACCATTATTGGGATGTGAATGGATCCGAAAAATACAATTGGATTGGCATTCCATTCAGGCACTAACTGTGGCTGACAAAAAAGATGACGACGCCACACCTGGTCGACTGTCAAAAATTCTAACTGATGTGAAAGAGGTGTTCCAGCAAGGACTTGGGACTCTAAAAGGCGTAATGGCAACGAGAAAAATTGAAGATAACGCAAACCCAAAATTTTTTAAGGCCAGACCGGTACCGTATGCGATCCGCCCAGCCGTTGAAGCAAAGCTGGAGAGTCTGGAGCGTTTGGGTGTGCTGTCCAAGGTGGACTGGAGTGAGTGGGCCACACCCATCGTCCCTGTAATGAAGAAATCATTGAGCAGCACGCCTGGGGAACCGAAGAAGGTTCGCATCTGTGGGGACTTTAAGGTTACTGTGAAACCAGTCCTTCACACGGTACAATATCCACTTCCGCGGATAGAAGATATTTTCGCCTCACTATCTGGGGGGAAACGCTTTACAAAGATTGATCTGGCCCAAGCGTATCTACAAAGGGAGGTAGATGAATCACCTAGAAAATACCTCACGATAAACACTCACAAAGGCCTTTATCAGTACAATCGACTGGAATTCGGGGTAGCATCAGCTCCGGCTATTTGGCAGAGGGCGATGGAACAAGTCCTGCAAGGGATCTCGGGGACCCAGTGTTATTTGGATGACATCCTGGTTACGGGCAGAAATGACAGTGAACACCTTGCCAACCTGGAGCAGATGCTCACTAGACTACAAGAATATGGACTACGAGCCAACCGCCCCAAATGCGAGTTTTTCAGGAAATAAATCTTGTATTGTGGCCACGTGATTGATGAAGAGGGGTTGCATAAGTCCCCAGACAAGATTGAAGCAGTTGTCAAGGCTCCAGCGCCGGAAAATGTGTCACAACTGAGGTCGTTCCTCGGATTGGTGAACTACTACCATAAGTTCTTGCCAAATTTGTCTACTATTCTGCACCCACTGAACGCCCTGCTGCAAACTGGAGTAGCATGGAAGTGGAGTGATGAATGTAAGCGTGCCTTTCAGAAATGTAAATGCCTAATCACTCCAAAAGAAGTATTGACTCACAACAATCCATCACTACCGATTCGGTTGGCATGTGATGCGTCTCCCTACGGCATTGGAGCGGTGCTGTCGCACAAATTCCTTGACAGTTCAGAGAGGCCAATAGCCTTTGCGTCACACTCGTTAACATCAGCCGAGCGTAACTATGCCCAGATTGACAGGGAGGCCCTCAGCCTGGTGTGGGGGGTGAAGAAGTTCAATCACTACCTGCCCAGGCAGAAATTCACCTTACTGACTGATCATCAGCCTCTTGTCTCCATTTTTAACCCAAAGAAGGGCGTTCTGGTGATGACGGCGCAACGGCTGCAAAGATGGTCCCTTTTTCTAGGAGCACATCAATACGACATAGAGTATAAGGGCACGAAACAGCATGGAAACGCTGATGGGCTGTTGCGCCTGCCACTGCCTACGGTGGAGGAAGCACCTGCAGTGGACCCTGTTGAGATATTCCATTCGACCATAGTCGAATGTCTACCTGTTACTAACTCAAGTATAGAGAAGGAAACCCAAAATGACCCGACACTCTCTCGGGTCTATGATTTGACGGTGAAGGGATGGCCAGCACATGGCAACTCATTGTTGCCAGCATTCTCGCCAAGGAGAGAACAGCTGTCAGTGTGCCGGGGGACCTTGATGTGTGGATCCCGAGTGGTAATTCCACCCAAGTTGAGAGATAGACTGCTCAATGAGCTTCATGAGGGTCATCTGGGAGGGGTAAAAATGAAGAGCCCAGCCAGGGCATTTGTGTGGTGGCCGGGAATCGATAAAGAAATCGAGGAAATGACCAAGAGATGCACAGGATGCCAGAAAGTCCAAAACGCTGCACCACAGGCCCCGCTACACCCATGGGAGTGGCCCTCATCTCCATGGCAATGGGTACACATTGATTTTGCTGGTCCATTTATGGACTCAATGTTTTTAATCGCCGTGGATGCACATTCGAAATGGCCAGAGGTCATCAAAATGTCCTCCACTACCATGGAGAAAACTATAGCAGTCCTACGGACCATCTTCGCCAGGAATAGCTTGCCAGAACAGATTTGCTCCGACAATGGACCACAGTTTGTGTCCGAGGATTTCCGGAGGTTTTTGAGGAATAATGGGGTAAAGCATTACACATCTGCCCCATATCATCCAGCCACAAATGGATTGGCCGAGAGGTTTGTTCAAACCTTTAAAAAAGCAATAAAGGCGATGTATAACGACAACATACCACTGCAACACAAGGTGGATAATTTCTTGTTCGCGTACCGAAATGCGACACATGCAGTCACCAACCAATCTCCAGCCATGATGTTCTTTAACCGCGGTTTACGATGTCGCCTGGACTTGCTCAAACCAAACATAAGACGAGATGTTGAGAATAAGCAATTCCAGCACATCAATGAAAGGCCAACCAGGAGCTTCAAGATAGGACAACCAGTCTTGGCCCGCAACTACCGAACAGAAAAATGGCAGCCAGGAACGATATGCACACGGCAGGGACCACTAATGTACACAGTGGACGTTGGAGAGAGCATCGTGAGATGCCATGCTGACCAGATTCTAGGATCACAGGAACAAGTCAAACCCATACCACGAACATGCGCACCTGGTGATGAACCCGAAGCACAGCTTGCATCTACCTCAGAATCAGTGGTATTGGAAGCTGACGAACCAACCAATGACAATGAGCCAGAATCGACTCCGCCGCAAGAACAGGATACTCGAGAAAGGCGCTATCCAGACAGGATCAGGAAGCCTCCTCAAAGACTGAATTTATAAATGTTTACTTTCAGCTGATGTATATAGTACAAAGAAAATTGTAATTGTAATTAGTTATTATTCAATTGTTAAATGAATGTTATGTACTGGTTATCTAAAAGGGGAGGAATTGTTGTGTATGTACCTTTAAGAGAAAACTGCTTTTATGCTGTAGTACTGGCAGTGACCACCCCTGTATATAAAGCAGTAGCAGGCTTCTGTACTTTCAGTTCCAGCATACTCTCTGTTCAGTAAACACCTCTTATTATCGTTCTCCTGCAGTCCGTGTGTTATTGATGCGCGGACACTACAACCTCTTTCCCGCGCCCGCCAACCGTCAAGGCCCTGCAAGAGTTCCTGGGGATGGTCAACTTCTATCACCGATTCGTCCCTAAGGTGGCTCAGCTAATGCAGCCTTTGTACGGGGCCCTCAAGGGCAAGTCTGGTAAGGATCTAATCAGCTGGACGGCCGAGATGGACCAGGCATTCGTCAACACCAAGAGCGCTTTGGCCAATGCAACCATGCTGGCGCACCCACTTCCAGGTGCCACTATCGCCCTTACCACAGACGTGTCAGACTACGCCATCGGCGCAGTACAGGAGCAGTGGGTGAACGGCACATGGCAACCGCTGGCGTTTTTCAGCTGTCAACTACGGAAAAATGAAAAAAAATACAGCACCTTCAATCGAGAGTTACTGGCCCTTTTCCTAGCCATTCGCCATTTCCGGTTCCTATTAGAAGGACATCTCTTCACGGTTTTTGTCGACCACAAGCCTCTAACGTTCGCCATGGCCAAGACCGCCGAACTGTGGTCCGCTCGTCAACAACGTCACCTGACGTTTATTTCTGAATTTACCACGGACATTCAACATGTGTCTGGTAAAGACAACCTGGTGGCGGATTGCCTCTCCCACGCGACAGTCCATGCGGTTCACCTGGGGATTGACTACACGCTCATGGCTGCGGATCAGACCTCGGACCCAGAGGTCCAATCATACAGAACCGTCTCCTCTAGTTTCCAAGCGAACTACGTCAGTTTCCAGGTCGCAGGCACCACGCTCCTTTGCAACGTCTCTATGGGCGTTCCCCGACCTATCGTGCCAGTCGCATGGCGTCGGAAGGTGTTTGAAGCCATACACGGGTTGTCGCACCCTGGTATGAAGGCTTCACAACGGCTAATGTTGGCAAAGTTCGTCTGGAAGGGTATGCAACTCGATGTCCGTGACTGGGCCAACACCTGCGTGGTCTGCCAGAAGGCCAAGGTCCAGCGTCATGTTAAAGCTCCAGTGGCTACGTTCGCTGTTCCGGAGCGTCGTTTCGACCACGTGCATGTGGACCTCATGGGTCCACTTCCGCCTTCTCATGGTTATACGCATCTCCTCACCATGGTGGACCGCACCACTAGGTGGGCAGAGGCAATTCCTTTGGTTTCCACCACTTCGGCAGACGTCGCTAGAGCTTTCATCTCCTGTTGGGTTGCTCGTTTCGGGGTACCGGCGGACATCTCTTCCGATCGTGGGCCACAATTTTCCTCGGAGTTCTGGAACGCTGTAGCTCAGGGGCTCGGCACCAAACTTCATCGCACCACCGCCTATCATCCACAGGCGAATGGCCTTTGCGAGCGATTCCACAGGTCGCTTAAAGCCGCCCTACGGGCCAGTCTTCAAGGTGCAGGATGGGTGGACAGACTCCCATGGGTCCTTTTGGGTCTTCGTACGGTGTCCAAAGAAGACCTGCAATCGTCCTCAGCCGAACTCGTTTATGGCCAGCCTCTCCGAGTACCAGGGGATTTCCTCCCTTCTCCCACAGAGCCATGGTCCGCCTCCCAGCAACTCGTCAGCCACAAGGAAGCGGCCAGATGCTTCGCTCCGGTGCCTACATCAAATCACGGCTTACAGCGTTCCCACGTGCCAGCGGAGCTGAAGAATGCCGAATACGTATTTATCCGCCATGACGCTCACCGGGATCCGCTCAAGCCCCCTTACACTAGTCCTTTCCACATCATCGAATCAGGAGACAAATCCTTTTCGGTTGACATCGGCGGAAAGCCGGATCACGTTTCGGTGGACCGGTTGAAGCCGGCTCACCTGGACCTGGACCGCCCAGTTGTCATCGCTCAACCGCCGAAACATGGCCGACCGCCCGCAGCCGCCGTGCCAGATCAACCACAGCCACCCGCCAGCTCAACCACACTCGCCGTGCCAGCTCAACCACAACCGCCCACCAGCTCGACCACCGTCCATCAGCTTCCTCTGCAGGGTTACCGAAGTCGCTCGGACAGACTTGTCAGGCCTCCTCGACGTCTCACTTTTGCTGTTAAAGACAATTCTGGGGGGGCGCATGTGGCGGAGCCACCAAAGGACTCAGATCGTTTGTACATAATTCCTTTAACAGCATGTTAGCTACAGTCTGAGTCTGTATCTTTATTTATGCTGTTTAACTGTACAGAGAGTGGTTGCTTTAACAGCGCAGCTAAAACGTGATGACGTCACGCCGTTCATCACGTGATCCCCCACTGGCGGGAAAATGTGATGACGTCATGACGTCAGCCACAGGACTGCAGGGGCAGTCCTCGTGGAGCCTCCAGAGAGAGCAGACCTTCATTCGATGTTATCCTGCAGTTTCTTGTTAAAGCCTGTTTGTTTCATTAAAGTTCGTTTTGTTTGATTGCCTGAGTAGAACTCAGTCTTTTAGTTAGGAACCCACGTTCCTACATAAAGAACTTTTACTTACCTGTACTTACCTTAACAGCCTTTCTTCCTGTAGCCGTCGGGAGTGCATCACTCAGCCGGAACTTAAAGCTGAACGGCTGCGATCTGTCAAAAGTGACAGCCTTCAGCTTTGAGTGCCGGTGTGAGTTCTAACTGAGTCTGTGCAGAATGACTCATGTCAGAACTCAGACTGTCAGTGTTTCACGGCTTCAAACAGCTGTCAAACGCTGATATTTCATCTGTCAAAGACTCTTGACAGATGAAATTTCATTCTGAGACGTCACCTGTTGCCGGGTGGCCCTTAATTGGCCTGCTGAGCCCACTGGGCGGGCTCAACAAGGTCAATCAAGGGAAAATCGCACGGATTGGCCGGACGTCGAAGTAGGCGGGTCAAAAACCCGAAAGGGGAAGTCCCGCCTTCTTCCCGACAGTTTCGGCAAAATCTACCCCTATGAGTTGGACTGCAGAGCATGCTGGGAAGGACTACAACCCAGTGGGCATCAACCCTTGCTCCCCTTGTTGGGCATGGCTCTGATAGTCATTATTCAAATCCATGGAATAAAGCTTTTGTGGACTTTAGTTACATTGTCTACAGGAGATTCCAATCTGTAATCACAAGACCACAGTTGATGAAACTGGTACAGATGCACTCTAGTCTTCTGAAAAAGTTACTCTTCTGTTTAAAAAGTATGTAAATTTATATTAATCAGATTCAGACAATTAGCAACACCAGCGTAGTACCGTTTGTTAACTTTTGTAGCTACTGCAGTTTCCTCTTTGCTAAAATATGTGTCAAAACAATTTGGGGGGAAATTCGGTCGGTTTGCGTCTTCCATTAGCGCCTTAAGAGGGCGCTAATGTGGTGCAAAGCAATGTTTGCGCCGCTCATGAAATTGACTAGACATTTTGCAGCAGAACTAAACACTACCGCCACGATCTCCTACGCCCGCAGATCATGACGTCAGTTGAGTGTGCAACACCCCGGTAGCGCCCCGGACCAGATATTGAATGGTGCCCTCTGTCTTACCGCCTGCCGCTAGCAATGACAGGTTGAGGGGAGCGTTTTGCAGTCGGGAAGAGACTGTGGGAGCGCTATTTAAAGGCGACCGCTTCCTGCCTTTTTTTGTCTGCGAAATTTTTTCACCACGCATTCTGAATAAGAGGGAGAGACTGCAGGAGATATTCAAAGCTGTGTTGAGGAGTTTTGGGTACTGAGCAGCACTTTGCAGGTTCTTTTTTATTTGAGCTTCCTTGCATCGATTTAGAAGAGACTATGGGGGCTGCACTCGGAGCTCTTCCACTGGGCCTCTCCATTGTTCTTTCTAACAGATTTGATGTACAGGTCTCTCCAGGCCTAGATTCAAGGCTGCAATGAGCAGGGTGTGGATGGAGAGCAAGATCGACCCTCCCCTTTAAGAACTGGCTGGCGCCAGTGTGTCTGTGTTCCATTGCTGACTGACATCACATGAGCTTCGCCAACACTCTGAGTTAGCGCCTCACTCCTCAGCCTTTGCACCTTAAGACAGGTGTGCAGTGCCTGATTTAGTGTTCCAATCACCTCCAGGGGTGATAAAAGCCAAGTTTGCAGTCGGAGGCGATAATTAGCGCTAGGCGCTAAACTTTGCGCCCGGCTGATAATCACGCCCCAAACGGGGCGGTACTGAATTTCTCCCCCTTTATTTTCAAGTGTCCTTATTGACACTTGCAGTAATCAAACCTAACCCACACATTTTCAGTAAGTGTTGCACAGTTAGCACAATTAATGCATTGGCTACTATCATTTCATTAGTATTCTTCAGTTGTTTTATGGCAGATGGCCATTTGTGAATAGCGTAAATTAATTTTCACTACAAAAGTACTTTTTATTATTTGAGCACTAATTTTGGATCTCATTAAAAGTGGTCTTCTACCTGCATTCAAATTTGATGCACTTCAGAAGAGAGGAATAAAATGGGCTTTGTTATATCTCAAGAGGTTAATAACCTTGCTTGTATAACAATTAAAAGAGTACGCAGGAGATAAAGTTCAGTTAACAGCCATCTTTACGTCCAGAAGAATCTCTCACTTAATGCACTCTATTTCCCATAGTGCATTGCACATCACAACTACGGTAACCTATGTGGGACAATTCAAATACAACATTCAAAATATACAACATCTCCTCCCCTCTTACATTAGATGTCCCAATAGAGCCACAATGGCCCAGAAATTCATGTCGGGGGCTTCCCGCGGGTGCAAGCCCCCGACCTACACTTACCTAGTGCGCCGGCAGTTGAGGCCTGGCCCTGCGTGGATTTCCTGTCTGTGGCCCGGTCCAGCTCCCGGCGCGCTGTGCTTGCGTGATCCAGCTGGGTGCGATGCGTCCGCTGGGATTATGTGAGCCACGGGCAACCAATCGGAGGAGGGAAAAGCCCATTCATGAGATTGACAGAAAGAACTGTCAAACTTATGAAAACTCCGGGTGCCCAAAACAGTACTTAACCGTAAAATAAATATGAAAAAAACATCACACTATTTAAATAAACTATAAATAACATTAAATAACTATTTTAAACAATAATTTAAATTTTTGAAAAAAATAATTTTATAAAGTAACGGGGCTAAAAATACACTTACCTTACTTTAAAGTATTTAAAAATAATAAACCTGTGGAAAAAATGTCCTAATTTTAATTAATTGACCACTTACCTTTTAAAATGAAGTCCTTACGCCTGGTTTTTAGATGTGTAAAAAGTAGAGGCCTTCACGCACGGAAAAACCCGTAAAAAAAAAAGGAAGTTCAACGCGCACGCGCAGACTCCCGCGCGCACGCGTTCCACCTCTGAACCCCTTCGTTCAGCGGATCGGAAATTCCAGTTTCCCGCGCATGCGTAGTGCATGCAAGAAACCGGCACTTCCATCGGGTCCAGGTGTGAGTACTCCGTGCTTACTCACGCGTTGGGACCTGAATTTCTGGGCCATTATTTTTAAAACACAATGGCCTAGAAATTCAGTATAGCCACTTTTGGGGCGGTAAAGTCGGGCGGGCGCTAAAGTTTGCGCCCGCCGGAAAGTGGAGGCCACTTCGCCGATATTCAGTAGCTTTGGCCAAGGAGTTTGCTCGAGCGCTAAAACTGGCATTGCACCCCTATCTTTAGGCGCTAAGCCGGCGGTGCAGACTGATACCGCCGAGGCCGGGCGCAGCGCAGGTGCGGTCATGTTTTGATTGACAGTAGACACCCTGGCGCCAGCCAGCTCTTAAAGGGGGAAGGGTCGACTTGGTCTGCTGCCACGCCCTGGATACTGCAGGCCTCCAGCTAGGCCTAAACACTGCTGCTGGAGAGAAATAGCGCCAGCAAGGATGCAGAGGGCCCGTGAGCGAGCGCAGCGCTTCTCTGCCCATGATTTAAAGGTGCTGGTTAGGGCTTTGGAGAGGAGAAGAGATATCTTGTTCCCGGACAGTGGCAAGAAGGCTCCCAAGAGGCTGTACAGGAGAGCCTGGAGGGAAATCGGCCAGAGGGTCACAGCCAACAGCGATGTCCCCAGGACTGGTGACCAATGCTGGAAAAAGTTTAACGACCTCACTCGGTTGGTCAGGGTGAGTACCCTTTCCAGTGTCCTCCTCATCCTTGCATGTGCACCTCACATTATGGGCAAAGGGACCTCAAAGGCCTAATGGCCAGCCCTCCTCCAGCAGCTATGGCACTGGCATGAACATCAATAGCACTTTCAGCACTTTACACACTGGCCAAGCTATTCGACCATGGGAGGCAGTGCACACAACAACAGGGCACCACACTGGCCAAGCTATTCCACCATGGGAGGCAGTGCACACAACAACAGGGCACCACACTGTACTTAGAAGCCGTCCTTTCTCTTGCAGGCCAAGCTGGCCGAGAATCTGAAGAGCCGGACTGTCACCGGGGGAGGCCGTGCCCAGTTCCAGGAGCTCAGTGACCTGGAGGAGCGCGTGGGTCGACTCATGGGTGCCCGGGTGATTGGCCCCGTTGCAATTGGAGATGCCGACCCTGTGCTGGGCCCCAATGGTAAGGACATGACCGTTTGGACCTCTCTCGTTCCCCTTGCGCTTCAGATCTACATCCTTTGCCACTGTCCGACCAATGCGCATAATGCCACCACTCATGCCTCCCTCGCTGACGCCCTGTCCTCACTCTAAAGCTACTCTTGTGCCTTCCTGCTTTCAGCTGGTGAGGAGGAGGTCCCTGAAGCTGCGAGTGTCAGTCCCTCGGAAGAGGAGGACGACGAGGAGCAAGAGGAAGGCGGCACATCGGGGGAACCCTCATCCGCGCCAGGGGATGGCAATGGAGGGGACATGTCTTGCCTGGAGGAGAGCCAGGGGGAAGTGTTGCAGGGGGGTGTAGCTCCTGTGCCCAGTGGCGTCCAGCCATGCGGGAAGGGTCGGGCAGCACGGCGGCCTTCTCCCCAGAGGGGGGAAGTGTTGCAGGGGAGTGCAGCTCCTGTGCCCAGTGGCATCCTGCCACGCGGGAAGGGTCGGACAGCTCGGCGGCCTTCTCCCCAGAGGGGGGAAGTGTTGCAGGGGAGTGCAGTTGCTGGGCCCAGTGGCGTCCAGCCACGCGGGAAAGGTCGGCCAGCTCAGCGGCCTTCTCCCCAAAGGGAGAGTCCGGCCTCCAGTCCGGAGACGGTCCTCGCCCAGGAGGTGCGCCTCCTTGATCAAATGTCCGCGGACTCGGATCGTCGCCACACCGAGTTCATGGGGGTTGTGGCACGGTTGCCTGAGGCCATTGAGTCCCTGGCTCATAGTGTGGCCGATTTCGGGGCCTCACAGGCCAGGGGTTTCGACCAACTCGCGGCAGCACAGGCCAGGGGTCTCGAACAATTCGGGGCATCACAGGATGCGAGTCGGGCAGAATTCAGGGCATCACAGGACGCGAGTCGATCCGAATTCAGGGCAGCACAGGCAGCGAGTGGAGAGTTGACGAGTGGTGCCATGCAGTCACTGGCTGGTCTGATGTGGGCACAGACCAGGGCAGTACGGGCACTCACTACTGCCACACTCGCTGTGTCACGCACGCATCGCCAGGGCACCCGCCGCGCTGCTGCAGCACAGCGGTCTGGCCTTCACCAGATTGCTGCGCTTGCTGCAGTGCCAGCCCGGCTGACTGCCAGTGTCTCTGGCGACCAGCGAGCGCCTGGCATCAGCCAGCTTGCCCCCATTGCTGCAGCCGCCACTGCCACTCCCCCAGCAAAGCTGCGACGAGCTGCTGGAGAGACTGATGCTGCCCAGCCACAGCTGCAGCAGTCAGCAGCCGGCCCCTCCAGGGCCGGAGCTCGTCTAGGCCGACCCCCAAGGGCATCTGCCGTCACGCATTGTGCCCCTCAGGAGCCTTCCCCCAGCCTTGCAACACCCACAGGGCCCAGGTTGAGGCGGAGCAGCAGGTCGGCCAGGGGCCGGAAAAGCCTGGACAAGGACTCGCCCTCTCGGCACACAAAGTAGAGTGTGTTGCCAAAAGTTTTTTTATATGGGGGTGTTTGTGTTCTGTATGGGGGGGGTTTATTTTGGTAAGGCCGAAGATGAAGGCAACTGTTTTTTTATATGGGGATGTTTGTGTTCTGTATGGGGGGGTTTGTCTTGGTAAGGCCGAGGATGAAGGCCATTTGGATGGACAAGTTTTGTTATTCCTCCTCAGGTTGTGGGAGTGACATATGTTTTTGACTGTTTTTTGGGGGTGTTGTCTGTTTTTGTGTTTCATGTGGGAAGGGCCCTGAGTTTGTTCAATAAAGCTTTTTATTTATTCAGCTTGTCCATGTGTGATGTTTCAAGTGGTTGTTGCGTTAACTGGCTGAGGGCTTGCGGAGCGGCTGCATTCATGTGCCTTCGTTGCCACAAGCCATTCCCTGACAGGGGGCCTAGAAGTGCCGTTCAATAAGCCGGCGGCGGACGGCCCTTGGACCTTATGGCTCCCTCCTGGGCTGGTACTCCTCCTCCTCCTCCTCCTCCTCATGGTCCTCCTGCTCATCCTCCTGAGGTGGTGGTCCAACGTGAGGTGGCAGTGCCTGAGTCCTGCGGATAGCCAGGTTGTGCAGCATGCAGCAAACGACGACAAACTGGGAGACTCTATCCGGCGAATACTGTAGAGATCCGCCGGATCGATCCAGGCAGCGGAACCGTTGCTTGAGGACGCCAATCGTTTGCTCTATGATGTTCCTTGTGGCTTGATGGCTTTCATTGTATGCCTCCTCAGCAGGGGTCCTGGGCGCGCAGAGCGGGGTCATGAGCCATGTACACAAAGGATAGCCTTTGTCCCCGATAAGCCATCCTCTTGGGGGAGGCTGTGCCTGGAACATGTCAGCCACAGTAGTCTGGCGCAGGATAAATGCATCGTGGCTGCTGCCTGGAAAGCGGGCATTGACAGCTAGGATGCGCTGCCTGTGGTCACACACCAGCTGTACATTGAGGGAATGGTAGCCCTTCCGGTTGCGGTAATCCTCGGCATTGTCGATAGGTGCCCGCATAGCCACATGCGTGCAGTCAATGGCGCCCTGCACCATGGGGAAGTCGGCGATCCTCGCAAATCCGACTGCATGCTGCTCCTGCCTCTCTAGGGTCATGGGGAAGGAGATGAATTGGTGTCTCCTTGCGAAAAGGGCATCGGTGACCTGCCGGATGCAGCGATGCACGGCGAACTGGGAGATGTTCGCTATGTCCCCAGCAGCGGCTTGGAAGGAGCCGCTTGCATAAAAGTTCAGAGCCACCGTGACCTTCACTTCCACCGACAGAGACGTCCTGCACATCAGCTGTGGACGCAGATCTCTGTGAAGCAGCTGGCAGATCTCTGCAACCACCTCCCTTCTGAAGCGCAGCCTCTTAACACAATGCGCGGCAGTCATGGTGAGATAGGACACCTGCTGGCGGTATTCCCTGAGTGGGTAAGGCCTACGTTGCCAACGCCTGATGGCCCCTCTGCGTCTAGGCATGGCTGCCCCTCTCACACAGCGTCTGCGAGCCCTTCGCACATAATGCTGGAACTGAGGGTTGGAACCCCATGCAGCCCCCATAATATACTTGCAAACAGTGAAATCACAATGAGTCAAATTTCCAAGCTCTGGCCAGAAGCCAAAAATACCTCTCCTATGTTGGCCCAAATCAGTAAGGTCTTTTCCTTGGTCTCTGTCCAGAAATCCGTAGCACTAAAGTCATTGCAGCAAAATGGCTGGCCTTTATAGTTCAGTCTAAGTGCCCTTTAATTAGCGCTCCCCGAGGCCCGCAGGGCCTCTGCTGCGTTCCACTTCACAGTTCTTAACAGCGCCACGCCCACATTGGGCGGGCGCCACTGAAGTTCCGGTTTGGGGCGCACAAACGGCGTTGCACGACGAAATGACGTCATAAGCTGCGCGCGCAGCTGAGCGCGCGCAAACACTTTGCGCCGGCGCTAAATGTCAACTGAAGTTGGGCGTAGGCGCAGATCGGTCTGCGCCCGGGCGCTAAGTGCCTAGCGCTCGAAATCTACTCCTCTTATGGCGCTAACGGCTGGCGAACACAACTGAATTTCTAGGCCAATAACCTGTTATACCCATGGGGATTATTCTGCCCCAGATAAAGGGTAAGTCTCTGAACTATAAGTTCAAACGTATAGGGGCCTGCCGCTCTCTGGTAGGATACTGGCGGTCAACCTGGCTCTCCATTTCATTGTCTCTCACAGGTGACGTCACCACAGGTGTAGGCGGCTGGGGTGCCTGTATACAGGTCTCCCTTGCTGATGAGATAGGGGCTGAAGCGGCTGCTTCCTCAGAAGATGAGCCTCTCGGTGTAGAAGGCGGATGACCCACAGTGTCACCCAATGGCAGATAAACTGCTGTTGGTGGTTCAGTGGGTGTTGCTGCACTTCGTAGAAGCTGATCGGTGTGTATCTTCCAGACAATGTCCCCGGGTGTCTGTACAGTGTAGGATACTGGACCAGTCTGTGCAATGACAGTAGCAGGAACCCACTTAGGTCCACCACTGTAGTTCCGTGCCAACACATGTTCACCTGGACTGAAGACTCTGTCTTTGGAGCGTTGTTCACGTCGCTTGATCTGCTTGTCCTGCTGATACTGTACCACGTCTTTCACCTTTGGTGGTTTCAGCAGGTCGAAGTTGGTTCGTAGCTCACTTTTTAGCAGTAGAGTGGCAGGTGATGCTTTTGTGGTCGCATGTGGTGTGTTCCTGTAACTCAACAGGAAACTATTCAGGCACTGAGGAAGTGTTCCCTGGCCTTGCGATGCCTTTAGAGAGTGTTTCATGGTCTGAACAAACCTCTCAGCTAGACCATTGGTCGCAGGGTGGTATGGTGCAGCCCTGATATGTTGTACGCCATTCTCCTGCAGGAATGTAGCCATTTCTTGTGACACCCACTGTGGACCGTTGTCTGAGACAAGTTGCATTGGAGACCCAAATCGGCTGAACACCTCACATAACTTCTCGATGGTCTTCTCAGCGGTGGTGGACCTCATTATAACAACCTCTGACCACTTACTGTGCGCGTCAACAGCCACCAGGAACATTCTCTCCTCGAATGGACCTGCAAAGTCTACATGAATGCGGTGCCATGCTTCCTCCGGAAAATCCCAGGGATGAAGAGGTGCAAGCTGTGGCACATTACGAACTCTCTGACATGAGGAACAGGTTTTAGCTTTGTCCTCAATCTGTCCATCCATACCTGGCCACCAGAAGTAGCTCCTTGCTATTTCTTTCATACGAAGCATTCTGCAAGCGGGAGATTCCATTTCATCCTTCGACTCATCCGACGCTTCAACAAAAAACTTTTTTTCTTCCTCCCCGATGTCAAGGATCGCAAGCTTCATCAACTCTTGGATACCAACGCCCCTCCGGAACCTTCTTCCCCTTCACTTTCCTCTGACCCCCCTTCTCCCAATCTCACCCTCTGCCGCGTTTTCACTATCCCCTCTGAACTTCCACTCTCTGACCCTGAACGATCAGTCCTCAGCAAAGGCCTGAGCTTCATCCCCTTATGCCCCCACCTCAATGAATTTCGAGCTCGGCACGATGTTGAGCTCTTTTTCCGCCGCCTTCGTCTCCGTGCCCACTTCTTTGGCCAGGAGTCTTCCCCCCGCAAAACTGACCCTTTCTCCCGCTTGCAGAATTCCCGTTCTACCTGGACCCCTCCCCCTGGCCTCTTACCCTCTCTAGATCTTTTCATCGCTAACTGCCGCCGTGACATCGGCCATCTCCATTTCTCTGCTCCCCTCACTCACTCCAACCTACCTCCCTCTGAACTTGCAGCACTCCATTCTCTTAGATCCAACCCTGACATTGTCATTAAACCCGCTGACAAGGGTGGTACTGTTGTTGTTTGGCGAACTGACCTCTACCTAGCGGAAGCTGAACGCCAACTCTCCGACACCTCCTCCTACCTCCACCTGGACCATGACCCCACTACCGAACATCAAACCACCGTTTCCAAGACTGTCACTGACCTCATCTCCTCTGGAGATCTTCTCCCCGCAGCCACCAACCTCATAGACCCCCAACCCCGCACAGCCCGCTTCTACCTCCTTCCCAAGATTCACAAACAGGACTGCCCTGGTAGACCCATTGTTTCAGCCTGTTCTTGCCCCACGGAACTTATCTCTTCCTATCTTGACTCTATCTTTTCTCCCCTTGTCCAGTCTCTTCCCACCTACATCCGCAACTCTTCGGATGCCCTCCGCCACTTTAACAGTTTCCAGTTTCCTGGCCCCAACCGCTTCCTTTTCACCATGGATGTACAATCCCTCTACACCTCCATCCCCCACCAGGATGGCCTGAGGGCGCTCCACTTCTTCCTTGAACAGAGGCCCGACCAGTCCCCATCCACCACCACCCTCCTCCGCCTGGCTGAACTTGTTCTCACATTGAACAACTTCTCCTTTAACTCCACTCATTTCCTCCAAATCAAAGGTGTTGCCATGGGTACCCGCATGGGTCCTAGCTATGCCTGCCTTTTCGTGGGCTATGTGGAACAATCTTTGTTCCAGTCCTACTCGGGTCCCCTCCCTCACCTCTTTTTCCGATACATTGATGACTGTATCGGTGCCGTTTCCTGATCTCGCCCCGAACTAGACAATTTCGTTCACTTTGCCTCCAATTTCCACCCTTCCCTTACCTTCACATAGTCCATCCCTGACTCTTCCCTTCCCTTCCTCGACTTCTCCGTCTCCATCTCTGGGGATAGGTTATTGACCAATATTCACTACAAGCCCACTGACTCCCACAGCTACCTGAACTACACTTCCTCCCACCCCGCCTCCTGTAAGGACTCTATTCCATTCTCCCAGTTTCTCCATCTCCACCGCATCTGCTCCGATGATGCCACCTTCCACACCAGTGCTTCAGACATGTCCTCCTTTTTCCACAACCGAGGATTCCCCTCTACCGTGGTTGACACTGCCCTCGACCGTGTCAGTTCTATCTCCATCACTTCTGCCCTCACCCCTGCCCCTCCCTCCCAGAACCATGATAGGGTTCCCCTTTCACCCCACCAGCCTCCACATTCAACGGATCATCCTCCGGCATTTCTGCTACCTCCAAAGTGATCCCACCACCAAATGTATCTTCCCCTCCCCTTCCCTTTCAGCATTCCGTAGGGACCGCTCCCTCCGAGACACCCTAGTCCACTCCTCTATCATCCCAAACAGCCCTTCCCCTTCGCCTGGCACCTTCCCGTGCAAGCGGAGGAGATGTAACACCTGCCCCTATACCTCCCCCCTTCCCACTGTCCAGGGCCCCAAACACCCCTTCCAGGTGAAACAGCGATTTACTTGTACTTCTCGCAATCTAGTATACTGTATTCGCTGCTCACGATGCGGTCTCCTCTACATTGGGGAGACCAAACGCAGATTGGGTGACCGCTTTGCGGAACACCTCCGTTCAGTCCGTAAGGGTGACCCTGAGCTTCCAGTCGCCTGTCATTTTAATTCACCACTCCATTCCCACTCGGACTTCACCATCCTTGGCCTCTTGTATTGTTCCACGGAAGCTCAACGTAAACTCGAGGAACAGCACCTCATCTTCCGATTAGGCACTTTGCAGCCTTCCGGACTCAATATCGAGTTCAACAATTTCAGATCATAACCTCGGCCCCTATTAATTTTTTACCTGTAATTTTTCCACTCCTTTCCCCCCCGCCCCTTTCCTTTAGTTTCGTTCTCCCACCTGGCAGATATCTCTTGCCCTGCCGGTACACTTCACACCTAATCTCAGCCTATTACCATCTCGTCTGGCTTCGAACACCTTTTATTGTCTCTTCTACTTCTTTTGTCTCTTTCACTTCTTTTGTCCGATCGCAGCCCTGCCTTCGATCTATTTTCTTTTCTTTCCAGTTTTGAAGAAGGGTTTGACCCGAAACGTCAACTCAAATTTCTCTCCACGGATGTTGCCTGACCTGCTGAGTTTTTCCAGCATTTTCTGTTGTTATTTATAATAAGATGTACATGCTAGAAGCATTAGAAATAAAATGCTGGAATTAGAGGCTGTTGTGGCAGTCGGGAACAGTGACGTAGTGGGAAACATGGCTTAATCCAGAAAATCAAAATGAATATCACATTCAGGGATACAGAGTGTTTAGAAAAGACAACATGCACCAAAAAGAGGTGGTGTAGCCCTGTATGTTAGGGAAACTTGAGAAGTAAAATAAGTTGATCCTGGGGGGAGTAGAACACTACAAAATGATTTACAAGGAAAGACATAGGCAACATGCCCTCTCCAAACAAAGATATTACAAGTAAAATCAATGGCTTTGTTATCAATGAGATGGAAGTCCCAGACAGCTAAGTGGGACCCAAACCAATAAATCCCCAGAGAATGTTTATGCCAGTGTGCTGAAAGAGACTGTGGGAAGTGATTTGTGAAGCACAGACAATCATGAAGGAGTCAGTGGACACTGGGGAGGTACCCAAAGATTGGAAATAGACTAACGTGGTGCACATATTCAAAAGGGGTGACAAAACAGACACTGGCGACTAAAGGCCCATCAGCCATACTTCTATCCCATTCCAGCAATGGAATCAACATCAGGAGTAATCTTGATTGCGATTGGAAGAGGTAGCTCAGAAATTTGGAATGAGTTTGACAAGATTTGGAAGTCGGCAGAACAATTGCAGGTTCAATATAATGCAGACAAATGTAAAGTGTTACACATGGGAAGAAAAAATAAATGACACGCATACTCCGTGAATAGTTTTGAAATAGCCAAGTACGAAGCTGAAAAAAACCTTGGAGTCTTAGTAGATCTGATTGAAAACATGTCCAATCAATCCAGAGCAGCAGTCAACAGTCTTGAGGATGCTGAACTACACACGGCCAAAACAATAGAATATAAATCAGAGGAGGCAACAATCAAGTTGTACAGTGCTCTAGTCAGACTGCACCCAGTTCTGGTCGCGAAGAAACAAGAGCGACATTTAAGCACCGGAGGCAGTGCAGAGAGCCACGGAGCTAATCCCTGTGTCAGGTATGAGTTGTGAGAAAATACTGGAGAAATTTGGGCTTTTCCGCTTGGAAAGGAGGTGTCTGTGAGTGTTGATTTTGTAAGATAACGGGTATAGAAAAAGTGAACTCAAAATATTACCTTAAATTTAACTATAAGAGTAGAACTAGGGACACAGGTTCAAACTACAGAAGGGAACTTTTAGGATGTTACAAAGAATTATCAACACATGGAACTAACTTCCAGATAGAGCAGCGGAGGTAAAAACCCTGGAATTTAATAAAATATTGGATGCTACAACATGGGGGTTGAGCATTCGGATCTCTCTGGATGGATTTGGTAAGATGAGCTGACTGGCTTTCCTCATTCATAATCTTCTAATGGTGATTCCCAAGCAGCCGCTCACCTCATTCTCTCAGTAACATGTTTTAATTGATGACCCCTTGTCACTGACTCCCCAACCAGAAGAGTTTGTTTTGCCAGTGTAACAATGGAGGAGTGTGTTTTGATGATATTTAATAGCAACAAAGGCAAAGATTTAAAGTGTGTTTAAAATGTGGGGAAACCAGAAGGTAAGCTGAACCTGTCAGGGATTTTTTTGCCTATTCCACACTACTCCCTGTTTTCAACAGCCCCTCCAAAAGGTGAATGAAATTGGCAATTAATCATTTGTTTTAAATCTGCTGTTGCTTACTAAGGCCTTGTTAATGAGTCATCAGCAAGCAAGTCTCCACAGCTGAAAATAAAATGACCATGCAGCAATTAAATCAAACAGAAAATAGAATCATAGAATGGTTACAGCATGAGGGAGACCATTCGGCCCATCAGCCCCTGCCGGCTCTTTGCAAGAGCACTTCAGCTAGTACCATCCCCCCGCCATTTCCCCGTAGCCCCGCACATATTTTTCCTTCAGGTACTTATCCAATTCCCTTTTGAAAGCCACGATTGAATCTGCCTCCACCACCCTTTCAGGCAGTGCATTCCAGACCATAACCACTCGCTGCGTAAAAATGTTTTTCCTCATGTGGCCTTTGGTTCTTCTGCCAATCACCTTAAATCTGTGTCCTCTGGTTCTTGACCCTTCTGCCAATGGGAACAGTTGCTCTCTATCTACTCTGTCTAGGCCCCTCATGATTTTGAACACCTCTATCAAATCTCCTCTCAAACTTCTCTGCTCTAAGGAGAACAACCCAAGCTTCTCCAGTCTATCCACGTAACTGAAGTCCCTCATCCCTGGAACCATTCTTGTATATCTTTCCTGCACCCGCTCTAAGGCCTTCACATCCTTCCTAAAGTGCAGTGCCCAGAATTGAACACAATACTCCAGTTGAGGCTGAACCAGTGTCATCATAACTTCCTTGCTTTTGTACTCTATGGGCTGGATTTTGCCATTGGGGTCGGGCTGGGGCGTGTCAGGTGGTTTTCGTGTCAGGACCCCGACTCCGATATGAAGTAGGAAAAAAGTGCAATTTTCCCCTAATTGGGCACTTGATTTCCAGTGTGTGGGAACCCCTGGCCCAATTAGTCGTTCCATCCTGAAAGTCACCTCCGATGATGTCACCAGTGCTGCTGGATTTAAGGCCTGCAAGCAGCCTTGCTTCTTCTGGAGATTGGAAACGCTTTGGACATTGTATGAAGGACTTAATTTACCAACCATGTCCACCAGCAAGCAAAAGTGTGCCCCTCGATTTGATGAGCTCTCCCTCCAAGCTCTGGTGCAGGGAGCAAGATCTAATAAGGAGGTGCTCTTCCCTTCCTCAGGAAGAAAAAAGCCACCACAACAGACTTAAGCTGTGTGGCTGCAAGTGGCCCAGGAGGAAAATGCCATCTCTATGTGCTGCAGAACCTGGCTGCAGTGCAGGAAGAGGTTTCATGACCTTCGCCGCACAGGAAAAGTGAGTATGTCTTTCTCATCACCCTCAATCTCATCCCCATCGCCTCTCCTCACCAGCACTCTGCTTTGCCAACCTCTTCCTCCACATCCCACTTGACACTGACATACCTGCACCCTTACCCATTCCCTCTCTCTCTATGGTCACATTCACTTAACTATTCGACCATGCAGCCCTCACACTCCCAATCACTGTTACGCAATGACAACAACTTACAACACACAGGGAGGGCCCTTTGTCTCCTTCTAAGCATCTATGCTATGAATTCGCTACACGCACTCCTTCATTCTCACTCAAACTCCACTTGTGTCCCTCATTGCAGGAAAAGAGAGCTCACAATAAGAGGGAAAGAATGAGGAGAGGAGGAGGGCCACCCTCAGTAGCCCAGCTCACCAACTCGGAGGAGGCAGCCCTGGAAATTGCTGGGATCGAGGAGGATTCCCAAGTGGGGGATGGACAGGCGGGCGCATCACAGCAAGCTGGTGACAGAATAGTTTGGCATCTCTCTCATTGACATTGCATGAGTGACTGATAATGATTCTGATGCTTTAACAGATTGACTTATGATCATCTGCACAAATCAATGTGCATGCAACATTTACCTCACATCTCTAACTCTTTCCTTTAACTCCCCCACAGGACCATCGAGAGCCCCTGTCCCCACTGTCCATGAGGAGGAGCCTGAGCTTCCAGACTCCTCAGAGGAAGCTGCAACCTCTGGGGGTGCAGCGTCAGCAGAATTAAGCACACCCAGCACCAGCGCAGACACTCACACCTCGGTAGGACCTTCGGGACATAAAGTAGAGTTGTCACCTGGTGTATCACAGCTCACAAGTGAGCATCAGCAGATGGTGGAGACAGGGACAGCATTGGAGAGTCCTCGTCGCAGTGGAGAGGATGCTCCCAGCTCGGCTCCGCTGCATGTCGGCCCTGTGCCTCCGGGTCCATCCAAAAGGAGAGCGGTGCTGGAACTCCAGGAACAGGTGCAGGAGTCTCTGGCAGGTTTTGTCTCCAGGGTCGCTGCGAGGGGTGTCCAGAACCAGGGGTCACAGTCTAAGGATAAGGGGTAAGCCATTTAGAACAGAGATGAGGAGGAATTTCTTCGCCCAGAGAGTGGTGAACCTGTGGAATTCTCTACCATAGAAGGCAGTGGAGGCCAATTCATTAAATATATTCAAGAAGGAGTTGGATATATTTCTTAAGGCTAAAGGGATCAAGGGATATGGGGAGAAGGCACGGACAGGGTACTGAATTTGGATGATCAGCCATGATCTCATTGAATGGCAGAGCAGGCTCAAGGGGCCGAATGGCCTACTCCTGTTCCTATCTTCTACGCCTATGTTTCTATGAGTGTGGAGCGAATGGAGGAGTCCATCGCTAACATGAGCAGAGCCTTTGTGGAGGCATTGGCGCATGAACGCATCACCACAGAAAGGATGGCAACCTCCTTGGAAAGGATGGCTACCTCAATGGTAAGGCTGGCTACCATAGAGGAGAGGGTGGCTACGGTAGAGGAGAGGATGGCTACGTGCATGGAAGGGCTTCGTTGCCAGGGTATGGAAAACATGGCAATTGTTCAGGATAGACTGACATCTCTTGAGGAGCGATGGTGAGCTATTGAGCAAACAAACCAGACCTTCATGCAAGTCCGCTGGAATAGGACTTCCAGTGCAGAAACAGGTCCTCATGGCCCCCCTGCAGTGCAGCAAGGGGCTGTCCAGCCACTTGCTAGCTCTGAAGTGGGGCTGACCAATGAGAGGGATGTTGGTGGCAGACAACAAGGAAGTGAGGGCTCCTCTCCAAGCGTTCACACGACCATGCCACTGCAGAGCCCTCAGTCAGAGCCCCACCAGAGTCCCCACCCAACTGAGATTGGCGTCTGAACCCCTGCACAGCCGCAGGAGCAGCAGACTGTTGCCGAGCCCTCACAGGTTTGCAATCTCAGAGGACGCCCGCCAAAGGTGTCGAGACAGGAGCAGCAAGAAAGTGAGCAAGGGGCCTCAACATCTGCTGAAGCCACAGGGGAAACACCACGTAGGAGCACACGTAAGAGGAAGATAATGCACAAATAGTCACAAGGGTAGTCACTTGGGTGTAATGTTGTGTTTAATTTTGAAAAGCCATCAGTTGCTTATTGTCATAAAAAATTCTGATGGCAAACTGTTGCAGTTGTGGCGTGTGTCATTTTGTTAATGGGACTTCCACATTGAGGGCTTAGGGTGACTTGCAATTGTCAGTATGGTGGTCAGAGTGATAGGAATCTGCAGGTTCTTGGCCATTGTCGATGGTCTCATAAGAAGGTGCGAGGCAAAAGTGTTTGATTGTGCAGGCTAAGCAAATCTGGCCAAGATGAGTGCGTCCCTTTCATCCCGGGCAGCAATGTGGTCGCGCGCTGGCGCCTTCTGGCCTGTGCAGCTTCAGGTGGGTGAGCAACAGCTTGGCGCTCCTGTTGTTGCTGCTGTTGTTCATGGTTCTGCTGCTGCCACGGCTGGTCTTCGCCCGAATCTGATGTCCAGGAGGAAAGGAAATAAATGGTTCCCATGCTTCTGGTATATGCCTCAGTTGAGGAAGCACTCAGTCAAGGTGGCGAGAGGGGTTTCCCAGGAGTTCACACTGCTGATGGGTGTCAGGCTCCAAACTTCCACAACAATGGGTATGCCTGCTAAAAGTTCCCCCAGACCTGAGACAACAAAGTTCTGCCACCTGCAAATGATAATTGCTGAAAACTTCTTTTTAATGGTGGAGCTGTAGCTGTTAGTAAGTAGTCCACTTGTGAGGCCACCAGGATTAACTGGCGTGTTCCAGAGGAGACATGCAGGGCGTGGGCAAAGTGGTAAAATCAGAAAGGCCTCTCAAAATGGGATTATAGAGGCAATTAAGTGGTTGTTAAGGGCCTTAAGGGCCTATCCCGCCTCTTGGAGGCGGGATGGAAACGGGGTCAGGAAACACACATTTGGGAAAATTGCTCGGAGGGGGGATGGAAGCGGGATCATGCCCGCCCGCCATTTTTTGCGATTTTACCTGTTCACACGCCTCCAATCCCGCCTTCTCTGGCCTGGCAAAATCGAGTCCTATGCTTCTATTTATGAAGCCCAGGATCCTGTATGCTGCATTAACCACTTTCTTAATCTGCCCTGCCACCTTCAACGATTTGTGCACATATACCCCCAGGTATCTCTGTTCATGCACCCCCTTTAAAATTGTACCTTTTAGTTCATATTGCCTCTCCTCGTTCTTCCTACCAAAATGTATCACTTTGCATTTTTCTGCGTTAAATTTCATCTGCCACGTGTCCGCCCATTCCACCAGCCTGTCTAGCTCTTCTTGAAGTCTATCACCATCCTCCTCACTGTTCACTATACTTCCAAGTTTTGTGTCATCTGCAAATTTTGAAATTGTGCCCTGTACACCCAAGTCTAAGTCATTAATATATATCATGAAAAGTAGTGGTCCTAGTACCGACCCCTGGAGAACACCACTGTATATCTTCCTCCAGTCCGAAAAACAACCGTTCACCACTACTCTCTGTTTCCTGTCACTTAGCCAATTTCATATCTATGCTGTCCCTTTTATTGCATGAGCTTCAACTTTCCTACTATGTGGCACTTTATCAAATGCCGTTTGGAAGACCATGCACACCACATCAACCGCATTGCCCTCATCAACCCTCTCTGTTACCTCATCAAAAAACTCAATCAAGTTAGTTAAACACGATTTGCCTTTAAGAAATCCATGCTGGCTTTCCTTAATTAATCCGTACTTGCCCAAGTGATTGTTAATTTTGTCCCGGATTATCGTTTCTAAAAGCTTTCCCACCACTGTGGTTAAACTGATTGGCCTGTAGTTGCTGGGTTTATCCTTACACCCTTTTTTGAACAAGGGTGTAACATTTGTAATTCTTCAGTCCTCTGGCACCACGCCTGTATCCAAGGAGGATTGGATGATTATGGCCAGTACCTCCGCAATTCCCACCGTTACTTCCCTCAGCATCCTAAGATGCATTCCATCTGGACCTGGTGAATTATCTACTTTAAGTACAGCCAGCTTTTCTAGTACCTCCTCCTTATTAATTTTTATCCCATCCAGTATCTCAACTACCTCCTCTTTACTATGTCAATCAGCATCTGTGAAGGGAACAGACAAGTTGATATTTCAGGTGTAGATCCTTCATCAGAACGGGAGTTTATTATAGTTGACCAGCATTTAAAAACTAATTTGAGAAACCAATGGGACTAAAAGCTGACAAATCCCCATGACCTGATGGCCTACATCCTAGGGCTCTAAAAGAGGTGGCTGCAGGGATAGTGGATGCATTGGTTGTGATCTTCCAAAATTCCCTAAATTCTAGAATGGTCCCAGCAGATTGGAAGGTAACAAATGTAACCCGATTGTTCAAGAAAGAAAGGAGAGAGAAAATAGGGAACTACAGGCCAGTTAGCCTGATGTCAGTCATCGGGAAAATGCTGGAATCCATTATTAAGGAAGTGGTAGCAGGGCACTTGGAAAATCATAATATGATTAGGCAGAGTCAACATGGTCTTATGAAAGGGAAATCCTGTTTAACAAATTTATTAAAGTCTTTTGAGGATGTAACTAGCAGGGTTGATAAAGGGGAACCAGTGGATGTAGTATCTTTGAATTTCCAAAAGGCATTTGATAAGGTGCCACATAAAAGGGTGCTATAAAAGATAAGGGCTCATGGGGTTGGGGGTAATATAATAACATGGATAGAGGATTGGTTAACGGACAGAAAACAGAGAGTAGGGATAACAGGTCATTTTCAGGTTAGCAGGCTGTAACAAGTGGGGTGCCACAAGGATCAGTGCCTGGGCCTCAGCTATTTACAATCTATATTAATGATTTAAATGAAGGGACCAAGAGCAATGTCTCCAAGTTTGCTGACAATACAAAGCTAGGTGGGATAGTAATCTGTGAGAAGGACACAAAGAGATTGCAAAGGGATATAAACAGGTTAAGTGAGTGGGCAATAAGTTGGCAGATGGAATATAATGTGAGGAAATGTGAGGTTATTCACTTTGGTAGGAAGAATAGAAAAACAGAATATTTTTTAAATGGTGAGAAACTATTAAATGTTGGTGTTCAGAGAGATTTAGGTGTCCTCATCCAGGACATTAGCATGATTCACTAATGTCCTTTAGGGAAGGAAATCTGCCGTCCTTACCTGGTCTGGCCTACATGTGACTCCAGACCCACAGCAATGTGGTTGACTCTTAATGCCCTATGAAATGGCCTAGCAAGCCACTCAGTTGTAAACAACCGCTACGAAAAACAATAAGAATAAAACCGGATGGACCACCCGGCATCGACCTCGGCACCGGAAACGACAACGACAATGGCAAACCCAGCCCTGTTGACCCTGCAAAGTCCTCCTTACCAACATTTGGGGGCTTGTGCCAAAATTGGGAGAGCTGTCCCACAGACTAGTCAAGCAACAGCCTGACATAGTCATAATTACCAAATCATACCTTACAACCAATGTCCCAGACACCACCATCACCATCCCTGGGTATGTCCTGTCCCCCCGGCAGGACAGACCCACCAGAGGTGGTGGCATCGTGGTATACAGTCGGGAGGGAGTAGCCCTGGGAGTCCTCAACATTGACTCAGGACCCCATGAGGTCTCATGGCATCAAGTCAAACATGGGCAAGGAAACCTCCTGCTAATTATCACCTACCGCCCTCCCTCAGCTGATGAATCAGTACTTCTTCATGTTGAACACCAATTGGAAGAGGCACTGAGAGTAGCAAGGGCACAAAATGTCCTCTGGGTGGGGGACCTCAATGTCCATCACCAAGAGTGGCTCGGTAGCACCACAACTGACCGAGCTGGCCGAGTCCTAAAGGACATAGCTGCCAGACTGGGTCTGCGACAGGTGGTGAGGGAACCAACAAGAGGGAAAAACCTACTTGATCTCATCCTCACCAATCTACCTGTTGCAGATGCAACTGTCCATGACAGCATTGGTGGAAGTGACCACCGCACAGTCCTTGTGGAGATGAAGTCCCGTCTTCATGTTGAGGATACTCTCCATCATGTTGTGTGGCACTACCACCGTGCTAAATGGGACAGATTTCGAACAGATCTGGCAACTCAAAACTGGGCATCCATGAGGCGCTGTGGGCCATCAGCAGCAGCAGAATTGCATTCAATCACAATCTGTAACCTCATGGCCCGGCATATCCCTCACTCTACCATTACCATCAAGCCGGGAGATCAACCCTGGTTTAACGAAGAGTGCAGGAGAGCATGCCGGGAACAGCATCAGGCATACCGAAAAATGAGGTGTCAACCTGGTGAGGCTGCAACACAGGACTACTTGCATGCCAAACAACAGAAGCAACATGCGATAGACAGAGCTAAGCGATCTCACAACCATCGGATCAAATCAAAGCTCTGGAGTCCTGCCACATCCAGTCGTGAGTGGTGGTGGACAATTAAACAGTTAACAGGAGGAGGAGGCTCCAAAAATATCCCCATCCTCAATGATGGTGGAGCCCAGCACGTGTGTGCAAAAGACAAGGCTGAAGCATTTGCAACTATCTTCAGCCAGAAGTGCCGAGTGGATGATCCATCTCGGCCTCCTCCTGAGGTCCCCAGCATCACAGATGCCAGTCTTCAGCCCATTCAATTCACTCCACGTGATGTCAAGAAATGGCTGAAGACACTGGATACTGCAAAGGCTATGGGCCCTGACAACATTCCAACAATAGTACTGAAGACTTGTGCTCCAGAACTAGCTGCACCCCTAGCCAAGCTGTTCCAGTACAGCTACAACACTGGCATCTACCCGGCAATGTGGAAAATTGCCCAAGTGTGTCCTGTCTACAAAGAGCAGGACAAATCCGACCCGGCCAATTACCGTCCCATCAGTCTACTCTCAATCACCAGCAAAGTGATGGAAGGTGTCGTCGACAGTGCTATCAAGCGGCACTTACTCAGCAATAACCTGCTAACTGACGCCCAGTTTGGGTTCCGCCAGGGCCACTCAGCTCCTGACCTCATTACAGCCTTGGTCCAAACATGGACAAAAGAGCTGAACTCAAGAGGTGAGGTGAGAGTGACTGCCCTTGACATCAAAGCAGCATTTGATCGAGTGTTGCATCAAGGAGCCCTAGCAAAACTGAAGTCAATGGGAATCAAGGGGAAAACTCTCCATTGGTTGGAATCATACCTAGCACAAAGGAAGTTGGCTGTGGTTGTTGGAGGTCATTCATCTCAATCACATGACATCACTGCAGGGGTTCCTCAGGGCAGTGTCCTAGGCCCAACCATCTTCAGCTGTTTCATCAATGAACTTCCCTCCATCATAAGGTCAGAAGTGGGGATGTTCGCTGATGATTGCACACGGTTCAGCACCATTCGAGACTCGTCAGATACTGACGCAGTCCGTGTCCATATGCAGCAAGACCTGGACAACATTCAGACTTGGGCTGACAAGTGGCAAGTAACATTCGCACCACACAAGTGCCAGGCAATGACCATCTCCAACAAGCGAGACTCTAACCATCTCCCCTTGACATTCAATGGCATTACTATTAAATCCGTGTGTTAATGGAGACACGGAATGCAGGAGCTGGTTTAACAAGTCTTTACTGAATGGAGACAATCTGGAAACTGAAACTACAGAAGCTTGCCAGGGCTTTTTATACAGGGATGGTCACTGCCGGTACTGCAGTCTGAGACCAGTTATTCCCTTAAAGGGACATACACAACAATTCCTCCCCTTTTAGATAAACAGTACATAACATTCATTTAACAACTAAATAATAACTAATTACAATTACGGTTGCTAGATACATTAGTTGAAGTTAAGCAATTATAAGTTCAGTCTTTGAGGAGGCTTCCTGATTCTGTCTGGATAATGCCTCCTTGGGATATCAGGTTCTTCTGGCAAGGTTGAGTCGGGATCAATGTCGTTGTTTGGTTCGTCTGCTTCCAATATCACCGATTCTGCGGTAGATGCAATTGGTACTTTGGTTTCATCGCCAGGTGTATCTGATCGTGGTGTGGAGTTGAGGTTTTCCAGTGACTCTAGAATCTGGTCAGCATAGCGTCTTACAATGCTTTCTTCAATGTCCACGGTATACATTAGAGGTCCTTGCTGTGTACAGATCGTTCCTGGCTGCCATTTCTCTGTGCGGTAGTCCCGGGCCAAAACTGGTTGACCTATCTTAAAACTCCTGGTCGGCCTTTCATTCATATTCTGAAACTGCCTGTTCTCCACATCTCTTCTGACGTTTGGCTTAACCAAATCCAAGCGGCATCGTAGTCTTCGATTGAAGAACATCATGGCTGGAGTTTGGTTGGTAACCGCATGTGTCGCATTCCGGTAGGCAAACAAGAAGTTATCCACCTTGTGTTGTAGGGGTATATCTTCATTACACATTGCCTTGATAGCCTTCTTGAATGTTTGAACAAACCTCTCGGCCAATCCATTAGTGGCTGGATGATATGGGGCGGATGTGTAATGCTTAACACCATTGTTCTTTAAGAACCTCCGGAACTCTTCAGACACAAACTGTGGTCCATTGTCAGAGCAAATCTGTTCAGGCAGCCCATTCCTGGCGAATATGGTTCGTAAGACTGTGATAGTTTTTTCTGTGGTGGTTGAGGACATTTTTATTACCTCTGGCCACTTTGAATGTGCATCCACCGCAATTAAAAACATCGAGTCCATAAAGGCACCAGCAAAATCAATGTGCACCCTTTGCCATGGAGATGAGGGCCACTCCCATGGATGTAGAGGGGCTTGTGGTGGGGCGTTCTGGACCTTCTGGCATCCTGTACAGCTCTTGGTCATCGCTTCGATTTCTCTATCGATTCCCGGCCACCACACAAACGCTCTGGCTAAGTTTTTCATTTTTACCCCTCCCAGATGACCCTCATGAAGCTCATTGAGCACTCTATCCTTCAATTTGGGTGGAATTACTACTCTGGATCCACACATCAAGGTTCCTCTGCACACTGACAGCTGTTCTCTTCTCAGCGAGAAAGCTGGCAGCAGTGGTTCGCCATGTGCTGGCCATCCCTTCACCGTTAAATCATAGACCCAGGAGAGTGTCGGGTCATTTCGTGTTTCCTTTTCTATGTTTGCATTCGTCACAGGGAGACATTCGACAATAGTCGAGTGGAATAACTCCACTGGATCCACTGCCAGTTCTTCTTCCACCGTCGGCAACGGTAGGCGCAACAATCCATTAGCATTCCCATGCTGTTTAGTTCCTTTGTACTCGGCGTCATATTGGTGTGCCCCTAGGAAAAGGGACCACCTCTGTAGCCGTTGTGCCGTCATTATCGGTACGCCCTTCTGAGGGTTGAAAATGGAGACGAGAGGTTGATGATCAGTTAGTGGAGTAAATTTCTGACCGTGCAGGTAGTGATTGAACTTCTTCACCCCCCACACCAGGCTGAGGGCCTCTCTGTCAATCTGGGCGTAGTTACGCTCGGCTGAAGTTAACGAGCGTGACGCAAAAGCTATCGGCCTCTCAGAACCATCAAGGAATTTATGTGACAGTACCGCCCCAATGCCGTAGGGAGACGCATCACACGCCAGTCTAATCGGTAGTGATGGGTTGTAGTGAGCCAATACTTCTCTTGAAGTGATTAGGTCCTTACTCTTCTGAAAGGCCCGCTTACATTCATTGCTCCATTTCCATGCTACTCCCGTTCATAGTAGGGCGTTCAGTGGATGCAGAATTGTGGACAAATTTGGCAAAAACTTATGGTAGTAATTTACCAATCCGAGGAATGACCTCAGTTGTGACACATTTTCAGGTGCTGGAGCCTTAACTACCGCTTCAATTTTGTCAGGAGACTTATGCAACCCCTCTTCATCAATCACGTGGCCACAATACGATATCTGTTTCTTAAAAAACTCGCACTTGGGGCGATTGGCTCGTAGCCCATGTTCACGTAGTCTAGTGAGCACCTGCTCTAGGTTGGCAAGGTGTTCACTGTCATCTTCACCTGTCACTAGAATGTCGTCCAAGTAACACTGAGTCCCCGGAATCCCTTGCAGGACTTGTTCCATCGCTCTTTGCCATATCGCCGGAGCTGATGCTACTCCGAATACCAGTCGATTATACTGGTAAAGACCTTTGTGAGTGTTTATCACGAGATACTTCCTAGAGGATTCTTCAACCTCCATCTGCAAATATGCTTGCGCTAGGTCAATTTTTGTAAAATGCTTCCCTCCGGATAGTGAGGCGAAGATATCTTCTATCCTTGGAAGAGGATATTGTACTGTGTGAAGGACTGGGTTCACTGTCACCTTGAAGTCCCCACAGATGCGAACCTTCCTTGACTCCTCAGACTTATTGTTTAACGTTTTCTTCATGACAGGAACGATGGGTGTCGCCCACTCACTCCTGTCTACCTTAGATAACATGCCTGCATTCTACAGCTCTGCCTCGATGGCTGGGCGAATTGCATATGGTACCGGTCTTGCTTTGAAAACTTGGGAATTGCATTCTCCTCTATTTTTATCGAGGCAGTTACGCCTTTAAGAGTGCCCAGTTCTCGTTGAAATACCTCTTTGGCGTCATCTAAGATTGTTGACAATCGTCCAGGAGTGACGTTGTCATCCTTTTTTCCAGCCACCGTCAGTGCCTGAATGGAGTGCCAGTCTAAACTTATCTTTCTGATCCATTCACGTCCCAATAACGGTGGTCCACCATCTTGCCGAATGTAGAGATACAATTTCTGTATTTTCTTGCCGTTGTATTCGACAGGCACCCTTATTTTTCCTCTGGGGTATACTTTTTGCCCCGTACACATCCTCAAAACAATGGATGTGTGAGAATAGCCGCTCGTAGTCTCGTCGATTCATGACGGTTAGAGCTGATCCTGTATCCAATTCCATTTTGACTTGAGACCCTGCTATCGTGAGGGTGACCCAAATGGTTCGGTGATCCTCTTTTGCGATTACGTTGTGAAGTTTGAGACAGCTTAGTCTCTTGTTCCCGGATTCACTATCGCTCATCTGGTCTTCGGAACTACTGTCCGTCATCTTTTGTACTTTCCTGTACGGTTCCTTAGCAGCCTTTTTATTGTCGTTGGTCTTCTTCTCAGACCTGCAAACTCGTGCAATGTGTCCCATCTTTCCGCATTGCCTGCATATTTTGTCCTTGGACCAGCAGTCCTTCTGGCCATGGTTTGTTCTGCCGCAGCGATAACATTTTGCCAATCCCCGTGTCATTTCGTGGGTGCCGTATTCCTGTGGCTTTTGTTGTATTTCCGCAGCTCCCCTTGCTGCTGCTTCGTACGATACTGCCACGCTGAAAGCCTTATCTAGTGTCAGCTCTTTCTCTGAGAGTAACCTCTTCAGGGTTCCTTCACTCAGGAGTCCACAGACAAATTTGGCCCGTAAGGTATCTGCCAGTCCTGCTCCGAACTGGCAGTGCTTTGATAGCTTGCGTAGTTCCGTAAGGTAATCAGCATTGCTCTCATTTTTATGCTGATTTCTCCTGTGGAAGTTAAATCTTACTGCTATCAGCAGCGGTGTAGGATTTAGGTGTTCCTGTAGGATAGCAACAATTTCGTTAAAACTCTTCGCCTTCGGTTTGGCTGGAGTAATCAGGTCCCGCAATAGGCCGTACGTTCTTGCGCCCATTAAATTTAGCAATACCGATGCCTTTTTCCCCTCGGCTATTTTGTTTGCCTTGCAATATACCGCGACTCTTTCCACATACGTGGTCCAGTCTTCTATTGCATTATCGAAGGCAGTGATATCGCCAATCTTTGGCATCTTGAAAATCTAAGATGGCGTCTCCCGCGCTTTTCCTTCGTCCCCGATGGATCAAAATGGCGCCTCCCGTGCTTTTCCTTCTTCCCCGCCGAGTTAAGATGGTGCCTCCCGCGCTTTCCCACCGCTGCCGCTGCTGTCAACGCCGCTCTCCGCGGTATTTTAATTTTTAACCATTCCCGTCGTGGAGCGGACCCTCTGGGACACTTCCCTCCCTCTTCTTAGGTCCGAACGCTGCCCGGCTGCGAAGCACCGGCCGCGCCCTGTGTGCTCCACCCTCTCTCTCTTTGCTTCCCGACTCGCTGCCCGGCCCCGTTGCAGAGCCACCCGATCGAGCTCTAGCCCGCCGCAGCCCAGGAAGGATCAGTGCACTACCTGCCACCAGCCCGATTAGCTGGGAAACCACAGACTGGGGAACCAAGCCTGGCTCTTGACAGTCTCCCCTGCAAGTTTTCAATCCGATGATTTGGAGGGCGGTTGCCCACGGTCGACGCCCGTTTCTCGAGTTTCTTTGGATTATTTTTTTTCTCTTTTCTGGCTTCGACCTTCAATAACCTCGTCTGAGGTGCTGCTGAGTTGCAGGTAAGTTCGTTTCTTACTCGTCGCCAGTATTAAATCCGTGTGTTAATGGAGACATGGAGTGCAGGAGTTGTTTAACAAGTCTTTACTGAATGGAGACAATCTGGAAACTGAAACTACAGAAGCCTGCCAGGGCCTTTTATACAGGGATGGTCACTGCCGGTACTGCAGTCTGAGACCAGTTATTCCCTTAAAGGGACATACACAACAATTACCATCACTGAATCTCCCACTATCAACATCCTGGGGGTTACCATTGATCAGAAACTGAACTGGACCAGCCATATAAATACAGTGGCTACAAGAGCTGGCCAGAGGCTGGGAATTCTGCGGTGAGTGTCTCACCTCCTGACTCCCCAAAGCCTTTCTACCATCTACAAGGCACAAGTCAGGAGTGTGATGGAATACTCTCCACTTGCCTGGATGAGTGCAGCTCCAACAACACTCAAGAAGCTCGACACCATTCAGGATAAAGCAGCCCGCTTGATTGGCACTCCATCCACCACCTTCAACATTCACTCCCTCCACCACCGGCGCACTGTGGCTGTAGTGTGTACCATCTACAAGATGCACTGCAGCAACTCGCCAAAGCTCCTTCAACTGCACCTTCCAAACCCGCGACCTCTACCACTTAGAGGGACAAGGGCAGCAGACGCATGGGAACATCACCACCTACAAGTTCCCCTCCAAGCCACACACCATCTTGACTTGGACCTGTATCGCTGTTCCTTCACTGTCACTGGGCCAAACTCCTGGAACTCCCTTCCAAACAGCATTGTGGGTGTACCTACACCATATGGACTGCAGCGGTTCAAGAAGGCGGCTCACCACCAACTTCTCAAGGGCAATTAGGGATGGGCACTAAATGCAGGCCTAGCCAGTGACGCCCACATCCCATCAATGAAAAAAAAGGTACAGCAAACAATAAGGAAGGCAAATGGCATGTTGGCCTTTATTGCAAGGGGGTTGGTGTACAAGAGTAAGGGGGGGTAAAATTCAGCTGGTTTGCGCTTCCCGTTAGCGCCTTAAGAGGGCGCTAATGGGGCACAAAGCAACTAGCGCCCATGCACGGCGATGTTTGCACCGCTCACGAAATTAACTAGACATTTTGCGGCGGTGCTAAACACTACCGCCACGATCTCCTCTGCTGGCAGATCGTGACGTCAGTCGAGTGTGCAACGCCCTGGTAATGCCCCGGACCGGATATTGAGTGGCGCCCCTTGCCTTACTGCCTGCCGCTAGCAACAACAGGTTGAGGGGAGCGTTTTGCAGTCAGGAAGGGACTGGGGGAGCGCTATTTAAAGGTGAACGCTTCCTGCCTTTTTTTGTTGGTGACATTTTTGCACCACGCATTCTGAGAGAGAGAGAGAGAGACTTCTGGAGAGATTCAACGCTGTGTGATGGAGTTTTGGGTACTGAGCAGCACTTTACAGGTTCATTTTGATTTGCCCTTCCTTGTATCGATTTAGAAGAGACTGTGGACGCTGCACTCTGAGCTCTTTCCCTTGGTCTCTCCATTGTTCTTTCCAGCAGATTTGATGTACAGGTCTCTCCAGGCCGAGATTCAAGGCTGCAATGAGCAGGATGTGGATGGAGAGCAAGATCAACCCTCCCCTTTAAGAACTGGCCGGCACCATTGTGTTTGTGTTCCATTGCTGACTGACATCACATGAGTTTCGCCAGCACTCTGAGCTAGCGCCTCGCTCCTCGGCCTTTGCGCCTTAAGACAGGTGTGAAGCGCCTTATTTATCGCTCCAATCACCTCCAGGGGCGATAAAAGCCAAATTTGCAGTCGGAGGCGATAATTAGCACCAGGTGCTTTGCGCCCGGCCGATAATCGCGCCCCAAATGGGGTGATACTGAATTTTTCCCCCAGGAAGTCTTACTACAATTGTACAGGGCTTTGGTGAGACCACACCTAGAGTACTGTGCACAGTTTTGGTCTCCTTATCTGAGAAAGGACATACATGCCTTAGAGGTGGTGCAACAAAGGTTCACGAGATTGATCCCTGGGATGAGAGGGTTGTCCTATGAGGAGAGATTGAGTAGATTAGGCCTATACTCTCTGGAGTTTAAAAGAATGTGAGGTGATCTCATTGAAACATCTAAGATTCTGAGGGGGATTGACAGTGTAGATGCTGAAAGATTGTTTCCCCTGGTGGAGAGTCTAGAACTAGGGGGCATAGATTCAGGATAAGGGGTCAGCCATTTAAGACTGAGATGAGGAGGAATTTCTTCACTCCAGAGGGCTGTGAATCTTTGGAATTCTCTACCCTAAAGGGCTGTGGATGCTGAGTCGTTGAGTATGTTCAAGGCTGAGATAGAGAGATTTTTGGACTCTATAGGAATCAAGTGATATGGAGATCGGGCAGGAAAGTGGAGTTGAGGTCGAAGATCAGCCATGATCTTATTGGATGGCGGAGCAGGCTCAAGGGGCCGTTTGGCCCACTCCTGCTCCTAATTCTTATGTTCTTATATGTTCTTATGTAAAAAAGGAACTGAACAAAGGGAAGATGGAGGGAAAGCACAAACCCACTAGCAGTTAGCTCATCTGAAGTTTAATTCAATGATGGAACAGCTGAACTCTCTGGCAGAGTAATTTTTTCAACCTCAATTTGAATGCAGTTGTTACATGAACTGGTTCAGTGTCACCATTGTGGGAGTGGGCTGTCCAGGAAATGCAGCCACCACGACCACCACAACAGCTGAGCAGCACTGGGCTTTAGGGTAAAACAGTAAGCTGTTGAAAAGCTTGTTCAGCTGCTTGTATTCTTTCTCCTGGAAAATTGAAAACCTTAACAGTTCACGAAAACACCAGAACTAACCAATAAATTAGATTAAATGTAACTTCTGATACAATTTACACAAGTGGACAATAGACACCATTTTTGAAACTTAAGTAATTCGCAATTTGTTTCTGATTTCACAGGGGAATATATTTTGGTTCTGATGGCTCTAATTTATAAACAATCTTTTAAATTGTCAATGAATCAGGCTTTGCTGCTGTTTTTAATTTCCTGCAGTTTGCTACTCTCCAGAGCTAGATTAACATCCTTAGTTGTTACTTTACTTGTCAAGTGTCTGTTGAGCTACTTGAGAAGCACAAAATGAGCATCAGTGCAGCCGGATTTCTACCAGTAAGGATAACTGAATCCTTTAAAAAGAATTAGTGCAGCGGAAGACTAAAGTAGTTAACATTTCTACTCGGTGTCATTAATAAATAACCAATGACTAGATTAACACCCTAACAGCAGAAGAAATCAGGCGCGATCTTGCCAGCCCTGGGGAGGTGGGTTTGGAGGTGGGACTGCTGAGAAAATGGCAGAATTTGGGGGCGGGTGCCTAACCCACCCCCAACCCACCTCCATGCCATCTTGCCAGGAGGCAGGTAGTCGTCCCGCGTCGGGTCCCGTCTCCTTGGAGGCGGGAAAGAATTACAGCCACTTAACTGCCTGTTAACAGGTAGTTAACAGGCAGAAAATAGGATTATCCCCTTTTTGCCCACAGAAGTGTGGGCTTCCCAAAGGCTCCAAAACCCGCCAGGTCACCGAGGTGAGTAGTGGGTCTGCGGGGGTTGGAGGAGTCCAAAAGTGTGCTGTGGAGGTGAGTGATGGGTGCAAGTGTGGAGGGGTGAGTATCTGAGGTAAGTGCAAAATGACAGTAAAAGTGTACTTACCTTTGTTTCTTCCTGCAGACTTCAGTCGTTGTGTATGCGGAGAATCTCGCACCTCTGCGATAGAGATGACAGATGGCTGTTGCATTCTCCAATGCAACAACCATCTCATTTCTACAAAAGCAAGATGTTTGATGAGGTCTTGAATTCAAGACCTCATCAAACTACAGGGAGTGTCAGTGTTTGACAACTTCACAGAGCTGTCAAACGATGACAATTCATCTGTCAAAAAGTCATATGTTGATGTTCTCTGCAACCGGCTTTCCCTTAACTGGCCTGCTAAGCCCGCTGGGTGGGCTTAACAAGGTCAATCAAGGGAAAATAGCGTGGGTTGGCCAGAAGTTGATGGAGGCAGGACTGAAACCCGACAAGTGGGAGTCCCGCCTCCAAAAGCTCCCCATTGAGAAAATCACCCGCATCACTTTTAATGTGTAAAATTGGTACCTTGGTTCCAGGTCTCCATGTTGCAAAAAATATGCTAACAAAGTAAGGCTAGCTACTAAAAACATAAATTAAACAGCTTATCATTCATGAAAAGAAAAACATTTGCGCTGTTCTGTTATTGGATGATGGACAGTCAGACATGCTAAGTGTCAGTGTTGGCTCAGTGGTAGCACTCTCACCTCTGAGTCTGAAGGCTGTGGGCTCCAGCCCCACTCCAGGGCTTTAGCACATAATATAGGCTAATACTTCAGTGCAGTACTGAGGGGGTGCTGCACTGTCAGAGGTGTCATCTTGGTGTTAAACTCAGGACCTGTCTGCCCCCTCAGGTGGCTGTCTCACTACATATGAATCTGATCATTTTACAAAGGTCTAATTTCTCGCTGATAGATGTCCTTCTAACTTCATGCCTCTGCCACTGTTTGAAGAGGAGTAGATTTCTCCAGCTTCTCTGGATACCATTTATCCATCAAAAACAGATTAAATCATTACTGTTCATGGGAAATTGGCTTCTGTATTTGCCGACACTTCAAGAGTAATTCATTGACTGTAAAGCATTTTGGGATGTCCTGCGCTATATAAATCCAGGCTCTTTCTGTTCTTTCATAGCTAGGGCACTAACAAAGAGGGATATTTGTGAGATTAAATACAAGCCAGGACCAATTTATTTAACCTGAAACAATGCGGCAACATGTAGCAGGTGTGTTATATTTCTGTGCAGCATTTCAATGGTTTGTAGGAATGTCTAGTTCCTATCCAAAAACTGAGGTCCACTCAGGCGATCAAACAAAACGAAATTTAATGGAAACTAACAGGTTTAAACAAGTAACTACAGGTGAACATCGAGTGTAGGTATGCTCAGTTCAGAGGCTCCACGAGGACTGCTCCGGCGGTCCCGTGGTTGACGTCATGACATCATCACGTTCTTCCCGCCAGTGGGGGATCACGTGATGAACGGCGTGACGTCATCGCATTTACCCGCGCTGTTAAAGTAATCACGCTCTGTACAAGTAAACAGTATAAATAAAGATACAGACTCAGGCTGTAGCTATCATGTTGTTAAAGGGAATTATATACAAACGATCTGAGTCCTTTACTGGCTCCGCCACTGGTTTAGAATTGATCAGGTATTTATTCTAAAGTATCACTGAGGAAATGTAAGGATCAATAGCAAACAGAAAACACTACAATGTTTTTTGAGTGTGTTCTTTGTTAATCACCACACCCTTTTTAAAATGTAATTTCACGGTTGTAATTGCTGTATAACTTAATGGGCCAGTAATTCCGGTCCCAACGCGTGAGTACAGATGGGGTACTCACGCGTGGGCCCGTTGGAAGTGCCGGATTTCAGCATGCACAGCGCATGCGCGGGAAACCAGCATTTCCTCCAAGGGGTTCAGAGGACCAACGCGTGCTTCTTCCTTCTTTTTGACAGGTTTGCCCGTGTGTAAGGGCCTGAACTTCTTAGACATATAAAAAGGAGGCGTAAGGACTTGATTCTTTAAGGTAAGTGGTCTATTATTTAAAATTATAACATTTTTTCCACAGCTTTATTGTTTTTAAGGACTTTACAGTAAGGTAAGTTTATTTTTAGATCCGATTTCTTAAAAAATTATTTTTTTCAAAAATTTGATTAATTGTTTAAAATAGTTTTTTAAAGTTATTTATAGTTTATTTAATTATTTAAAGTTAAACTAGTCTTTTGGCCGCCCGTACTTTTCATGAGTTTGACAGTTCTTACTATCAAACTCATGAATGAAGTTTCCCCTCCCCTGATTGGCTGCACAGTGCTCACCTGATCCCAGCCGGCACATCGAACTAACTACGCCGCTGGATCAGGTAAGCACAGCGCGCCGACATCTGAACCGGGCCAGTGACAGGAATTCCAAGCAGGCCCAGGCTTCAGATGTCGGCGCGCCGGGTGAGTGCACATCGGGGGCTTGCACGCGCGGCAAGCCCCCGAACCTAATTTCTGGGCCATTGACTGTTTATGCCAGTGATGTATTGTGAATACAGTTGGTGAATTAAGTACTTGTACTTTATAAAGTGGGTGCTGATAGTAGTAAATACTACAGTCCAGAGTAGAATTTCTGTATAAGCTCAGCAAGGTGTGAAATACAAGGCAAATGATTTTGAGAGATAATTATGTTTGCACTTTAGGGCTCATGCATGCACTCAAAATAGTCTGGTATGCATTGTGTATGTTTGTGTCTGTGTGTGCATATTAGACTTCATTTTACTCCATAATACAGTGGAAAACAAAGAAATCAGCTCCAGCAGATTTACAACTCCGCTTATTTTATCTCCAAGATAGCTTTCATTAGTCATGAGATCGATTAAGGCCAGGCCTTAGTCGGCTGTGGCACAGACTGCAGGTTTATTCTCATTTGGCTGCGCCTGGACCTCAGCGGTAATATAACAATTTGTATTCAGTAAGTTCTTTTTCCCCTGTTTATATTCTGCCACACTCCACCAGTGACTCACTGCACTTATGGTAATGAAACTTGCCATTCTCTTAACAGACAACATTGTCTGGCTTCAGGGGTTGTCTCATTAATTACGAACCTGATAATTTTATGAAGGTCTAATTTCTCTCTGGTGGACGTCAACATAACTCTGTGTCTCTGCCACTGCCATTAACTCCAGGGGTGATGTCATACTGTGTAACTGTCTATTGGACGTAATGTTCTGGATGAGTCATAACTTCCCCCAACTCAGCTTGAGCAAAATTGAAGCCTTCCTGTTTGCCTCTGGTGTTGACTCCATCAACTACTTACATGCTTGCTCACACTATGCACAGACATTTGTCTAACCCAAAACTAAATGTTCCACACCACATCTGGTCTGTTGCTATGATGGCCTTTTTTCTTCTTCAGAACAACAATTTGCATTTATATAGCACCTTTAACATAATAAAACTTCCCAAGGCGCTTCACAGGAGTGATTATCAAACAAAATTTGACACCCAGCCACATACGGAAATATTAGGACAGGTGACCAAAAGCTTGGTCAAAGAGGTAGGTTTTAAGGAGCATCTTAAAGCAGGAGCGAGAGGTAGGGTGGCGGACAGGTTTAGGGAGGGAATTCCAGAGCTTAGGGCCAAGGCCGCCAATAGTGGAGCGATGAAAATTGGGAATGCGCAAGAGGCCAGAATTGGAGGAGCACAGAGATCTCGGAGGGTTGTAAGGCTGGAGGAGGTTACAGAGCTATGGAAGGGCTGAGGCCTTGGAGGGATTTGAAAACAAGAATGAGAATTTTAAAATCAAGGCATTGCCGGACTGGGAGCCAATGTAGGTCAGTGAGCACCTCACTTATGCCACTCATGAAACCCTGAGCCACAGATTCATCACCTTTGAGGATCCATTTTGCAGCCTCCCCTTTATGAACTTCAGCTAATTCAGAATTCTATGGCTTGAGTTCTGTCGCACACGAAGTGCCACACAAATGTCACCTCTGTCCTCATCCAGCTGCAATGGCTTTCTGTGCCTCCGTGAATTAATTTCATAATCTTCCTCCTCATTTTGAAATCCATCCATAGTTTTTCCCCACCCAACTTTCATGAATTACATAGAATGTACAGCACAGAAACAGGCCATTGGCCCAACTGGTCTATGCTGGTGTTTATGCTCCACATGAGCCTCCTCCCACCCCTCTTCATCTAACCCTATCAACATAACCTTCTGGGGGCTAAATTCAGTTGATTTGCGCCTCCCGTTAGCGCCTTAAAAAGGCGCTAACGGGGCGCAAATCAACTAGTGCCTGGGCGCCGCGCCGCTAATGCCTCCCGCAAAATTCAGCGTCATCGCCATGCACAGTGCCCCGCTCATGCCCCGGCTGTAATATTGGGTGATGCCCTCCGACTTACTGCTATGTCCGCCGGGGTCAGGGGGCCCTACTTGTGGCCAGGGCAGCACTAGATAAAGGGGAGGTGGCGGGTGGCCATTTTTGTTGCTGGCCGCCTGCCAGCACCTGCCCCCGTTGCTGTCCCTGGACCCCGTGAGGCCCCCCCCACTCTTGAGTGCCGGGCTCATTTGCCCACACTCCTGATCCCTGGTGGCTCAGCTGGGTGCCGGGAGGCGCTGCGCCAGGCCCCTCTCCTTTAATAAGGGGAGGAAGGCCTGCAGTACTACGGCGCGACGTGCCACAGCACATGGCGCTGCAGCACATAGTGCCACGATATTGGCTCGCTGCACCCCAAGAGGGACATGGGGCGCTTCCAGTAGAGCCCCTCCTTCCTCACGGGGCGCTACCTGGGAAAATCGGCCATGGGGGCACTAACTTTTTTGGGTAAAAAGGGGGCGCTACCCAATTTTTACTCCTCTATTCCTGTCTCGCTCATGTGTCTTATCTAGCTTCTCCTTAAATGCATCTATGCTGTTCACCTCAACTGCTCTTTGTGGTCGTGAGTTCCACATTCTTATCACTCTTTGGGTAAAGAAGTTTCTCCTAAATTCCCTATTGGATTTATTGGTGACTATCTTAAATTGATGGCCCCACTTTTGGTCTCCCCCACAAGTGGAAACATCTCTTTGGTATTATTCTCCAACTCTACATCCCAGCCCGCACTCTCCATTCCTGCGGCCCTGAATTATTCACTCTACTTTCAAAGGTTGATCTTTCAGCTATTACACCCTTACCCCCTGGAATTCTCTTCCAAAACCATTTCACATAGCTATCTGTCCCCCTGCCTTTAAAAGCCTCCTTAAGAATCTATTTCCAATCATACCTTCTATCTCCTTCCCCAAAGCTCTTCACATCCTGCCTTGTGTTCACTTCTTTCCCTTGTAAAATACTCCAAGATATATATCTAAATAAAGAAATAATGCATTTACATAGTGCTTTTCAAAACCTCAGGATGTCACAAAGCACTTTACAGCCAATGAAATACCTTTTGAAGTGTAGTCACTGTTGTAATGTAGCAAATACAGCAGTCAATTTGCGCACAGCCATTACACCCTTACCCATAAAGGTCCCACAAACAGCAATGTAATAATGACTACCTAATCTGTTTCAGTGACGTTGGTTGAGGGATAAATATTGACCAGGACACCAGGGAGAACTCCCCTGCTCTTCTTCAAAAAAGTGCCGTGGGATCTTTTACATCCACCTGAGAGGGCAGACGGGGCCTCGGTTTAACGTCTTATCCAAAAGACAGAGACCTCTGACAGTGCAGTGCACCCTCAGTACTGCACTGGGAGTGTCAGCCTGGATTATGTGCTCTGGTGTGGCACTTGAACCCATGAGCTTTTGATTCAAGAGGTGAGAGTGCTATCACTGAGTCACAGCTGACACCTGTGCGTATATAAATGGAGGCTGTTGTCAGTCCTGCCCTTTATAAATTCCCTTTCATTTTTAGGTCTTGGGCTTATGCAGAGTAAATCACAAAAAAACATAAACATGGCTTTGGTATAACTATTCTGTTCTTGCTACTTTGTTAATCCTGTAAAGAATCTCCCTTCCACAGTGTAACTTGTCAACTTCACATTTGTAAGCAATGCAAGACGCAGTGCTGCTTAATTACATGGTGTCAACCCTGGAAAACCTTATCGCATCATTGAGCAAATTCATTAGAACAATGCAATATCAAATACAATGGCAGACAAATTGATGTACATGCTCACATTTCATTGCATTGTCACTGGAGCCTAGCTTAGTGTGAAGGGAGGAAAAGGAGAAATTCCTACTTAGAATCTATGCAGGTTAGCTAGGGATCATGGCAAATATACAAGATTGTAAAACAACCCAGGGTGTTAATTCACACAAACACACAATGCAGGTAAATGCATGCAGTTAGACATTTTACAAAAAAAATGTGTAATTGGAATAGAGCAACATCCAGATTTTCTAATAAGGGGTGCACAGAATAAAACCCACTTTAATTCCCTTTGAAAAACACAGAGGGGAAGCTTTGGTGTTAATGCTGTTTCCAAAAATATTACTCGGTGGTTCAGCTACGTCTATTTTTGTTCATATCTTTGACACAGTATATTCACAAGACGAGGCCCAATGCT
The DNA here is from genome assembly GCF_052327205.1 of Somniosus microcephalus. Classification (NCBI taxonomy): domain Eukaryota; kingdom Metazoa; phylum Chordata; class Chondrichthyes; order Squaliformes; family Somniosidae; genus Somniosus; species Somniosus microcephalus. The sequence goes on along the minus strand of NC_140992.1, from coordinate 98,032,684 downwards.
CTTGGAATGTAAATTAGATTGTTTGACAGGCAGCTGATGTAAAAGCCAAGCTTCCTTGTGGCTGTTGAACTGAACACAATGTAAGGCTGAGGCAGCAGCCTGAAATCATTGTTCCTTTTTCTGCTGGGTGCAGCAAACATGTTTACAAATTTGCATATAAAACGGGCTGCTTTACAGTATTGTGGGGGAAATAAAAGCTGAACAGAATCCTTCCATCGGAACAAAGACACAATGGGAAACCTAAAATACAAATTACAAGATTCACTCACATCATTATTTAAAAAAGTAATTCTACAGAATTTAATTTGATCTAATTAGAGTGTAGTGCACCAATTCCTTCACAGCATCATTCCATTGATTCAAGAAGCACACAATGAAAAGTTAAGTTACATGAAAAAGGATGCAGTGAGTGCACAATTTGGAACAATAATGTATGTGCAGTTGGTATTTCACATTGCAGTAATAGTGTGAAAATTACATGTTCTTGCTCTGGCATTGGGATCTTTGTACAGTCAAAACACGGCTATCCGTGGCTTATTGCTAATTATATTTACTAATGTAAATGCCAACACATGATAATGCAGATTGACACACAGATGTTCATTTAGAAAAGGACAACTTAGGTATGACTACTAACTGTTCACTGAAAGTATCTAGAACAATCATACTAGGATGTATCTTGAAGATATGCCATCACATATAAATATCTCTTTTTTAATAACAGATATTGATATGGTATTTCAGCAAAATAGACATCTCATAAAAGAATTTGACATATTCCTGTTCCGTGATTGTTCTGGTGAGAATCGAGAAAGGCAGTAAACAGGTTTGTGGCCTCTGGTTCAGCGAGCTGAGTCATGTTACAGACACTGTTGTTTTCTATTCACACACAACATGAATCATCATGTTCTGCTTTGTTATGAGGGCAGGACAGCACTGACTGTGAAGCGAAGTTTCAGCACAAAGTCAGTGAGTCCTCTCGTCATGACCCATACAAACACTAACCTGGATCGGGGGGCTTTAATTTGAGTTTTCCAACAATCTTTTATCACAAAAAATTTAAAATATAGTTTGACAGTTGACATAATGGAAGAAGATTTGTTCTGCATGCTACCTATAGCCAATCGTGTATGCATTGATAAAGGACGTGATTGCAGTCTTGCTACCTGTAGTGTACAGAGGTGGTCTTTCGCCATAATTTAAGAATAAGTTCCAAAGCCAAGATTTCTCAGGTAATTGTCTTCTACAGAATAAGAATGATATAGAATGTGTGTGTTGAGTAAAAACACAGAATAAATTGTTTTATTTCTGCTCAACGGTGACAGCAGCATTTTGAGAATCCGCTCCTCAGGGTTGAAAGGTAAAGTTCTCTGGGCCTCTCCATCCCAGAGTAGAAGCTATTACTCAGTGATGCTAAGATTTTAGATCTGAGAGTTTATATAAAGACAAGCAAAAAAGAGAACAATTGACGTTCAGATGCTACACATAACTGTGCTTCCTGAGAAATCAGTATTTGTAATTTGTGTGATGTATCTGCTGCTGGATTTAAACATGCTGCTGAGCAAATGCACAGCTGGAGGAGAGGTATAGGCCAGCAACCAACAGCAGGAAATGCACTAGCTGTAGTTTTGTGCAAAGACAGCATTACCATTGAATGCAAACCTCAGTAATACCCAACTTAATTCAGTAAGTTACATTTTTAAAACAAGAGTTAAGTACTTGAGAGAGGCAGTGCCTTGTCTACAGAGACACTATAAAATAACTTGCTTCGAAATAGAGTAGCAAGTGGTGACTGAGATTCCCGAGAAGTGGACAGCCTTTATAATGGGATTATTTAAGAATTTAATGTGATGCAGTACTTTTAGATAACCACTATCGGGGCATTTTTTCACTGTTGGTGTAGTGCTGGCAAAACCAGAAGTATACCAGAGTTATTTGCATTATGGGCACTGGGAGAGGACCTCCTGGGATTTGCTGAAGTCTCCTCAATTACATAAAGGTGGTGCACTTCCAGCACTTATTGCCAATTTGGGAGACCAGCGGGGGTGGGAAATTCTGGACAGGAGGTTAAAAGAGACCCCTGCACATGTGCAGGAGAAAATGCTGGCTTACTTTTTCTGTAACATGCTAGAGGATGAACCAGGAGACTACAGGTGGGCGGGGAGAAGGGACGATGGTTCCTTTCTAGGACAGAGATTTGAAAGTGATACTAGTTTTTAATTTTTCATTCTACAGTCTCAAAGGAGGGAACAAATATCTGGGACTGAGGGATCTTGGTCAATGAAAGGAATAGTCCTGGCCAATGTTCCCATTAATTCTTTTCTTCATGCGCGTGCCTTTACATTTGCTGCGCGGTATCTTCCAACGGCAGCCACTGGTGAGTGGCCTGTACGGAACCTCCCGATTGGTGTGTGGCCGTGTACCTTAGGGGGAACATTGTTCCTGGCCCATTGGAAGGAGGGGGCCTTGGCAGCCAGTGCCACCTCCGCCAACCCCGTAAGGTAATTCAGTGCCAGAAGTTCAATGACCTCACCGGGGTAGCAAAGGAAGCAGTCAAACCTTGTAACAAGGCAGTGTAATAAGCATGATTCTCATTTTCAGCTATCTTGCTCTTGCTGTGTTCAACATCTACAACTTAATGTCCAGGAAGTACCACAATACCCTTCACATCCCTTCCTTCCCCTGCAAGTTCTTTTTCACTCATAGCTAGAGGTGAAGGGAAGCTAATGCACTGCTTAACTATCCATGGTTACCTTTCTTCTTTTAGTGCCTTCCTGTGTCTGCCACAGCAACAAGCAGAGGAAAAGCAGCAAGAGATTCTTGGCCCCTCTGCTTCAAGCCCTGCAAGCACCTCTTCACACATGCCAACAATCATTGCTTCCTCCAAACACCAGCCCAGAGATGGCCACCCAGAGAGGAGTAATTAGTGAGCCTGAGGGAAGTGTACAGGGTTGATGCACAGAACACCCAGAGGCTGGAAGGGGCTGGGAATGGATGAGGTGACAGATGTTGTTATCCATCACATCAGGAGAGTCAGCCTTGGGTTGAAGAGCCTCAGGACACTGAGGGTTAAGCATTTGTGCCTGCACTGGGGGCAGTGTTCCATAATGTGCTGCAGGTGGTGACTCAGTTGGAGGAGAACCCTAATCACCCTCTGTGGCAACATGTTGCATGTTTGTACAGAACTGCAGCCAACCTTGGAGCAGGTAACAACGCCAGTAGATCTTCAGCAGAGGTCCACTTCCCCTTCCAACAGAAGAATTAAGGATAGGAATATATGAACAAGAGTAGGCCATTTACCTCTTCGAGCCTATTCTGCCATTAATTAGATCATGGCTGATCTGTATCTTAACTCTATCTACCTGCCTTAACCCTTGCCTAACAAAAATCTATCAATCTCAGTTTTGAAATTTTCAATTGGCCTATCGTCAACAGCTTTCTGGGGGAGGGAGTTCCAGATTTCCACTATCCTTTGTGTGAAGAAATGCTTCCTGACATCACCTTGAATGTCCTAGCTCTAATTTTAAGGTTATGCCCCCTTGTTCTGGACTCCCCTACCAGAGGAAATAGTTTCTCTCTATCTACCTTACCAACTCCTTTGATCACCTTAAACATCTCAATTAGATCACCCCGTAATCTTCTATATTCAAGGGTATACAGTACAAACCTAGTCTATACAATCTGTCCTCACCATTTAACCCTTTTTAGCCCTGTTATCATTCTGGTGATTCTGCGCTGCAACCCCAAATGCCAACATATCCTTCCTGAGGTGCAGTGCCCAGAACTGAAATCTATACTCTAGAAGAGGTCTAACCAGAGGTTTATAAGAACATAAAAACATAAGAAATAGGAGCAGGAATAGGCCATCCGGCCCATCGAGCCTGCTCCGCCATTCAATAAGATCATGGCTGATCTTCTACCTCAACTCCACCTTCCCGCACTATTCCCATATCCCTTGATTCCCTTAATATCCAAAAATCTATCAATCTCTGTCTTGAATATACTCAACGACTGAGCATCCACAGTCCTCTGTTATATAACTGTAACATAACTTCCACCCCTTTGTATTCCAGAGCCCTTGAGATAATTCACAGAACCGTTGTAACTGCATGTAAATTTCTAGCTCCACATCAATGATGGGCTTTATTTCTCCTTTTTGAGCATATTTTGCATCTGCAACACATCTGGTGTGTGATGAGTGTTGAATCCGTGATTCTTAAAGTATGATGTTTTCCAATAACTACACGGAGGCTGTAACTTAACAATCAACAGGTGTTTACTGGAGGAGGGTAGTCTAAAGACTGACAGTACAGAGGCATGCTCAAGGCTTATATACAGGTGTGGTCACTGCCGGTACTACAGTATACAGGAGCTGTAAAAGTAGTTCTCTCTTAAAGGTACATACACTACAATTCCTCCCCTTTTAGATTAGCAGTACCCATAATGTTCAAATAACAATTAACACTTTAACATGCACATTAAACTGAAATAGTCAATTTATAGATTCAGTCTTTGGGGCGGCTTCCTGATCCTTTCTGGATAGCGCCTTTCCTGAGGTTCTTGTTCTTGGTGCGGAGGCGATTCTGGCCCCTTTTCGTCGGTTATTTCATCAGTTTCCACTGCTACTGTTTCTGAGGTAGATGCTACCGGTATGTCGGGTTCATCCCCAGGGACGCGAGACATGGGGTTGACTCATTCCTGTGACGCTAAGATCTGGTCGACGTGGCGTCTCACAATGTTCTCCCCGACATCCACTGTGTACATTAATGGCCCCTGCCGTGTGCATATCATTCCGGGTTGCCATTTCTCTGTTCGGTAGTCACGGGCCAAGACTGGTTGTCCTATATTGAAGCTCCTTGTCGGCTTCTCATTGATGTGCTGGAATTTTTTATCCTCAACATTCCTTCGCACATTTGGTCTGAGCAAATCCAGACGAGATCTCAACCTTCGGTTAAAGAACATCATGGCCGGGGTCCGGTTGGTAACTGCATGTGTTGCATTTCTGTAGGCTAACAGGAAATTGTCCACCTTATGCTGTAGTGGAATTTCATCATCGCACATGGCCTTTATCGCCATTTTAAAGGTTTGTACGAACCTCTCAGCCAATCCATTTGTGGCTGGATGATACGGGGCGGATGTGTAATGCCTTACCCCATTCCTTCTCATAAATTTCCGAAACTCTTCGGACACAAACTATGGTCCATTATCAGAGCAGATCTGCTCTGGCAAGCCGTTCCTGGCAAATATGGTCTGTAGGACTGCAATCGTTTTCTCTGTAGTGGTTGAGGACATTTTTATCACCTCAGGCCATTTCGAGTGAGCATCCACTGCTATTAAGAACATTGAGTCCATGAATGGACCAGCAAAATCAATATGCACCCATTACCATGGAGAGGAGGGCCACTCCCATGGGTGTAGAGGGGCATGTGGTGGTGCATTTTGGACCTTCTGGCATCCTGAGCAGCTCTTGGTTAGGTCCTCGATTTGTTGATCGATCCCCGGCCACCACACAAGCCCTAGCAAGGCTTTTCATTTTCACCCCTCCCAGATGACCTTCGTGAAGCTCATTGAGCACTCTCTCCCTTAACTTGGGTGGAATTACCACTCGGGATCCACACATCACTGTCCCCTGGCATACTGACAGCTGTTCTCTTCTGGATGAGAATGCTGGCAACAGTGAGTCACCATGTGTTGGCCATCCCCTCACCGTCAAATCATATACCCGAGACAGTGTTGGATCAATGCGGGTCTCCTTCTCTATATCCGCGTTAGTTACTGGCAATCGTTCAATTATTGACGAATAAAATATCACGATAGGGTCCACTGCTGGTGCTTCCTCCACAGTAGGCAGTGGCAGGCGTGATAGCCCATCAGCGTTTCCATGCTATTTCGTGCCTTTATATTCTATTTCATATTGGTTCGCCCCTAGAAAAAGGGACCATCTTTGTAACTGTTGTGTAGTCATCACCTGAACGCCCTTCTTTGGATTGAAGATGGAGACAAGTGGCTGGTGGTCAGTCAGCAAGGTGAACTTCTGCCCATGCAGATAGTGGTTGAATTTTTTTACTCCCCATACTAGGCTGAGGGCCTCCCTGTCAATCTGGGTGTAGTTGCGCTCGGCTGAGGTTAGTGACCGAGACGCAAAGGCTACTGGCCTCTCCAACCCGTCTGGGAATTTGTACAACAGCACCGCTCCAATACCATAGGGTGATGCATCACATGCCAACCGAATTGGTAGTGCTGGGTTGAAATGGGCCAACACCTCTTTTGATGTGATCAATTCTTTGCACTTCTGGAAAGCTCGTTTACATTCGTCATTCCACTTCCATGGTACCCCCGTTTGCAGTAGGGTGTTCAGTGGGTGTAATACTGTAGACAAATTTGGTAAGAACTTATGGTAGTAGTTTACCAGCCCGAGGAACGACCTCAGTTGTGACACATTTTCCGGTGCTGGAGCCTTGACTACTGCCTCAATCTTTTCAGGGGACTTATGTAACCCCTCTTCATCAATAACGTGGCCACAATACGAGATCTGCTTCTGGAAAAACTCGCACTTGTGCCGATTAGCTCGTAGCCCATATTCCTTTAATCTAGTGAGCACCTTCTCCAGGTTGGTGAGGTGATCACTTTCATTTTCGCCCATGACCAGGATGTCGTCCAAATAACACTGGGTCCCTGGAATCCCTTGCAGGACTTGATCCATTGCCCTTTGCCAAATAGCCGGAGCTGATGCTACCCCGAACACCAGCCGATTGTATTGGTAGAGACCTTTATGAGTGTTGATCGTGAGGTATTGTTTCGAGGCTTCTTCTACCTCCATTTGCAAGTACGCCTGGGCCAGATCAATTTTGGAGAAGCGTTTACCTCGATAGCGAGGCGAAAATATCCTCAATCCGTGGAAGCGGATATTGTACCGTGTGAAGGACTGGGTTCACTGTCACCTTAAAATCCCCACAGATGCGGACCTTCTTTGGTTCCCCAGGCGTATTACTCAACGACCTCTTCATTACAGGAACGATGGGTGTAGCCCACTCGCTCCAGTCTACTTTGGACAGTACTCCTGAACGTTCCAACCCTTCCAGCTCTGCTTCGACGGCTGGTCGGATTCCATAAGGCACCGGTCTGGCCTTAAAAACTTTGGGCTTGCATTTTCCTCTATTTTAATCATTGCTGTTATGCCTTTTAGTGTTCCAAGTCCCTCCTGGAACATTTCTTGTGCGTCAGTTAGCATTTTGGACAGTCGTCCAGGTGTGACGTCGTCATCCTTTTTGGCCTCAACCTTCAGTGCCTGTATGGAATGCCAATCTAATTGTATCTTCCGGATCCATTCACGTCCTAGTAGTGGTGGTCCTCCATCTGGCAATACATATAGGTCCATTTTAGGTATTTCCTGGCCTTTGTATATCACTTTCACCCTTATTTATCCGTTGGGGTATACTTTTTGCCCTGTGTACGTCTTCAAGACAATCTCTGTAGCTTTCAAGGGTATATGTGAAAATAGCCGCTTGTAGTCCCTTTGGTTTATGACTGTTAGGGCTGATCCTGTGTCCAATTCCATTTTCAATTGGACTCCGTCTATCTTGAGTGTGACCCAGATAGTCTGGTGATCCTCCATTTTGGTTACCTTATGTAGTTTCAGACAACCCAGCTCCTTGCTTCCGGAGTCTGTATCACTTTTCTGTTCATCTGAACTACTGTCCATCACCTTATGTACCTTTTTGTACTTCTCCTGTGGAGATTTCTTGCTGTTGGTTTTTTTCCCTGACCTGCAGACTCTTGCTATGTGTCCTGCTTTTCCACACTGTCTGCACACTTGGTCCTTGAACCAATAATCCTTCTGGTCGAGTGTTGTTCTGCTGCAGCGATAATACTTCCCTGCTCCATATGACATTTCATTGGTGCCATATTCTTGCGGGCTCCGTTGTATCTCTGCAGCGCCCCGTGCGGCTGCTTCGTGTGATACTGCCATGCTGAAAGCCTTGTCCAATGTAAGATCCTTTTCTGATAGAAGCCGTTTCTGGGTTCCTTCACTTTGAAGCTCACACACAAACTTGTCCCTTAACGTATCTTCTAGTCCCACTCCAAACTGGCAGTGTTTCGATAGCTTGCGCAGTTCCGTTAAGTACTCAGCATTACTTTCGTCTTTATGCTGGTTCCTTTTGTGGAACTTAAATCTTTCTGCTATCAGCAGCAGTGTGGGGTTTAAGTGGTCCTGTAGGATTTCTACTATGCTTTCGAAATTCTTATCCACAGGCTTCTCTGGGGTTATTAGGTTTCGCAGTAAGCCATAAGTTTTTGCACCCATGGAATTTAACAAAACCAGTGCTTTCCTAGCATCTGGCACTTCATTTGCCCTGCAGTACACCTCAATGCGTTCCACATATGTCGCCCAATCTTCGACTTCATTGTCGAATGCAGTGATACTGCCACTCTTCGGCATCCCTGGGTGTGATTTAACTGTCTAAAATGGCATCTCCCGTGCTCTCCCTTCTTCTCCGCTGGCACAAAATGGCATCTCCCGTGCTTTCCTTTCTTCCTGCGCTCGCCCTTCTTCTCCGCTGCGGCTTCTAAAATGGCATCTCCCGCGCTCTCCCTTCTTCTCCGCGGCTCAATGGCATCTCCCGCGCTCTCCCTTCTTCTCCCCGCGGACGCGGTTCAGCCCTTGAGCCCTGGCTGTGCTCTGCACGTTCTCCTGTGCGCCTTTCCTGTTGCCGTCGCTCGGTCCTGAACCCAGCTGCTGCTTTACCCTCTCTCTCTGTTTGTTTTTCCTCGACGCCGCTCGGTTTTCAACCCCCGGCTGCACCCTGTGCGCTTCACCCTCTCTTCTACCCCATCGATGCTGCTCGGCTTTTTCTGTGCCGTCGATCGGCTCCAGCCGCCGCTGTCCAGGAAGTGTCTGCGCTGTACCTGTTGCCAGTCTGTTGCTGGATCGTCGTGGCTGGTGAACCAAGCCCGGCTCTCAACAGCCTCCCCTGCAATGTTCACTCTCTGCCGGATGACTGGGCAGTTGCTCGTGGTCGACGCCTGTGCTTCTGACCTCGACTTTCTTCCACCGCCCTCCCGGAGCGAATCCTTGAAGGGAAATGCAGAGTTGCAGGTAGATTCGAATCGACCTCGTCGCCACTGTTGAATCCGTGATTCTTAAAGTGTGATGTTTTCCAATAACTACACGGAGGCTGTAACTTAACAATCAACAGGTGTTTACTGGAGGAGGGTAGTCTAAAGACTGACAGTACAGAGGCATGCTCAAGGCTTATATACAGGTGTGGTCACTGCCAGTACTACAGTATACAGGAGCTGTAAAAGTAGTTCTCTCTTAATGGTACATACACCAGAACGAGTACACACCTTTCTCCCACAGCGGATTTGGTGTCTTTCTTATCTGCGTGCCAGTTGCTGTTTCTCTCTATCTCTCTCTTTTGGTCTGCTGGCCAGCCTCCCATCTTCTACTCTCCGTGAACTTGAGGTCATCCAAAACTCTGCTGCCCATATCCTAACTCGCACCAAGTCCTGTTCACCCATCACCCCTGTGCTCGCTGACCTACATTGGCTCCCGGTTGAGCAATGCCTTGATTTAAAAATTTGTCATCCTTGTTTTCAAATCACTCCAAGGCCTCATGCCTCCCTATCTCTGTAACCTCCTCCAGCCCTACAACCCTCCGAGGTATCTGCGCTCCTCCAATTCTGGCCTCTTGCATAACCCCGAGTTTAATCGCTCCACCATTGATGGCCGTGCCTTCAGCTGCCTAGGCCCTAAGCTCAGGAATTCCCTCCCTAAACCTCTTCGCCTCACTACCTCTCTTTTCTCTTTCAAGATGCTTCTTAAAACCTACCTCTTTGACCAAGCTTTTAATCATCTGCCCTCATATCTCCTTATGTGACTGAGAGTCAGATTTTGTTTGATTACACTTCTGTGAAATGCCTTGGGACGTTCTACTATGTTAAAGGCGCTATGTAAAGGCAAGTTGTTTTTGTTGTTGCTTCTAGCTCTCTTATTCACATCCTGTGGTCTTCTGTCCATGAGTTCTGTTTTTTTGGCTTTTGGTCCTGACATGAATCAACTGAGCGGCCTGCGGGTGGCACTGTCCAGGGAGAGTATAAATACTCGGGCACGGGCCCAGCTTGCACAGGACATTCTTAACAGGAACTAGTGAAGGACACAACTAGATCTCCATGTTGTAAAACAGTTGATTAAAGCTTTGTTTAACGCTTAGACCAAGTGCCTAGTAGTTTTCTTACGTCAGGTCCCTGTATCTTTCTAGTTGTTTCTGCCCCTTTTTCAACTTTACTTTCGGATAAGAACCTAAGAATTAGGAGCAGGAGTCGGCCATACGACCCCTTGAGCCTGCTCTGCCATTCAATAAGACCATGGCTGATCTTCGATCTCAACTCCACTTTCCCACCCGATCCCCATATCCCTTGATTCCCCTACAGTCCAAAAATCTATCTATCTCAGCCTTGAATATACTCAAATGACTCAGCATCCATATCCCTTTGGAATAGAGAATTCTAAAGATTCACAACCCTCCGAGTGAAGACATTTCTCCTCATTTCAGTCTTAAATGGCTGACCCCTTATCCTGAAACTATGCCCCCTAGTTCTAGACTCTACAGTATCTCAGCATCTACCCTGTCAATCCCCCCCCAAATCTTAGATGTTTCAATGAGATCACCTCTCATTCTTCTAAAGGCCAAAGAGTATAGGCCCAACCTACTCAATCTCTCATCCCAGGGATCAATCTAGTGAACCTTCGTTGCACCACCTCTAAGGCAAGTATATCTTTCCTCAGATAAAGGGACCAAAACTGTGCACAGTACTCCAGGTGTGGTCTCACCAAAGCCCTGTACAATTATAGTAAGACTTCCTTACTCTTGTACTCCAACCCCCTTGCAATAAAGGCCAACATGCCATTTGCTTTCCTAATTGCTTGCTGTACCTGTATGCTAACTTTTTGTGTTTCCTGTATGAGGACACCTAACTCTCTCTGATCACCAATATTTAATAGTTTCTCATCATTTAAAAAATATTCTGTTTTTGTATTCTTCCTACCCAAGTGAATAACCTTACATTTCCCCACATTATATTCCATCTGGCATCTTATTGCCCACTCACTTAAACTGTCTATATCCCTTTGCAGGCTCTTTGTGTCCTCCTCACAGCTTACTTTCCCACCTGGCTTTGTATCGTCAGCAAACTTGAATGCATTGCACTTGGTCCCTTCATCAAAGTTATTAATTTAGATTGTAAATAGCTGAGGCCCAAGCACTGATGCTTGCGGCACCCCACTAGTTATAGCCAGTTTATCCCTACTCTCTGTTTTCTTTCCGTTAACCAATCCTGTATCCATGCTAATATATTACCCCCAGCCCCATGAGCCCTTATCTTGTATAGCAACCTTTTATGTGGCACCTTATCAAATGCCTTTTGGAAATCCAAAGATACTACATCCACTGGTTCCCCTTTATCAATCCTGCTAGTTACATCCTCAAAAAACTGTAACAAATTTGTTAAATAGGATTTCCCTTTCATAAGACCATGTTGACTCTGCCTAATCAAATTATGATTTTCAAAGTGCCCTGCTACCACTTACTTAATAATGGATTCCAGCATTTTCCCGATGACTGATATCAGGCTAACTGGCCTATAGTTCCCTATTTTCTCTCTCCTTGCTTTCTTGAATAATCGGGTTACATTTGTTACCTTCCAATCTGCTGGGATTGTTCTAGAATCTAGGGAATTTTGGAAGATCATAACCAATGCATCCACTATCCCTGCAGCCACCTCGTTTAGAGTCCTAGCATGTAGGCCATCAGGTCCAGGGGATTTGTTGGCTTTTAGGCCCATATAGTTTCTCAAGTACATTTGTCTACTAATTTTAATTGCTTAAAGTTCCGCACTCTTATTAGCCCCTAGGTTCCCCACAATTTTTGGTATGTTTTGTGTGTTTTTTATTGTGAAGACAGATACAAAATATTTGTTTAAAGTCTCGCCATTTCCTTATTCCCCATTATAATTTCACTTGTCTCAGCCTCTAAGGGACCAATGCTTTCTTTTGTTAATCTTTCTCCTTTTTACATATTTGTAGAAGCTCTTAAAATCTGTTTGTATATTTCTTTCTAGTTTACTCTCATACTCTATTTTCTCCCTTTTTATTAATTCTTTTGTCATCTTTTGCTGGTTTCTAAAGCTCTCCCAATCCTCAGGTTTGCTGCTATTGTTTACAACTTTATAAGTCTCTTCTTTTAATCTAATGCTATCCTTAACTTCTTTAGCTAGCTACGGATGGATCATATTTCCTGTGGAGTTTTAATTTCTCAATGGAATGTATATTCGTTGAGAATTTTGGAATATTTCTTTAAATGTTTGCCAATGCTTATCTACTGTCATACCTTTTAACCTAATTTCCCAATCTATCTTAGCCAACTCGCCCTTCATACCTATGTAATTGGCATTATTTAAGTTTAAGGGGGAAACATTTGGTGGCATCCCCTTTGGGGTGCTAACATCGCCGGGCGCTACTTTTAGCTCCCCGAAAAAGTTAGCACCCCTGCGACATAAATTCAGTGGTAGCACTCCAAGCAGGAGGTGGGGCGCTACTGGAAGCGCTCCCCCTCCTTCCTGGGGCGCTACCACTGAATATCGCAGCGCTACGTGCAACAGCGCCACGCTCATCAGCACGTAGTGCCATGGTATTGCAGGCCTCCCTCCCCTGGGGGCACTAATGGGAGGCGCAAAGCAACCTAATTTTTTCCCCCTAAGACTCTTGTTTTGGACTTAAGCATTTCACATTGAGTTTGAGAGTGAAATACTTATCATATTGTGATCACTCTTCTCCAGAGGATGGATGTGGCATGTAAAGGTGCTGCTAGGGGTGAAGTCCATAGTCCACATGAAGAAAAGATTTATATTGTTGCATTTATCTATACATAGGAAAGGCAGGATGGGACTATAGAATAAAGTGAAACTCACAGGAAATGTCTTATCAGGATAAGGGATTGCTGTACTTCATTTGAATAAACTCCACTCCCAGCTGAAATGTTTGTTGCACAGCCATTAGGAGACTAATCATATATCATAAAGGGCTCAGCAAAACCAGTATCAGCTACGTAATACGATAGCAAAATACTGTGGATGCTGGAAATCTGAAATAACAACAGAAAACGCTGGAAAAACTCAGCAGGCCAGGCAGCATCCGTGGGGAGAGAAACAGAGTTAACGTTTCAGATCGAAGACCTTTCAACAGACTATGTAATGATAGCTATATATTAAAACTTAATTCATTCAAACCTTCAGCTTGGCTGCTAGGTTACCTGTGCAGGATATAGCTTTCTGGGTAAACCATGCATTATTATTTCAAAAAGGCACTATTAGATTGAGTAAAATATTATTCAATGGCAGCTTGTAAGAATTCATGTGCCTGATGGTATGGGTGAGTGGAACTCATATACGTAGAATTGAAATACAGAATTACTGAAGCACTCTAGGTTAATTACCTTTTTGGTCTGTTAGTTGTGAGGAAATTTCAGTGAGTTTCCTGGCATTAGGGCATGCATTTGCCATCAAGATATAAATATCTCTTCTGCATCTTCTCACTGGTAAGACATTAAGATATTGGGCCTGATTTCAATTGTAATGATCTAATTTGTTTCTCTGATGAGCAGAAGCAAGCCATCTGTTGCATGCAAAATGCACTGCAGTGAAGGATAGATAATGGCGGTGAAAGAGAAGCCACAGGGGAGACCATATTTTTGTGAATTGCAAATATTATGCTAGTAATACAGTAGTCCAAAATCAAACATGGTCCCAAAGCATCATTGCCCACGACAGAAGGTCTAGACTGCCATTATATGCAAGGTTTCCAAAGTGTTATGAAGGCGACAGAAAATGTGCTAACAATTCAAAACACACATCCAAATGTAAAACAGTGGGCAATAAGAGCGTGTTCTCTTGGTGCCAAACACAGCTATGTGGCCCCTGAGCAGCCAAAGAAAATGAAAGCCTAACACATTGGTCTTCTGAATAATGGAGTCAGCACATACTCAAAGGGCTCGATTTTACCAGGCCCGAGGAGGCGGGATTGGAGGCGTGTGAGGTGTTAAAATCGCAAAAACTGGTGGGCGGGCCCGATCCTGCCTCCATCCCACCTCTGAGCAATTTTCCCACATGCGAGTTTTCTGACCCCGTCTCCATCCCGCCTCCAAGAGGCGGGATAGGCCCTTAAGGCCCTTAACAACCAGTTAAGTGCCTCTATAATCCCATTTTGAGAGGCCTTTCTGATTTTAACAGTTTTCCCACGTGCTGCATGCCTCCTCTGAAACATGCCAGTGAAACTTGGCGGCAGCACAAGTGGATGGCTTACTAACAGCTGCAGCTCCACCATTAAAAAGGAGTTTTCACCAATCTTCATTTGCAGGTGGCAGAACTTTGTTGTCTCTGGCCTGGGGGAACTTTTAACAGGCCTACTCATTGTTGTGGAAGTTTGGAGCCTGACACCCATCAGCAGTGTGACCTCCTGGGAAACCCCTCTCCCCACCTTGAATGAGCGCTTCCTCAACTGAGGTATATACCAAATGAATGGGAACCATTTATTTCCTTTCCTCCTGGACATCAGATTCGGACAAAGACCAGCAGAACCCTGAACAACAGCAGCACCAACTGCAGGAGCAATGGCAGGAGCAGCATCAGGAGCTCCAAACTGCTGCTCACCCACCTGAAGCTGCACAGGCCAGAAGGCGCCAGCGCGCGACCACATTGCTGCCCGGGATGCAAGGGACACACTCATCTTGGCCAGATTTGCTTAGCATGCACAATCAAACACTTTTGCCTCGCACATTCTTATCAGACCATCGACAATAGCCAAGAACCTGCGGATTCCTATCACTCTAACCACCATACTGACAATTGCAAGTTGCCCTAAGCCCTCAATGTGGAAGTCCCATTTGCGAAATGACACACACCACAACTACAACAGTTTGCCATCAGAATTTTTTATGACAATAAGCAACTGATGGCATTTAAAAAATAAACACAACATTACACCCAAGTGACTACCCTTGTGACTACTTGTGCATTTTCTTCCTCTTATGCATGCTCCTACGTGGTGCTTCCCCTGTGGCTTCAGCAGATGTGGAGGTCCCTTGCTCACTTTCTTGCTGTTCCTGTCTTGACACCTTTGGTGGGCATCCTCTGGGCTCGTCAACAGTCTGCTGCTCCTGCGGCTGTGCAGAGGCTGAGACGCTGATCTCAATTGGGTGGGGACTCTGGTGGGGCTCTGACCGAGGGCTCTGCAGTGGCATGGTCGTGTGAGCGCTTGGAGAGGAGCCCCCACTTCCTTGTTGTATGCCAACAACATCCCTCTCATGGGTCAGCCCCACTTCAGAGCTAGCAAGTGGTTTGACAGCACCTTGCTGCACTTCAGGGGGGCCATGAGGACCCATTTCTGTACTGGAAGTCCTACTCCCGAGGACTTGCCTGAAGGTCTGGTTTGTTTGCTCAATAGCTGACCATTGCTCCTCAAGAGATGTCAGTCTATTCTGAACAATGACCATGTTTTCACGACCCTGGCGACTAAGCTCCTTCATGGCCATAGCCATCCTCTCCTCTACGGTAGCCATCCTTTCCACGGGGGTTGCCTTCCTTTCCGTAGTGATGCGTTCATGCGCTGATGCCTCCACAAAGGCTCTGCTCATGTTAGCGATTGACTCCTCCATTCTCTCCACACTCGCAGCGACCCTGAAGATAAAACCTGCCAGAGACCCCTGCACCTCTTCCTGGAGTTCAAGCATCGCTCTTCTTCTGGATGGATCCGGAGGCAGAGGGTCGACATGCAGCTGAGCCGAGCTGGCAGAGTCCTGTGCCCTCCAACTAGGACTCTCCTCTGCTGTCCCTGTCTCCACCATCTGCTGATGCTCACTTGTGAGCTGTGATACACCAGGTGACAACACTGCACTATCTCGCGAAGGTACCATCGAGGTGTGACTGTCTGCACTGGTGCAGGGTGCGCTGAATTCTGCTGATGCTGCGCCCTCAGAGGTTGCAACTTCCTCTGAGGAGTCTGGAGGCTCAGGCTGTTCCTCCTGGATAGTGGGGATGGGGGCTTTCGATGGTCCTGTGGGGGAGTAAAGGAAAGAGTCAGAGATGTGAGGCCAAGGTTACATGCACATTGAATATTGCAGATGATCAAAAGTCAATCTGTTAGAGCATCAGAATCATTATCAGTGACTCATGCAATATCAATGAGAGAGATGATAAACTATTCTGTCACCAGCTTGCTCTGATGCACCCGTCTGTCCATCCCCCACTTGCGCATCCTCCTGCACTCCCACGATCTCCTGGGCCGCCTCCTCCCAGGGGTAGAGCTGGGCCACTGAAGGTGGCCCTCATCCTGTCCTCACTCTTTCCCTCTTATTGTGAGCTCTCTTTTCCTGCAATGAGTGAGGCAAGTGGAGTTTGAGTGAGAATGAAGGAGTGAGTGTAGAGAATCCATATCCTTGATGGTTAGAAGGAGACAAAGATGGAGTGAGGTGGCAAGACCAAGGGCCCCCCCTGTGTGTTGTAAGTTGTTTTCATAGCATCACAGCGATAGGGAGTGTGAGGGCTGCATAGTCGAATAGGTAGGTGAATGTGACCATAGAGAGCGAGGGAATGGGTAAGAGTGCAGGGGTGTCAGTGTCAAGTGGGATGTGGAGGAAGAGGTTGTCAAAGCTGAGTGCTGGTGAGGAGAGGCAATGGGGATCAGATTGAGGGTGATGGGAAACTCATACTCACTTTTCCAGTACGCAGAAGGTCATGAAACCTCTTCCTGCACTGCAGCCAGGTTCTGCGGCACATAGACAAAGTGTTGACCTCCTGGGCCACTTGCATCCACACAACTTTCGTCTGCTGAGGAGGCTTCTTCCTCTCTGAGGAAGGGAAGAGCACCTCCTTATTTCCTCTTGCTCCCTCCACCAGAGCTTGCAGGGCGGCGTCATCGAACCTTGGTGCAGAGTGATATGCCTATCAATTAGTCCAATAAAAGGCGACGAGTTAAGAACGTAACTGAAGGTTTTTATTGGCTAAATAACAGAGCCCACCCTCGTGGGTGATCCGATCCAACAGGGAGGAATACTAGCCAGTCAGCTACCTTTATACCTGGGCAGGTAATGGGCGGAGTCGGAGGTGGTCAGCCCAGGTATAACAGTGCGACAAGAGGCGACCTCGTGTAGTGATGTGACAGTGAGAACAGTGAGAACAATATACAGTGATAACTATAACAGTGGTTTACCACATTCACCCCTTGTTTAGATTAGAGTCCGGCGGGGTGAAGTGTATTACCAGCTCTGGTATGTCAGTCTGTCCGGAGGCTTCGTTAGCCTCTCCGATCATCGCAGCGGCGGTGTTACATTATCCGGTGTTAAAGCTGGTGTCTGCGTAGTCGGCAAAGGCTCGTGGGTTTCCGGCATGCCGTCTACCTCGGCTGGACTCGGGGGGTTGGGAGGGGGGGGTGAGGGTGCGAGGTCTCGTAAGGAGACAGTGTCCTCCCGTCAGTCTGGGTAAGCCACATAGGCGTACTGGGGGTTGGCGTGCAGGAGGTTCACCTTCTCGACCAGGGGGTCCGTTTTATGGGCCCTCACGTGCTTTCGCAGCAAGACGGGTCCCGGAGAGGTCAGCCAGGTTGGTAGGGTGGTTCCCGTAGTCGACTTCCTGGGGAAGACAAACATTCAGGCATGGGGGGTGGTGTTAATGGCAGTGCAAAGTAGTGACCGGATGGAGTGCAGCGCAATCGGGAGGACCTCTTGCCAGCGGGAGGTTGGGAGGCCCTTAGACTTTAAGGCTAAGAGGGTGGCCTTCCATACCGTCGCGTTCTCTCTTTCCACCTGGCCGTTCCCTCGGGGGTTGTAGCTGGTGGTCCTGCTTGCTGCAATACCCCTCTCCAATAGGAACTGACGGAGTTCCTCGCTCATGAAGGAGGCGCCCCGGTCACTATGTATATAGTTCGGGAACCCGAACAAGGCAAAGAGTTTGTTCAGGCATTTAATGACCGTGTTACTGGTCATGTCTGGGCAGGGGAAGGCAAAGGGGAAACGGGAGTACTCATCAACGATGTTGAGGAAGTACACATTACAGTCGGATGACGGTAGGGGCCCCTTGAAGTCGATGCTCAGACGCTCGAAGGGGCGGGTGGCCTTGATCAGGCTTGCTCTGTCCGGCTTATAGAAGTGCGGTTTGCACTCAGCACAGATCTGGCAGTTCCTGGTCATGGTCCTGACCTCCTCGATGGAGTATGGCAGGTTGCGGGCCTTAATGAAATGGTAGAGTCTGGTGACTCCGGGGTGGCAGAGGTCATTGTGGAGGGTCTGAAGTCTATCACTTTGCGCGCTGGCGCATGTAATGCGTGAAAGAGCATCAGGGGGGTCGTTCAGTTTACCGGGCCGGTACAAGATCTCATAATCATAGGTGGAAAGCTCGATTCTCCACCTCAAGATTTTGTCGTTCTTGATCTTGCCCCTCAGCTTGTTATTAAACATGAAGGCAACCGAGCATTGGTCGGTGAGGAGGGTAAATCGTTTGCCTGCCAAGTAGTGCCTCCAGCGCCGTACTGCCTCCACAATTGCCTGGGCTTCCTTCTCGACCGACGAGTGTCGGGTCTCAGGGCCCTGTAGGGTCCTTGAGAAGAAGGCTACCGGCCTACCCTCCTGGTTAAGGGTAGCGGCTAGGGCGAAGTCGGATGCATCGCTCTCCACTTGGAAGGGGATTGACTCATCCACTGTGTGCATTGTGGCCTTGGCTATGTCTCCCTTAATGAGGGAGAAGGCCGCGCACGCCTCTTCCGTGAGGGGGAAGGATGTGGTTTTCAGGAGGGGTCTGGCTTTGTCCGCATAATTGGGTACCCATTGGGCATAGTAGGCGAAAAGCCCCAGGGTTCTCCTAAGTGCTTTTGGACAGTGGGGGAGGGGTAGCTCCATGAGGGGGCGCATTCTTTTGGGGTCGGGGCCGATGACTCCGTTCTCTACTACACAGCCAAGGATGGCAAGGCGCGCTGTGTTAAACACGCATTTCTCCTTATTGTAGGTGAGGTTCAGCCGTTGGGCCGTACGGAGGAATTTCTCCAGATTCACGTCATGGTCCTGCCGGTTGCGGCCGCAGATGGTGACGTTATCGAGATAGGGGAAAGTGGCCTGTAGTCCGTTCTGGTCAACCATCCGGTCCATCTCCCGTTGGAAAACCGAGACCCCGTTGGTGACACCAAAGGGGACCCTAAGGAATTGGTAGAGGTGGCCATTCGCCTCGAAGGCGGTGTACTGGCTGTCCTCCGGGCTGATGGGGAGTTGGTGGTAGGCCGACTTGAGGTCGATGGTCGAGAATACGCGGTATTGTGCAATCTCATTGACCATGTCCGATATGCGGGGGAGGGGGTATGCGTCCAGCTGGGTGTATCTGTTTATGGTCTGGCTGTAGTCGATAACCAGGCGATTTTTGTCGCCGGTCTTGACTACCACCACCTGGGCACGCCAGGGGCTGCTGCTCCCCTCAATAATGCCCTCTTTCAGGAGTCGCTGCACCTCAGAGCTAATGAAGGCTCTGTCCCCAGCGCTGTACCGCCTGCTCTTAGTAGCGACAGGTTTGCAGTCGGGGGTGAGGTTAGCGAACAGGGAAGGTGGCGGTACCTTGAGGGTGGATAGGCTGCAGGTGTTACGCGGTGGGCGGTTTAACTTTCGCTGGTTGTCGACTGTGAGTGGGGGGAGGGGTCCACCGTATGCTAGGGTTACACTTTGGAGGTGGGATTGGAAGTCCAGCCCTAGTATGACGGCAGCGCACAGCTGGGGGAGTACGAGGAGTTTAAAATTTTTATACTCTGTCCCTTTAACCGACAATGTCACGACACAGTAGCCGCTGATGTCTGTGGCGTGCGACCTCGATGCCATCGAGATGCGGCTGCGCGTTGGCAGGACGGGGAGGGAGTAGTGGCTCACCGTGTCTGGGTGGATGAAGCTCTCCGTGCTTCCGCTGTCGAACAGGCAGGTCGTGGCGTGGCCGTTGACTTTGATGTCCATCATTGAGCTGGCCAGGTGGTGCGGGCGGGCTTGATCCAGGGTCACGGAAGCTAGGGTGTAGATGAGCGCGTCGTTGTCATGACAAGATGGCGGCGAAGATGGCGGCCCCCGTAGTTCACATGAGGCTCTGTTTAAATCGTTTGCCCCGCACAAAGATGGCCGCCCCTGCTGTTCCCATGAGGCTCTGCAGGCTTCGGCTGCCCCGCACAAAGATGGCCGCCCCTGGTTTTCCCATGAGGCTCTGCAGGCTTCGGCTGCCCCGCACAAAGATGGCCGCCCCTGGTTTTCCCATGAGGCTCTGCAGGCTTCGGCTGCCCCGCACAAAGATGGCCGCCCCCAGGGTTCGCATGAGGCACTGCTGGCTTCTGAGGATTTGCTTCTGCAGGCCTTGGAGAAGTGGCCTTTCTTGAGGCAGGTTTTGCAGGTCGAGTTTTTGGCTGGGCAGCGCGACCTCGGATGCTTCTCCTGGCCGCAAAAGAAGCAGCCAGCGGCCCGATCGGGGTTGCCTGATGTCGGGGCCGGTACCGGGGCTAGCGGGCCCGGTCGGATCCGTGATGCAGACGCTGAGGTAGGTCCCGGGGGCAGCGCTGTGAAGGGTGGTGGGGTGGGGGTCGGGCCAGAGTCCCAGGGTCGCGAATAGTACCTGGCAAACGCTTCCTGGTCTTGCTGGGTGGCCTCTAGGGTGAGGGCGAGGGCTTCGGCCTTGTCCAGGTCTATGTCCTTAGCTTCAAGCAGTCTTTGCCGTGTGTAGTCGGAACGTAGGCCTCTCACCAAGGCGTCGCGGACATTGTCTTCCATGTTCGCAGTAGCCGTCACCGCTTTAAAGTCACAGTTCCTGCCGAGTTGTCTCAGCGCTCGTGAAAATTCAGCTATCGATTCTCCTGGCTGTTGCTGGCGAGATCTTAAGAGATGCCTAGTGTACATGTAGTTTACCGGGCTCCGGTACTGCTGTTTCAGTAGGTTGATGGCGTCGTCGTACGTAGTCATGTCCTGGATGAGTGTATATACTCTCGGGCTCGCTTGGGCTTTCAGGACTCTTAGTTTGGATCTCTGAGGGACGACGGCTTCCTCCAGGTACGATTCGAAGCAGTCCAGCCAGTGTTTGAAGTCGTTGGCTGAGTTTGGTGCCTGTGGGTTTAGATCCAGGTATGGTGGTTTCAAGGCTTGCAGCCAAGCCGGCTGGTGTGGCCCGTTGTCTGGAGGCTGCTGTTGCTGTGCTGCTGGGTGAGCTCCTTGCTGTTGCTGTTCATTATCAGACATCTTTAAAATTTAGCCAATAAAATTGATATGCCTATCAATTAGTCCAATAAAAGGCGACGAGTTAAGAACGTAACTGAAGGTTTTTATTGGCTAAATAACAGAGCCCACCCTCGTGGGTGATCCGATCCAACAGGGAGGAATACTAGCCAGTCAGCTACCTTTATACCTGGGCAGGTAATGGGCGGAGTCGGAGGTGGTCAGCCCAGGTATAACAGTGCGACAAGAGGCGACCTCGTGTAGTGATGTGACAGTGAGAACAGTGAGAACAATATACAGTGATAACTATAACAGTGGTTTACCACACAGAGTTTGGCCTACTGCTGGACATATTGGCTGGAGGAATCTATCACAGCAAAGGGCATAAGGTTGGCAATTTGCAGAAGAAGCAAGGCTGCTTGCAGGCCTTAAATCCACCAGCACTGATGACGTCATTGGAGGCGACTTTCAGGATGGAAAGACTAAGTGGGCCAGGGGTTCCCACACGCTGGAAATCAATTGCCCAATTAGGTGAAAATCGCATATTTTTCCCACATCAAATTGGAGTCGGGTGGCTAATACGAAAAGTGGCTGACACGCCCCCAGCACGCCCCATGGCAAAATTGAGCCCTTTGTCTTCCAGTATGTTACCTGTGTTTCTTATTGATTACACCAGACAATTGCAGCACTTTTTTAAAAGATCGTGGGCTTCTTAACAATATGTGTGTTTTTCTTTCCAATGTTTCCCATCCTGTCCTCTTCTGAATCCTTGCTGGGGTGGGAGGAAGGTGGGGGGCTAAGGTGGGTATACAGGGTCACAGGCACTAGTCATGCACGTAGTACCTTGTCAGAGGCCATTATTCATGTGTGAGCCTGGACAATGTGTGTTGGAGGCTATTTGACTATGAGGACATTATGGCCAAGCATGATCCTGTCCTCACTCAAAATTCACATATGCGCACTTCCAGCAGGAGCTGCTGATGGCAACTAGGAGCGAAAACCATGGGCCATTATTTTTTTTCTTTTTGCCATTCCTAACATAGAGTTCTAAAACTAATTATGGTGCCACTGCTCCAGCCATTGCCCCAGCCAAGATCAGCTAACCCAACACAAACAAGGATCAAACTGGCACCTTCCTGGCCTGTATAGTGCAGCTATTCACTGGGTAAACTCATTGAGCCAGCGGTGGAGCTCCTTTCTAATAATATTCAGTAAAGGTTTGCAGACCATATGCAAAATTCCACCTTTCTGTACTCGTTATCAGAGAAGCATCTTTTGGTTGTATTCAGCCATCAGAGTATTTTTCTGGGATTGGATGGCTCCAAATAGATTCCCAGGCTGATGAGAAATGCAGGGGCACAATCTTGCCAACCCTGGGGAGGTGGGTATGGAGGTGGGACTGCCGGGAAAATGGCAGAATTTGGGGGTGGGTGCCCAACCAACCCCCAACCCGCCTCCATGCCATCTTCCCAGGAGGCGGGTAGCTGACCCACGCCGGGTCCCATCTCCTTGGAGGTGGGAAGGGATTAACAGGTAGTTAACAGACAGGAAATAGGATTATCCCCTTTTTGCCCTCACAAGAGCGAGCTTCTTGAAGGCTCCAAAACCCACCAAGTCAGTGAGGCGAGTAGTGGGCCTGTGGGGGTCGGGGGGTGCAAAAGTGTGCTGTGAAGGTAAGTGATGGGTGCAAGTGTGGAGAGGTGAGTATCTAAGGTAAGTGCAAAGTGTTAGTAAAAGTGTACTTACCTTTGTTTCTTCCTGCAGGCTTCAATCAGTGGGTATGTGGAGAGTCTCGCACCTCCATGTTGGAGATGACAGATGGCATTTGCATTCTCAGATGCAACAACCATCTCATCTGCAAAAGAAAGATGTTTGATGAGATCTTGTATTCAAGACCTCATCAAACTACAGGGAATGTCACTGTTTGATAGCTTCACATTGACATTCTCTGCAACTGGCTTTCCCTTAATTGGCCTGCTAAGCGGGCTTAACAAGGTCAATCAAGGGAAAATAGTGTGAGTTGGCCAGAAGTTGTTGGAGGCGGGACTGAAACCCGACAAGTTGGAGTCCCGCCTCCAAAAGCTCCCCATTGGCAAAATCACCCCCCTGGTCCCCATTAAAAAAAGAGAACTGATGGCGGACAAGCTCAGATACATTTTATAACTGATGTCACCATAGTCACTATAGAAGTAAGGAGTTTAAAAATTACAGATCCCTGTGGAACTAGAAAATTGCATTTATTTGATAATTAGCAAAGAATATTCCTATAACTATTTTATGATTGGGAAAACACAGCAAGTACTGCTCCCAGGCGTTCTCTCCTCTTTAATGTCTATTCTAGGTGTCCGCCTTGGCTCAGTAGTAACACTCTTGCCTCTGAGTTCAAGCCCCACTATAGAAACTTAAACATATAATCTAGGCTGAGACTTCAGTACAGAAATGAGCGAGTGCAGAACTATTGAAAACGATGTTCTTCAGATGAGACGTTAACCGAGGCCCCATCTACTCTGTCAAGTGGCCGTAAAAGATCTTGTGCCACTGTTTGAAGAAGAGCAGGGGAGTTCTCCCGATGTCCTGGCCCAGATTTATCCCTCAACCAACATCACTAATACAGATTATTTGGTAATTTATCTCATTGTTATTTCTGGGACAAATTTGCTGTGCACAAATTGATTGCTGCATTTGCCCACATTACATCAGAGAGTGCACGTTAAAGTATTTCATAGGCTGGGAAGGACTTTGGGATGCCCTGAGGATGTGAAAGGGGGAGATTTAGGGGTTCAAGTACAGAAATCACTAACAGCTAGTGGAGAGGTGCAAAAAATAATTTAAAAGGCTCATGCTGTTTTGGTCTTTATCTCATGGGTGCTGAAATACAAAGGGATAGAAGTTATGTTACAGCTGTACAAAGCTCTGGTTAGACCCCATCTGGAGTACAGCACTCAGTTCTGGGCATCGCACGTCAGGAAGGGTATATTGGCCTAGGAGGGGGTGCAGTGCAGATTCACCAGAATGATACTGGGGCTAAAAGGGTTAAATTATGAGGACAGGTTGCATCGACCAAGCTTGTATTCCCATTAATATTAAAAATTGATGGGTGAGCTAATTGAGGTGTTTAAGATGGTCAAAGAATTTGATAGGGTAGATAGAGAGAAACTATTTACTCTGACGAGGGAGTCCAGAATAAGGGGGCATAACCTTAAAATTGGAGCTAAGCCATTCAGGGATGATGTCAGAAAACATTTCTTCACACAGAGTAGTGGAAATCTGGAACTCTCTCCCCCAAAAATACTGTTAAGGCTGGGGGTCAATTGAAAATTTCAAAACTGAGATTGATAGATTTTTGTTAGGCAAGGCTATTAAGGGATATGGAACCAACGCGGGTAGATGGAGTTAAGATACAGATCAACCACGATCTCATTGAATGGTGGAACAGGCTCAAGGGGCTGAACGGCCTACTCCTGTCCTATGTCCCTATGAAAGGCATTATATAAATGTAAGTCATTGCTTTCTTACACTCTGATATTTCTCTTACTGACACCTCAAATATAGGAGTCGAAGTGGCACTTGTTACTATAATACTTAACTAACCATTGTGACTGACAAACATTAAATAACATTCTTGGTGACAGATTACACTCACCATGCACACATTGGTGTTTTAGTTTCCTTAGAAAATTTGATCATTACTGCGCATGTGCAGGCCTTGCACATGTACGTGTTGCATGATCCATGCATTCTCTTATGCACACATGCCTTGAGTTTCTTAAGGAATAAGTGCACCGTAATTTAGCTGCACGGTCATTAAATCTGGCTACTGACACCAGGCTACTGGTCTGTGAGTTTGAAGCTTTGCTGAGAGGCAGGTCTATGCTGATTTCAATGCGTATCAGGCATGGGCAGATCTTTAGTGCATGAAATCATATTAGCTGTCAATTTATTGCCATCCATTTGTAGCACTTAATGATGCTGAATTTGCATTGTAGATAAACACCTCATCACAGAAACCAGTTCAAGAAACCATTTCTTACAGACTGAAATTTATTTTATCATTTAAAAGATCAGTGGCAATAAAGATCATTTCCCACATATATTAATGTTTAAAACTTGATGTTTGTTTCTAAACCCACAGAATTGCTATGATATTTTGTTTAGATATCATTGATAGATCTGCTTGTGACAGGCTACCATGAAATATCAGGTAAAGCCTGTTCAGTTTTATGGAAGTATACACATGAAACCAGATTCAGATAGTTTGGTTCAATGGGCTTTGCCAAGAACTTGAATAATAATGGGAGAAATTGTCCATTTATTGTGAATTTTATAATAGTCCTCAGTCACTCAGAACCTATTTCAACCTTGCACAGGGAAGATAGTTAGAAAGTATAGTGTTACATTTCATTCTAACAGTTTGCATCAGTAAACCAGTTCACATTTACAGCTACTTCTTTATGAATTGGCTGTCTCGTTTATCTTAACAGCTTGTCAAGCACAACACTGACCTCTTGGAAACATTTAATCTTGTCTTAGCATACAATATGAAATGAATCTCCGTGGTGAAACTGATGTAGATTTCATGTGCATGTAAAAGCCATTAATATGATTCTGGAAGATTAGATTTTTTATAGAAAAGTTACTGGGCTGTTCTATGCACCCAGGTTCTGCTAATGTAACATAATAGAAAGAATTGAGAAAAAAGCACAAAGATGTCCAAAAAAAAAAGTGATGGCGTGGAAAATCAATAACCAGAGAATGTTTTTGGCCCAGAACTTGGTGTCGGGGGCTTGCCGCGCGTGCAAGCCCCCGATGTGCGCTCACCCTGCGCGCCGACATCTGAAACCTGGCCCGCAGTGGATTTCCTTTCAGTGGCCAGGTTCTGATGTCGGCGCGCTGTGCTAACCTGACCCAACGGCGTAGTTAGTGCGATGTGCCGGCTGGGATCAGGTGAGCACTGTTCAGCCAATCAGGGGAGGGGAAACTTCATTCATAAGTTTGAGAGTAAGAACTATCAAACTCATGAGAAGTACTGCACCCCAAAACACTACTTAAATTTTAAATAAAATTTTAAAAAACATCCCAATCATTAAATTAAGTATAAATAAGTTTAAAAAAATAATTTAAACAATAATTTTTTTTTTTGAAAAAAATAAATTTTTAATAAAAAGGGTCTAAAACTAAACTTACTTTATTGTAGATTCTTTAAAATAATAAACCTGTCTAAAAAAAATTCTAAATTGCACTAAAACACCACTTACCTGTAAAAATAAATACTTACGTGTGCTTTTTACAAGCGTAAAGACCGGAGGCCTTTACACATGCGCAAATCCCCCAAAACAGAGGAAATCCAAGACGCACGCGCTGCCCCCTACAGCGCATGCGCTAGCCTCTTCAACTCTTGGGCTGGAGGAGAGGAAATGCCGGTTTCCAGCGCATGCGCTGTGCATGCTGAAAACCGGCATTTCCTCCGGCCAGACGCGTGAGTGCCCCTTCCGTACTCACGTGTTTGGGGAGGAATTTCTGCCCCATTATCATTGTTCATGTCATCTGCACAACACTGAGATACACAAAACTGCAGAAACATCAATACATTGCCAAAAAAAATGTATGTCTCTGATATGACCTTTGAAAACCAAGGCACTTGACTGTATTATCTTATAATTGGAGTTATGTTGCTCAAATGTGGATTATATGCAAAGTCTGGACAAAAAACCTAGAGTCTTCAGTTTCCAGATTACAGAAATATACCTTTTCTCTTGTATTGTGAAATTCACTTTAAAATATGCATCGTATTTGAATTCTTGTTCTATTTACAATGCATTTGGAGCAAGCAGGAGTGAACCACAGTGAGAACTGAGGTGGGAATTATTCACACATAAGGACGATTCTGTGGTGACACTGACTGCATTACTGCATTCACATTTAAATGCAATCCAATTATGAAGCCACCTTAATTTGATTAAAAAGACTTTTCACTTCAAACAGCAGTTTCAGTTTTTTTTAAAGTAAATACTAATCACGCATAATCTGTGTACAATTGGGAAGTGAAGGAGCCGTCTGTTATCTGTGGTCAGCATACTTGATTGAAGTAAATAGAATTATACAGCATTTCACTTAGCAACGGCTGTGCCAACTCACACTGGAACAAAAACTAGGGCATTGAAATCATTCGAACAAGCAGGAGCTGGAGAACAGATCCAATGTTACATAGGATGAACAATCCTATGTTACAGAGCTGGGCCAGAATGTCTCATTGGAGTTAAGAGTAGGAACATTCTGCACAATAGCTATGATGGAAGAGATTAGGGAAGTGAAGTGTTACAAAGCTTAAATCTGACAAAATAATCTGGTTCAGTTTGTTTAGAATTGGATTTAGGTACCCCTTTATTTGTTTGCTTAGCCTTACTTATAAATCAATCAGGCTGCTCCATTTCCAATTCAGAGAAGTCTTTTAATATCTCAATGATGATTCGGACTCTGGCAGATCAGTCGCCCACAGTGAAGAAACCCCTTCTGATCCACTTCTGTAGGCAACATAAGTACTATTCCTTGAAGTGTGCTAAAACAGCTGCTGCTTATTACAAACCAGAGAGCTTCAGTGTACTGAAATAACAGCTTCTGCTGTAATTCCCTTTGGAATCTATCATCGTGCTCGATGTGCATTTCCCACAATGGAGTTTTCAGTGCCAACTAATGTAAGATTCGCAAAATTTCTACATTTCCCCAAAGGTTATTAGTAATAAAAGGGACACTGCATGGACATTTTAATGAAAAGGGTACCCAAAGATGGCGTCCGCACCTCGTGGCCAAAAGCCTGCAAGATTTAAAAGGCTTGGACTCTGTGGCACAAGCAGCCTTTGGGAAATCGAAACCCAAGCTGCAGTTTTCTGTGAAGGGAGACTTTTGTGTTTTGAAAGCAGACAGGACTTTGAATTATGCATTAAGTCAAATCGGAGACAGATCAAAACCAGTGAGGCCTATACGTAAGGCCATCAAGTTGTTTGCATAAATAATTGGAAACAGCTTAGGGAAGCCATCGAAGCTGGGCAGGCTGATTAAGATGTATTAATAACAAAAGCAACTCAGGAATCGGGCCGGTAGGTGCGATTACCGGCCATCTAAAAATGGTTAGTTTAGATTGCTACAATTATTTAAACTAGCCCGCCAAGATTGGGACAATTAACTAACCTGATTTGGCGCGCAGATAAGGGCCATCCGAAGGAGTATAATTGTAGGCCCACTGGCAACCTTCTCTCTCTGCTCTCTGCCCTTGCTCCTGGCTCCTGCTCCGGCTCCTCGCCCTCATGGCTATGGCTCTTCCCCCGTCCCGCGCTTACCACCTGGCCACCGCCCGTGCCTTTCCCATCTCATCAGGAACGCCCGGCATTGCACCAGGCGGACATGGACAAACCAGGCCAGGTGAGGCAGGACGAGATGAGGTGAGGTGGTGAGGAAGACAAATGGGAAGACGATTGAAGAAAAGCTTTGAATAATCGGGCCTTCAATCCAGCTCACCGTCGACTATCTTTATGCAAACTCCAACTGCCGGCCGAGGAAGAGGAACCATCATCCCTGCGAGGTAAAGTACCCAAGCAGAGACTTTAACTTTGGGGTACTTGTACCTGGACGACGCCCTTGCAGCACCCCGAGACCACGTGACAACGGCAGGCCCCGGAGAGCACAAAGAGCGAACCCCAAGCCCCACCGCTGTTTGAATTCAGCAGATCTGTGATTGGTGAGCATGAATTCTGGCCCCTCATAGCTTAATCTAGTCAGGTATAGGGGGTGGGATAAGGATAAGGGGATTGTTAAGATAGTCGTTTTCCCTTGATGTGCCGTGTGTTCCCCATTCCCTGCATAAGTATAGCTATTTTGTATTTGCCTGTAATTTTTATACTAGTAACCTTTCATAAGATTGTTAATTTCTATTTCAATAAAAATCTTGGTTTTCTCACATCCAAACCACCTGTCTACTCGAGTCTTTTCTTTATCGCCGCCTGTACCTAAGTCTGGTGTCTAGAACCCAGGGGCGTGGGAGTGATTCGAACCGCTCATAAACAGTCAGAGGCATAACTGACTGGGCGTACGCGCCACCCCACACCACCCCCTACACTAATGCTTGAAAGTAATGCTCAAACCAAGGTGATTAGGAGCCAACTGAGTTCATAGTTTGTGGGCATAATGGCAGAGCCTGTCCTTTTGCAATTTTCAATAACACATTTCAGCTTTCAGTGCTGCTGTTATCCAGGCTGGTTGGGGTTTTAAAATGCATCTATATGCAATAGTGGGGATGCAAAATATCCTTTGTCTTGTTAACTCAGCTTGCTCGGATGCTTTAGTGGAGCTTGGGCTCAAGTCGAAATCCAGTGACATGATTGACTAAAGTAAAAACGAAGTGCTGGAAATGCAGGGCAGGTGAATCAGTGTGTGAAAGGGAAAGATAAGATAACCACCAAAACACTTTCTTTCAAATGTTGATCAACCTGATCTGCACTTCTGGGATTTTTTTCTTGCATTTTCAGTTTTTTTTTAACTCCTCCCTGTTATAACTGAGCGCTGGAAGGAATGGTTGGGCAGAGTGCTTGGCTCATATTGAGTTCAGAATAGGCCTTGCATGTGAGTCATGCAAATAAACTGTTGTTACAGGGGTGACTGGTAAACAAAGAAAAGAATGAAGAAAGGATTTGCATTTACAGGCCTTGGCGAGGGTGCAGAGGAGATTTACTGGAATGGTACCAGAAATGAGGGACTTGAGTTATGTCCAGGGACTAAAGAAGCTGGAATTCTTCTCCTTAGAGCAGCGAAGGTTAAGGAGATGTAATAGAGGTGCTCGAAATTATGAAGGGGTTTGATAGAGTAAATAAAGAGAAACTGTTGCCACTGGCAGAAGGGTTAATAACTAAAGGACACAGGTTTAAGATAATTGGCAAAAGAACCAGAGGAGAGATGAGGATTTTTTTTAAAGCAGTGTGTTGTTATGATCTGGAATGCACTGCCTGAAAGGATGGTGGAAGCAGATTCAATAGTAACTTTCAAAAGGGAATTGGATATATACTTGAAAAGGAAAACAATTGCTGGGCTATGAGGAAAGAGCAGAGGAGTGGGGCTAATTGGATAGTTCTTTCAATGATGGGCTGAATGGCCCCCTTCTGTACTGTATGATTCTATGATTATATCGGTCCTTCACAACCTCGGGAGGTCTCAAAATGCTTCACAGTCAATTAAATACTTTTTGAATTGTAGTCACTTTTGTAATGTAGGGAAATGTGGCAGCCAATTTGAGGATAACAAGGTCCCACAAAGAGCAATGAGATAAATGATCAGATAATCTGTTTTAGTGATGTTGGTTGAGGTCATCAAAGGCTCTGTATAAAGGCTGTATTAATATATCTTTCTAACGATGAGAACAGTTATATCACTCATTCGCTTCTCTGCATTGTTAATCCATGCAAATCTTTTGCTTCGGAAATGATAAATACCTCTACAAATGAAGTCACTGGATAACTCACCAGTGGCAACCTCACAAGCTGGCTGTCATTAACCTCAGGAGTACAGATATTTATCATGATCACAATTCAACTTTCTGTTATTAATAATCGTAACATGTTTTCAACTGGAAAAAATAAAATGAATACTATTTAAGGAGTTTAATAGTTCAGAATGCAAAGTTGAAACTTCATCATTGTGATGCATTATCACTGAAATATGATTTCTTTTCTGTGGGCTATTTAAAGCCATTTTCAAGCATCTAGCCATGGCTTGGAGCTCTGAAGAAAGGGAGCAGGGAGCACCTATTGGTTTTTCCAAGGTTGGGGGGCAGGATGGGGGTGAAGGTGAAAGGAGACCCCAACAACCTCCTCAGAACTTCAGCAGGATTCCTATCCTCTCCACCCGAGAGTCAGGATAGTGTGTGACTTGGAGGGCAACTTGGAGATGATGGTGTTCCTTTGTACCTGCTGCCCTTGTCCTTCTAGGTGGTGGAGGTTGCAGGTTTTGGAAGGTGCTGTCAAAGAAATACATGTCATCGTACATTTACCTCAATCATCTACCTGAGCAGGAGGGGCAGCAGTGCATGAACAGTTGGCTTTTATCATAAATTTCTCAGTTAATACAGAAGTTTCTCCTGCTCCTGTGACACTTCTATATTAACTTGGAAATGCACTGTGAAGGTAGAGTGTATCAGCGAAGTTGCCTCTCCTGCTCCTGATTTTGACAGTTCTTCTCTGTGCTTCTGATTCTGAATTCTTCGCTCCTGTAACCTGGGGCAGTTGAAACCTCTGCTCTTTGTTCTGCTACTAATGGCTGGCTGCAGGTGCATGGATACAGACTGACTGTGAGCTGGCTGCTGGTTGTGCATGAGTGCCTAGAACTGGTGACTGGCTGGCTGGCTTGCATGCTTCTAGTGGTTGGCTGCTAGTTGTGACTGGCAAGCTTGTTTCTCAGGTCTAAGTGCTAGTGGATTCCTGGCCCTCTTCATCTGTATGACTCAGCTCTCACTTGATAAATGCACTGAGCTATAAGTGGAGTCTGTTTTGTGTGATTTAAAATGTTTGGTGTACTTTGCACATTCTGAAGTAGTGCACACGT
Source organism: Somniosus microcephalus (assembly GCF_052327205.1). Lineage (NCBI taxonomy): Eukaryota > Metazoa > Chordata > Chondrichthyes > Squaliformes > Somniosidae > Somniosus > Somniosus microcephalus. The sequence continues at coordinate 98,000,831 of NC_140992.1, read as the reverse complement.
CATCAAATTCTGGTCTCTTGCGCATCCCCAATTTTAATCATTCCAGCATTGGCGGCCGTGCCTTCAGCTGCCTAGCCCTTAAGCTCTGGAATTCCTTCTCTAAACCACTCTGCCTCTCAACCTGTCTCTGCTCCTTTAAGATGCTCCTTAAATCCTAACACTTTGACCAAGCCTTTGGCCACCTGTCCTAATATTTCCTTATGTGACTCGGTGTCAGATTCTGTTTGATAATCACTCCTGTGAAACACCTTGGAAAGGTTTACTACGTTAAAGGCACTATATAAATGCAAGTTGTTGTTGTTGTCATTGTGTTACATGGCAGCTATTCGTGTTAACTAGCAGAGAACAAAAGGAATTAAGGAGCTGGTATCATGAATACCACTCAAATTCAGAAATCCAGGTATGTGAATTATCAAGTACAATTATAGTGGAGAAAGACTGCAGAGTTCCCAGAATCACTAAGGCTGACAGCTGTTAAGGAGAAGGAGTGTTTGGTATGAAAGAGGAAACCAAGATTCATGAAAGCAGCAATAGAGATGCTTGAGCAGAATGGGCCTATATTCTCTGAAGTTTAGAAGAATGAGAGGTGATCTCATTGAAATGTATAAAATTCTTAGCGGTCTTGACAGGGTAGAGACTGAGAGGCTGTTTCACCTGGCTGGAGAGTCTGGAACTAGGGGGGTGATTTTCTCAATGGGGAGCTTTTGGAGGCGGGACTCCCACTTGTCGGGTTTCAGTCACGCCTCCAACAACTTCTAGCCAACCCACACTATTTTCCCTTGATTGACCTTGTTAAGCCCGCCCAACGGGCTTAGCAGGCCAATTAAGGGAAAGCCAGTTGCAGAGAACGTCAGCATATGACGTTACATCTGTCAAAAATATTTGACAGATGAATTGTCATCGTTTGACAGCTCTGTGAAGCTGTCAAACAGTGACATTCTCTGCAGTTTGATGAGGTCTTGAATACAAGACCCCATCAAACTTCTTTCTTTAACAGTATTGAGATGGTTGTTGCATCTGTGAATGCAACGGCCACCTGTTATTCCCAACACGGAGGTCCGAGACTCTGCGCATAGAAACCGACTGAAGCCTGCAGGAAGAAACAAAGGTAAGCACACTTTTAATAACACTTTGCACTTACCTCAGATACTCACCTCTACACTCTTGCATCCATCACTTACCTTCACAGCACACTTTTGCACCCCACTGATCCCCGCAGACCCCCTACTTGCCTTGCTGAGCTGGCGGGTTTCGGAAGCCCGCACTTGTGAGGGCAAAAAGGGGATAATCCTATTTTTTGCCTGTTAACTACCTGTTAACAGGCAGTTAATAGGCTTTAATCCCTTCCCGCCTCCAAGAAGACGGGACCCGGTGCGGGATGGCTACCTGCCTCCTAGGAAGATAGCATGGAGGCGCGATTTTCCCATTGGAGGCAGGTTTTGGTTTGGGTGGATTCCAAACCCGCCTCCACTGTCAGGTGGGAAAAATTTGTGATTTTCCTCTAATTGGCCAGTTAATTTCAGAGGTGTGGGTTCCCCTGGGCTAATTAGTCTTTTGGGACTGAAACTCGCCTTTGCTGATGTCACTTATCCAGCTTCATTTAAGGGCTGCTTGCTGCCTTGGCTCATTCCATTGGTTTTTGGTTGATGGTGTACCACCTCCAAACTTTTATCTCCTTGAAGAATGGCCAGTTCCAAGGCAAGGGCCTCCCCGAGGTTCTCGGATGAGGCGCTGGGTATGCTGGTTGAGGGGGCGAGAGCTAGTAGGGAGGTGCTCTTCCCCTCACCTGGAAGGAAGAGGCCTCCCAAACAAACCAAGGCTGTGTGGGTCCAGCCAGCAAGGGATATAACCCCCAGATCTGTGTGCAGATTGGGTGATTGGTCCTGTTTATTGATGAAATGTCATCCCTGTGTGAATGTATTAAAATTAGGTGATGGCAAACAGTTGGCATGATGGCATCTGTTATTTCAGCTTAGGCAGCTCCACATTGTGGGCTCCGCGACACTTGCATGGTCAGGTTGGTGGTCAGAGTGAAAGGAGGACAGAGAGTCATGTCCATTGTCTATCATGTGTTAAGGAGCCAAGCACATGTGCCACAATGGGCAACCTATGCAAATCTGGCCAGGATGAATGCATCCCTTGCATCACGGCCAGCCATGTGCTCATGTGCTGCCGCTGCTGCTAGTAGATACGCCGCCGCTCGGTCCTCCTCCTCCTCATCCTCATCTGAGGAAATGTAAGAAGTCACACAACACCAGGCTATAGTCCAACAGTTTTATTTGAAATCACAAGCTTTCGGAGTGCTGCTCCTTCGTCAGGTGAATCTGAGGAGGCTATGAACTGAGCCACTTGCTCATCAGGAAGCTGCAAGCCATGGCGCTGTGCCATGTTGTGCAGTGCACAGCAGACCACAACCATTCTGGAGACCCTGGCTGCTGAATACTGCAGGGCTCCACCTGATCTGTCAATGCATTGGAATCGCATCTTCAGCAAGCCAATGGTTTGCTCGATGATGGACCTGGTCGAAATGTGGCTGGCATTGTAGCACTCCTCAGCCTAGTTAGCTGGCCTCCTGACCGGTGTTATTAGCCACTTCTTCAAGGGGTAGCCCTTGTCACCAAGGAGCCATCCGTTAAGTTGGTTTGGCGGATTGAAGCGCGGAGGAACACTAGAGTTCCGCAGGATGAACGAGTCATGGCAACTACCACAGAACTTGGCGCAAACATGCAAAATCTTCTTCTTGCGGTTACTCACCAGCTGTACATTGAGGGAGTGGAAGCCCTTGCGGTTGACAAAGATAGCTGGGTTGTGATGGGGTGCCCTAAGGGCCACATGTGTGCAGTCTATGATGCCCTGCACCATTGGCAAGCCTGCCATATTTGCAAAGCCAACTGAACGCTTTGCAAATATGGCAGGCTTGCATATGGGATACTTGCCTTCATTAGCCGAGGCATAGAATATAAGAGCAGGGAGGTTATGATGGAGCTGTACAAAATGTTCGTAAGGTCACAGCTGGAGTACTGTGTGCAGTTCTGGTCGCCAAACTATAGGAAGGATGTGATTGCTTTGGAGAGGGTGCAGAGGAGATTTACCAGGATGTTACCTGGGCTGGAGCGCTTCAGCTATGAAGAAAGACTGGACAGGCTGGGGTTGTTTTCCTTGGAGCAGAGAAGGCTGAGGGGGACCTGATGGAGGTGCACAAAATTATGAGGGGCATAGATAGGGTAGATAGAAAGGAACTTTTCCCCTTAGTAGAGGGGTCAATAATAAGGGGGCATAGATTCAAGGTAAGGGGCAGGAGGTTTAGAGGGGATTTGAGGAAAAACTTTTTCACCCAGAGGGTGGTTGGAATCTGGAACTCACTGCCTGAAAGGGTGGTAGAGGCAGGAACCCTCACAATATTCAAGAAGCATTTGGATGAGCACTTGAAATGCCATAGCATACAAGGCTACGGACCAAATGCTGGAAAATGGGATTAGATTAGACAGGGCTTGATGGCCGGCGCGGACGCGATGGGCCCAAGGGCCTCTTTCTGTGCTGTATAACTCTATGACTCTATGACTATGACTAACGCGCAGTTACACTTGCTTGATCCCTTGAGAAGTGGATGTAATTGTGCGACTTTGCGAAAAAGGCATCGGTAACCTGCGTATTGCAACTGTGGGCGGCCGACTGGGAGATGCCGCTGATGTCTGCTGATGATCCCTGGAAGGAGCCTGAGGCAATAAAGTTGAGTGCGGTGGTGACTTTGACAGCCACTGGTAAGGGGTGTCCACCCACTCCTCTGGGCTCCAGGTATTGGTGCACAAGTGTGCAGATGTCTCCGGCAACCTCTCGCGGATGTCTCAGACTCCTTTGGCACTGCTGCTCACTCATGTTGAGGTAGTTCATCCTCTGTCTGTAAACCCTGAGAGGGGGGTATCTCCTGCGGCGACGTGCTTCCATGCGCTGGTGCCCTCTGCCCTGTGCAGCATCAACTGGGTGAGCAGGAGATTGGTGCTCCTGCTGCTGTTGCTGCTAAGCTACCTGGTTCTGCTGCTGCCATGGCTGCTCCTCATCCAAATCTGAGGTCCATGATGAAAGGGAATAAATGGTTCCCGTGCTGCTGGCAGATACCTCCATTGGGGAAGCGCTCAGTCCAAGCGGGGAGAGGGTCTTCCAAGGAGATCCCACAGTTCAGAGACAGAAGCTGCAGCACCTCCAACTTCGGTAGGCCTTCTAAAAGTGCTGAAAGACCTTTGGAACAAAGGTTCTGCCACCTGCAACTGCTCCCTGATGAAAGCTCCATTTTAATGGTGGAGCTGGAGCTTTGAGGAGGCCACCCACTTGTCAACCTACCAGGATTAGCTGGCGTGGTTTAGGAGGGTCGTGCAACATGCACAAAATGTGGCAAAATAACAAAGGCCTGTCAAAATAGGATTATAGGGGCCCTTAACGACTATTCAAGGGTCTTCACTACCCCTCCTGACTGATGGAGGTGGGACCGAATCGCACCATCAAACCCGCCTCCGGCAAAATTGCGCGGAGGCGGGTTGGAGGCAGGTTCTGAACCCACCCTCACTTTTTGCGATTTTGCAAACTGTCCCACCTCCAAACCCGCCTCCTCGGGGCAGGGAAAATCGCCCCCATAGTCTCAGGATAAGGGGTCAGCCATTTAGGACTGCGAATAGGAGAAATTTGTTCACTCTTCACCCTAACGGGCTGTGGATGCTCAGTCGTTGAGTATATTCAAGGCTGTGATCGATAGATTTTTGAACACTAGGGGAATCTAGGGATATGGGGATAGGGCGGGAAAGTGGAGTTCATGTAGAAGTTTAGTCATGATCTTATTGAATGGTGGAGCAGGCTCGAGGGGCCATATGGCCTACTCCAGCTCCTGTTTCTTACCTTCTTATGATGGTTCATTGTATTAAGTTTGAAATTCCCCTGTTTATGGGCGACCTTTATGTGTAGGATTAGATTGTAACCAAATGTCATACATCCAAGGAAGAAATAATGTCAGACACTACAACAGCTAAGGGTAGACTTCAACCAGATTATACTAGAAACATAGAAGATAGTAGCAGGAGTAGGCCATTTGGCCCCTTGAGCCTGCTCCGCCATTCAATGAGATCATGGCTGATCATCCAAATTCAGTACCCTGTCCCTGCCTTCTCCCCATATCCCTTGATCCCTTTAGCCTTAAGAAATATATCCAACTCCTTCTTGAATATATTTAATGAATTGGCCTTAACTGCCTTCTGTAGTAGAGAATTCCACAGGTTCACCACTCTCTGGGTGAAGAAATTCCTCCTCATCTCTGTCCTAAATGGCTTACCCCTTATCTTTAGACTGTGACCCCTGGTTCTGGACTCCCCCGCCTTTGGGAAAATCCTTCCTGCATCTAGTCTGTCTAGTCCTGTTAGAATTTTATAAGTTTCAATGAGATCCCCTCTCATTCTTCTAAACGCCAGTGAGTATAAGCCCAATTGACTCAATCTCTCCTCATACGTCATTCCTGCCATCCCAGGTATCGGTCTGGTGAATCTTCGCTGCACTCCCTCCATGGCAAGAGCATCCTTCCTCAGATAAGGCAACCAAAGCTGCACACAATACTCAAGGTTTGGTCTCACTAAGGCCCTGTACAACTGCAGCAACACATCCTTGTTCCTGTACTCGGATCCTCTCGCTACGAAGGCCAACATACCATTTGGCTTCTTAACCGCCTGCTGCACCTGCATGCTTACCTTCAGTGACTGGTGCACAAGGACACCCAGGTCTCATTGCACTTCCCCCTCTCCCAATCTATTGCCATTCAGATAATAATCTGCCTTCCTGTTTTTGCCACCAAAGTGGATAACCTTGCATTTATCCACATTATACTGCATCTGCCATGCATCTGCCCAATCACCCAACCTGTCCAAATCATACTGGAGTTTCTCTGCATCCTCCTCACAGCACACACGCCACCAAGCTTTGTGTCGTCTGCAAACTTGGAGCTATTACATCTAGTTCCTTCGTCTAGATCATTAATATATATTGTGAATAGCTGGGGTCAGCACTGATCCCTGCAGTACCGCACTAGTCACTGCCTGCCACTCGGAAAAAGACCTGTTTATTCCAACTCTTTGCTTCCTGTCTGCCAACCAGTTCTCTATCCAAGTCAGTACCTTGCCCCCAATCCCTTGTGCTTTAACTTTACACGCTAATCTCTTATGCAGAACCTTATCAAAAGCCTTCTGAAAGTCCAAATACACCACATCCACTGGTTCTCCCTTATCTATTCTACCAGTTACATCCTCAAAAAATTCCAGTAGATTAGTCAAGCACAATTTACCTTTTGTAAATCCATGTTGACTTTGTCCGATCCTGTCATTGTTTTCCAAGTGCTCGGCTATTACATCTTTTATAATGGACTCTAGCATTTTCCCCACTACCGATGTCAGGCTTATCGGTCTATAATTCCCCGTTTTCTCTCTACCACCTTTTTTGAATAGTGGGGTAATATTAGCTACCCTCCAATCCATGGGAACTGTTCCAGAGTCTATAGAATTTTGGAAGATGACCAGCAATGCATCTACTATTTCTAGGGCCACTTCCTTAAGTACCCTAGGATGTAGATTATCAGGCCCTGGGGATTTATCAGCCTTCAATCCCGTCAATTTCCCTAACACCATTTCCCTACAAATACTGATTTCATTCAGTTCCTCCCTCTCATTAGACCCTATGTTCCCCGACATCTCTGGGAGGTTATTTGTGTCCTCCTTTGTGAAGACAGAACCAAAGTATGTATTTAATTGGTCAGCCATTTCTTTGTTCCCCATTATAAATTCCCCTGATTCTGACTGCAAGGGACCTATGCTTGACTTCACCAATCTTTTTCTCTTCACATATCTATAGAAGCTTTTACAGTCAGTTTTTATGTTCCCTGAAAGCTTACTCTCATACTCTATTTCCCCCCTTTTAATTAATCCCTTTGTCCTCTTTTGCTGAATCATAAACTGTGCCCAATCCTCAGGTTTGCTACTTTTTCTGGCCAATTTATATCTCCTCTCCTTGGATCTTATGCTATCCCTAATTTCCCTTGTTAGCCACGGTTGAGTCACCTTTGTTGTTTTATTTGTATGCCAAGCAGGGATGAACAAATTGTGTCGTTCATTCATGCGATCTTTAAATGTTTGCCATTACCTATCCACCGTCAACCCTTTAAGTAACGTTCCCCAATCCATCCTACCCAACTCGCGCCTCATTTATTTAAATTCAGGACCCTAGTCTCTGAGTCAAATACTTCACTCTCCATCTTAATTCTATCATATTATGATCGCTTCGCCCCAAGGGGCCTCACACAATAAGATTGCTAATTAATCCTTTCTCATTACATAATACCCAGCCTAAGATGGCCTGATCTCTAGTTGGTTCCTCAACATATTGGTCCAGGAATTCCTCCTCCAGGGTATTGTAACTAATTTGGTTTGCCTAATCTATATGTAGTTTAAAGTCATCCATGATAACTGCTGTGCCCTTATTGCACGCGTCTCTAGCTCACTCTACTCGCCATGGCATTTCATTAAGGATCAAAAGAGGAATCTCTAATTCTGCTGTTCTTTTTCATGTTTCACCTCTCAAACTGCAAAAAAATATCTGAAACTGCCAAGTGGTTTGCTTTCCATTGTAATTAATTGGCACACAACACTGGTTAAAAGTTGTTCAAATATGATATAAGCTAACATGATGACCTAGGTTAAAACAATATTATTCCCCCTGATACTGTTGAAAGGCATGTAAGAACAGTTGTTTGTAAGACATGGAAGAAAGTTAGTCTATGGTGTCAGGATAAGAGATAAGTGGATTTACTTGAATGAACAAAGTGTCAAGAAATGATCAATTCTGAATCAAACACCGAGGACAAAATTGAAGCAAAAACTGCCTTCTGTAAAATGATTCAGAAGTGCTAAATTTCCAAGTGGGGAAAAAAATGAGGTTTTAAACTTTTACAAGCACTTGAGAAAATCGGAGCTGATATTGCAATCCGCGCAATGCATGTGTCTACGCTGTGCCGAGTTGATCTAGTGCCAAATTGCCATGCTCTCCAAGCACATGATGCATGATGTGCTCGGAGTGTGCGGGGGTCAGTGGAGTGGGATATGGAGCACAGTAACTCTGTGTCACTGGTCATCCATCAACCTGTCCTGGGTGAGATGGTTGGAGCCAGCATTCTAAATGATGTATTGGATCTCTGCCTCCTTTTCCTTGAGCTGTGCACTCAGGGAAATGGGTGTTCCCAGAGTCAAAAGACCAGGAAAATCTGTACCTATGTCCCTCCATTCCAATTATTGCTTCAAATACCATGACCTTTGACATAATAAAACTCACTACGCACTTGATTTGAGTATAAAGCAACGCTTTAATCAACTTGTTTCAGAACATAGAGGTCTAGTTGTACTTCACTAGTTCCTGTCTTACAAAATGTCCCTGGGCAAGCTGGGCCCACGCCCGAGTATTTATACTCCTTGGACGGCACCACCAGCTGGCCATCCAGTGTTATCTCATGAGTAGTTCTTTGTGATGATGAAATTTATAACATTCTTCCTGCCTAAAAGATTTGGAAGTCCGATGACTTCCTCTTAACGGATTAGGCGGACCACGAATAGCCGCAGTCTTTTAGATCTTTGTTTATGGCTAGAAGGCACATCTCCCCAGACCATGTCTTCATCCCTGGGCCGCTTGATCCATACCGGTGGATTGGCAGGGCCCGCGTTGCCCTGATCGACCCGAGGGAGGCTGGGGATAACGTGACTCTGGGTGTGGGTCCCCACAGGTGCAGAGCTGGCTTTGTCCTGTTTGATAGCCGGGGATTGACCGGTGTCCTGGCCTCGGGTGGCCATCCCATGGGGAGCGCTCGGCTCCCTGAGTGGATCCGGTGGGGCAGCCGGCAGATCTCTCGATGTCCCAGGTAGGGCGTCATCTTCAAGGGAGCGCAGAGTGTCGGCATCATCACCGTGGGTCCCCCTATGAGTTGAGTCCGTGGAACCGGCTGGACAGGGAGCCAGGTCCCGGAGCAAAACGGTGGACTCCCGGCCATCAGGGTACCGCACGTGTGCGTACGTGGGATTGACATCCGTGAGTTCTACCTTGTTAATGAGGGGACCATTTTTAGAAAATCGGACGAATCTTCAGAGCAGCACAGGGCCAGGAGCTGCCAACACTGATGGTAGGGACATCCCATGAGTGGAGCGACACTGGAAGCTGAAGAATCGCTTGTGAGGTGTGACATTGGTGGATGTAGAAAGAAGAGACCTGATGGAATGCAACACGTCAGGGAGCACAGTTTCCCACTGCTGGTCTGGTAGGTTGCGTGACCTCAGTGCAAGACAAGCAGCATTCCAAATGATAGCCTTTTATCTCTCAACCTGCCCATTATTGATGGGATGGTACGGTGTCGTTTTACTTGTGGTAATTCCCCATTGGGAGAGATAACTTTTGAGTTCACTTGACATGAAGGAGGGACCCAGATCAGAGTGGATGAAACTGGCCGTACCGCAAAGGGAAAAGACTTGATCAACGCATTTGATCACTGTGGAAGTAAGCATATTGGGACAGGGGAAAGCAAAGGGAAAGCATGAGTATTTGTCCACCATAGTAAGTAAGTAGGTGTTTTGCGTTGAGGAAGGCAATGGCCCTTTAAAGTCAATGCTGAGTTGCTGCATAGGCTGCATAGCATGTATGAGCAAGCCATACGATGGACGGAAGAATTGCAGTTTTAATTCCGCACAAATTCTACAGGAGGAGCATATTCTTTTCACATCTTCTGTAGAAAATGGGAGATGTTTAGATTGCACAAAGTGCAACATACGGGTAGCGCCAGGATGGCATAAGTCAGTATGAAGGTCCACAAGAGTCGAAGTTGACATAGAAGAGCAGAATGCCTGCGTGAGGGTATCTGGGGCCACATACTCTTTGCTGGATCGATAATGTATGGTGTAGCCAAAGGCGGCCAATTCCATCCTCCAGAGCTGTATTTTGTTTTTCTTGATCTTAGTGCATTTCCAGTTATCCAGCATAAAGGCCACAGAGCGCTGATCGGTTATAAGTGTGAAATGGCGACGAGCGAGAAAATGACTCCATTTATGTACAGCTTCGATGATGGCCGTAGCCTTCTTCTCAACAGGAGGATAATGGAGCTCGCTATCCTGCAAAGTTCTGGACAGAAATGCAATGGGTCGACCCCCTTGATTCAAGGTAGCAGAGATCGCCACATTCGGTGCATTGCACTCGACCACGAAAGGAAGATTTTCATCAATGGAACGAAGCGTGGCTTTTTCCAGTTGTCGCTTGAGGAGGTTGAAAGCTGAAATAGCCATTGCCTCCGATGGAAATGACTTTGCGTGAAGCAGGGGCTGGATCTTGTCGGAGAAGTGGGGTATCCATTTCGCATATTGGCATACATGCCGAGTGCCCGACGAAGAGAGCCGAGATTCATAAGGAAAGGGAGCTCCTGAAGCGGACCAAGTAGCTTCGGATCCAGTTTGATGACACTGTTGACCACACAGTAGCCAAGGATGTTGACTGATGGTACTGATTTCACAGATTTGGACTCATTTAAGGTTAAGTTGCGATGACAGAGAACGTCAAACAATTTCTGGATATTGGCATCATGCTCCTTCTGGTCATGATCAGCAATGGTGATATTATCCAGATATGGAAAAGTATCCGTTAAGTTCTCCTGTTTGACTAGGCTATCCATTGCCTGTTGAAAGACGGCTACCCCATTGGTGACCCCAAATGGAAGGCGACAAAACTGGTAAAGCCATTAGCCTCAAATGCCGTATACTTTTTGTCAGAGTCCTTTAATGGTACTTGATGATATGCGCTCTTTAAATCAAAAGTTGAAAATACCTTGTAGTTAGCAAGGTTATTGACCATGTCATCGATGCATGGTAGTGGGTAGGCATTCAGGTCGGTATACTGGTTAATAGTTTGCGAGTAATCGATGCAAAGACGTTTCTTGTGTTGCTTCAGAGGATTTTTAACGACAACTTGAGCCCGCCAGGAGGATGAACATGGCTCAATGATACCATCAGCTAGAAGGCGAGAGATTTCTGCTTCGATAAAGGATCGATCATCTTGGCTGAAACATCATGATTTAGTGACTATGGGCTTACATCGGGGGGAAAGATTGACAAACAAGGAGGGCTCATCGAGCAAAGCCGCCAAAAGCGCACAAAATGGTACTTTGGAAATAGTAAGCTCCGGCTTTGACCCTCCAAACTCGAAAGTGAATCTTTTGTGTTGTTTCTGGAAATCCTGTCCCAGGAGCACATCACCGCATAGGTTTTTGAGCACCCCAAGCCGGGTGGAGAAATAAGTGCGGCCATTGAGAATAAGGTCAACAAGACAAAAGCTGGAAGAATTGGTGGTCAGTGTCGTCAGAGCCATTGCAATTTCCCTGTCTGAGAGGTAAATACGCAGTTTTAACTTACTGATAGCCCGCTCACTAATGAAGCTGTCAGAGCTGCATGAGTCGATTAGTGCACTCAAAATGTGTCCATTTACCGAAACCTTCGCGGCTGCATGGGACAGACATTGGGGAAAAACAGCTGTGATGGGAGGAGGGGCAGTTTTACCTTTGACAGTTGTAACCTTAGTAGTGGTTCTTGGGAGAGGAGCAGTTTCATAGATAGCAGCTGTAACCTTAGTAGTGGCTCTTGGGGGAGGAGCAGTTTTATAGGTTAGTAGCTGCAAAACTAACAGGAGCTCTCGACCGGTATACCTTAGAAAAGGGGCCTTTCTTACTAACAGAGGCTCTTGGCTGGCATACCTTAGAAAAGTGACCTTTCTTGCTGCAATGATTGCAGGTTGCATTACTAGTCAGACAAAATTTCCTACAATGGAACGTACCTCCACAGAAGAAACACTTCCTCCAGATTGCCAAGATGCCGCTAGGGCAGGGTCGTCATCAGTGAAGGCTTCTAGGGTAGGGTTGTCAGCCGCTAGGTTAGAGTCATCATCAGTGAGGGCTTCCGCCCGAGACCTATCGAAGAAGTCATTAAAAGTGATAGCAGCAGCCCGTGCATGAGGTAAAAGATAGGTATCTGCATTCCTCTTTGCTAAGTCCAGGGAACACGCCTGGTCATAGGCAGCCTGTAACTCGAGGGTTTTATTCTCCAACAGACGCTGGCGTATGAAGGGAGACATAATTCCATTAATAAAGGAATCACGAATTAGCTCCTTCTGGTACTGCTCAGCTGTGACAGCTTTAAGGTTACACTCCTTCCTGAGCCTGCGAAGCTTTTGGAGGAATTCGTCAAGTGATTCCCCGGGTTGTTGTTGAGTTGTGGCCAATAGATGCCAAGCAAAAATTTTGTTTGGGGCTTAACATATAGTTGCTGTAATATTAGGATAGCGGAGTCATAGTCTACACAGTCTTCGATATATTCAAACACATGAGGAGATACATAATTAGCAAGTATCTCTAATTTATCAGGAACATTCTCACCACACACCCTGAGGAAGTTGCTGAAGATACGATACCAGTGTTTCCATACCTTAACAGTTGTAGGTGAATTTGGGTCCGGGTCAAGATGGGTGGGTCTGAGTAGTTTGTCCATGATGGGTTGATTTCTATGCCAGAGTTCCCTTCTGCAGTTGAAGTCGTAGCTGGCTGTTCCCAAAATCACTCAGAGCGTGGAGTCGATATCAAGTTGATTAAATTGATGTAATAAAACTCAATATGCAATTGGTTTGAGTATAAAGCAATGCTTTAATCAACTTGTTTCAGAACATGGACATCTAGTTGTACTTCACTAGTTCCTGTCTTACAAAATGTCCCTGGGCAAGCTAGGCCCACACCTGAGTATTTATACTCCTTGGATGGCGCCACCAGCTGGCCGTCCAGCGTTATTTCATGAATAGTTCTTTGTGATGATGAGATTTATAACAACCTTATTACTAATGCTTTGCACATTTTGGAGTTGGAAGTAGACCGTCTTGGTGATGGGTTGGACATGGGGTTTGAAATTCTGCTCAGGGTGGAATGCGGCACCAAGATTGCACACCATTGGGTTGAGCTTGAACAGGCTCCAGGGATAGGATTGAGGGCTAGAGAATGCAATTCCTAGCAGGATGTAGACAGAATGGCTTTAGTCTTGCTGATGTGGAGTTGCAAAAAATTCTGCCAAATTCGGAACATGGTGGTGGATAAGCAATCCATAAGCATGGAGACAGACATAGAATAAAGGCTGGTGGTGAAGAGGTAAAACTGGAAATCATATGAAAGTTGACACCATGACGCACCTGGTGATTCACCACCAGATCTGGCTCTGACATCTTAAAAAAAAATGGTCTTTGCCTCTCTCAGCCAAATCAACACGGAAGACGAGGGAAATTCCAAGCTCCTTTTCTTCACTACAAACTGCCTTCTTTGCACACGTCCCTATATGGAAAATATATACTTAATAGTAATGTGTTGGTATACAGTACTGTTGTGTTTTTTGTGTATATTAAATGATGTAACAACAGAGTGCAGCCAGAAGGAGGTAGATTTCTGAAGTTGTTTCAAAATGTGAAAGTTCTTCAAAGCCTTTATTGTATACTAGCTGGAGTACCCGGCGTTGCCGAGGGAACTTAAGAACCCTCTGCCATGTTTATAAAACTGTTTATGAAACTGTTGGGATTGAAGAACTCTTCCTAAGCACCCAGGAGGTGGTTCTTTAACTTCGTTTTTTGTTAATGGAGATTGCCAGTAGCCATATACTCCAGGTTTTACAGTTTTCCTTCTATGTCACTTTGGAGGTAGCAAGCAGAAGTTTATTTGTGCAATGTTATCACTGAGATATCGAATTTGCAAGCATGCGCATTAACATGATAACAGCATTTTCTTTAAGTTTCAGTTTGTGTGTTGGAAGGCAGGGGTGCTATATTTTGTTTCGGTTTTACAGTGACCTGTTTTCCCTCCCTAATGATGGCATTATTGGAGAGTCCATTGATATACAACATTTTCTGTTTTTCCTGAGCGTGTTAAAATAAACAGATTCCTTGATGCACCAACTGTTGAACATGCCACATACAACTGGCCATGTGAAAAACTGGGCGTGAGTAAGTTGATGCCACCAACTTTCAAAGTCTGCCCCTGTGCCTTGCTGATTGACATTGCAAAAGAAATTGTAACAGGAAACTGTCGCCTTTTGAATTGAAATGGCAAGTCATTTGGTATCATAGGATTTCGAGGAATGAGAACATCCTCCCCTCTGGCACAGCCTGATATGATGGTAGCCTCAATGAGATTTGGCATGAGCTTTTTGACTGCCAGCTTGGTTCCATTGCATAACTTTGGTGGATCCATGTTCCTTAAGAGCATGATGGGGTGCCCTCCTTCAGCAGCAGTTTGTGAGGAGGTGTTCCTGAAGGCTGCAATAAGTTGATGAGTCCTCTCCTGCGGCAAGCTTCTTGAAAGGAGGCACAGAGATGGCCAGTGACAGTCTTGAGGTCATTAAATGATGTTGGGCAAGCTACCTCATGGAGGAGTAGACGAAGGTGAAAGCACTCTGCATTATTGGAGAGCCCGTTGGTATACAACATTTTCTGTTTTTCCTGAGCGTGTTAAAATAAACAGATTCCTTGATGCACCAACTGTTGAACATGCCATGTACAACTGGCCATGTGAAAAACAGGGCGTGAGTAAGTTGATGCCAGCAACCTTCAAAGTCTGCCCCTGTGCCTTGCTGATTGACATTGCAAAAGAAATTGTAACAGGAAACTGTCGCCTTTTGAATTGAAATGGCAAGTCATTTGGTATCATTGGAATTCGAGGAATTAGAACATCCTCCCCCCTGGTGCAGCCTGATATGATGGTAGCCTCAATGAGATTTGGCATGAGCTTTTTGACTGCCAGTCTGGTTCCATTGCACAACTTTGGTGGATCCATGTTTCTTAGGAGCATGATGGGGGTGCCCTCCTTCAGTACCAGTTTGTGAGGAGGTGTTCCTGAAGGCTGCAATGAGTTGAGGAACTCAGTGGGGTAGTGTACCCCATCAACACTGTCACAAACAATATCAACACTTTTATAAATTCGTTCTTGGCCAGGGAGTTTTTGAAAAAGCAGCATGCTTATGTTGTAGACAGTATCATTCCTGGGTGCAAGTATTGACCGTTCACACAGCCACTTGGGATCTTTGAAGTGATTGAGGAGGTCTGGATACACCTTTGAGATCAACTCATCAACTGTTCTGACTTGACTGCCAAAGCCTGGAGGAATTGTGATTTGACCACTGCTGTCAATTGGCAACTTTCCTTCTCCCAAATTTAGCAAAAGTCGGGCAAAGGATCCTGTCATTTCATCACCATGCATATGAACATGCATGTTTGTGGTCAAATGGACTGTTTGCACAGCTGGCCACAGATGGGCTGCCTTGAGACATGCATTGAGTTCATCTGCTGTTGTTCCTCTGTAAGATTCGAAATTTTCAGCAAAAATCACGCAAGAAAACCAGATAAAATAAGACTGTTTATTGACCAAAGTAAGCTTGCACAGAAAAACCTTTGATAAAAGGGCATACAAAATGGCCGCCGGGCCTCGTGATCAGTTTTCTGGACCATTTTATTTCTGTTACTGCAAGCCAGACAGGCTTGTGGATTGAAGACAGTAAGCCCGTGAAAGCCAGTATCTGGGAACCGAAACTCAGGGAAACAGCATACATATTCAATGGATTCTAAGTACAGGATGGGGCCCATCAAGATATGGGCGGACAATGCAAAAACACTTATACCCATTTATTGTACAAAGGAGAAACCGTTTAACAGCCATCAAGGAAAATCTCCGGGCTGATCAATATGCGAACCGAGTCGCGATGACAATGTAAAAGACATTAAAAGACATTATCGGCCAGGAAGGACAGTTAAGTTATCACCGGCTCCCGTTACAAGACAAAGCGCCCCTGCACAGATTTCTGCCCGCCAAAATTAATACAAAGACAGGACTATGATTTGGCGGGAGATAAGACTGTCCCAAAAGAGTATAACTATGGATTGAAAGTCCATCTAAGTTACTTCTACTTCAGCAACATCTTATTCGGAGTTATCGGAGTGATCGGAGAAAGATCGGAGTGATCGACGGAATGGACGAACGAATGAAGGACGGACGGTGCCAGGATCGGCGCCTCTTCTACCTCGGTAGCTTCGGAATCGATGAAGACGCTTCATCTTTTTAAAGATGCTTCGGACGGACAATTTCGGTGAAAAGACAACGTGGTCGGTGTTCAGCCAGGCAAGGCTCGGCCACGACGAGAAGACGACGAGGGTGGCCCGGGTACTGGGGTCGGGAGATCATCGACGACCCAGGCCGAAGGAGAAGAAACCCTCTGGAAAACCGACGATCCAGGCCGGAGAGATTCTCCCATGTGCAGGCAGTTCTTCAACAGCCTGTAGCTGATGGTCTGCGCCATGAACCCAAATCCACAATAGTGGATCTCAACCTTGACGAGCGCTCATCAAGGCTGTGTCTACCCCGCCGCCTCGAGAGAGAGAGAGAGAGAATATCGACTGCGCCAGAAGTTTCCAAATCCACGTGACGACGGAAAGCGGTGCCAAAAGGCTGCGAACCCCCTTTTTCGCGATTTTGAGAGTGGTGAGCATGATCCCAAGTTCCCCAGGTCGAAACTTAGTTTAAGTATAGGGGAGGGAGTTAAGGGTAATCGTAATGTGTTTTCCCTTTTACGATGTGCCGTGTGTTCCCCATTTCCATAGAGTCAAGTTCATAAATTTGTGCATGATTGTAGTTACTTTAATCTGCGCCTATGACATGTATTTTGTAATGCTTCAAACTGTTTAAAAATAAAAGCATCCATCTCGTGCTATTCAGCCTGGTCTATTGAGTCCTTTCTCTGCACTACTGTTCTCTGCATCTAAGTCCAAGGTCTAGAACCGTAGGGGAGAGTGGGTCGAACCACTCAAGGGTAATTATTGCACAAAGCCTGGCAGGAGACCAGAACGAGCAAGAGAAACCCCCTACAGAAATGGCGACCACGGCAGGACCTTGGCAGCAGGAAAGTAGTGTGTTAGATCAAGGTCTGAATAAACGAAATGTGATGGATGAAAGAATAGCAGATTATGTTTTTGGAAAAGTCAACCTCACAAAACAATGGATATCTGACCTATTAAGGGATAGGCGCCCGCTAGATGCAGCCATCAAGTGGACAGAGGGTAAAGAGCATAAGAAATCTGTAGAAAAAGCGGTCTGGCTGATGTGCTACAAGTAGCAAGTCCAGCTTTTGGACCAGGTCGTTGCAGCACAGACAGCCCAGATCAAAGGGTTGCTTACAGATGTAGAGGAAAAGGTTGCGGGAGGTCAAAAACTGATTGAATCGCTTAACGCACTGAATCAGGAACGCCACTCCATAATTCGATGCCATGAAACCCGGGTAGAGTATATAAAATGTCAGGTCATTGAGGCCAAGGCCAGTGAAGGTAGAATGAGAGACAGGTGTTTCCGTCTAGCTAAGCAAATAGAGGCCCAAGAGGAAAAACTTCTGGGAGCCAGGGCAGCATATAAGATGGCCATGGAGGATAGATCTGAGAGCACTGACCACAGCGCTTGCCGCCGGGAGCAAGAGGACCTGAGGATGACCCTAGCCAAGGCAAACGGGTTGGTGTGTCTCATAAATCCACCAGCGAGCCAGCTATTGCTAGCCAAGGAATCCAAAAGACCGATTCCACAAGAGACAGTTCGGGAACCAACCCCCAAACCCTCTGCACCTCCTGCTTATGATGAGTCTTGGACTCCGGGGAAGGAGACGGAGATGGTAGAGGGAGAGATTCCTGAGGTGGAGCAACGCCAGGTAGTAGAGTCAGGGCCGGCGCCGATGTGTCCAACTAGACACCGGAGGCTCGGTCCAAATGAAGAAAATGGCGATGACGGACCCCTTGAGAGTCAGATCATATTGCCCCATAGCACACGACAGCTAAGGGAAATGATAAGTCACATCCCAAAACTCTCCGAGTCAGGAGATCCCTCCGTGCATTTCAGGGACGTGGAGCAGACCGCAGCAGTCAATGACTGCGATGGGGTTGAACAGTCTAAAATGCTGCTGTTCTCCCTGGACAGCTCGCTCCTCCAGTGTCTCCCTGACGAGAGCAAGAGAGGGCACAGGGACTATGAGTTGCTACGGGATGAGATCCTGGAGATTATGGGAGAGGGGGACGGAACTCCGTTCCTCCATTTAGAAAAGACAGTGCAGCTAGAGGGAGAACCCCCACAGGTTTTCGCCGGAAGGTTGTGGCCCGTGTATCGGCGCAGCTGCCCGGGAGGACCGGAACGGAACGCGCTAAATGAGGAACAAAGGGCTCATTGGCTTCAGTGCCTGGTAGCAGGTTGCTTGCCAATAGTGAGGGAGCAGGCCAAAGCATGGTTTGACCCCACTAACGCCCGCTCCACGGAGGAAGTAGTACTTGATCAACTCACGACCAGTTATAGGAACAACAAGGGTAAGAAAACGCCTGTTGTAAAAGGAAAGGTGCATGAGGTGAGGCCCGCAGCTTCTGCTAAAAAGGAATGGCACCAGGAGGGAAATCGCCCTCCCCAAGCCAACAGCAGTTGTTAAGGGTGTGGGAAGGAGGGTCATTGGCGCAAGGACTGTAGAAATCCATGGAAGGCTAAGAGAGAGAGAGCGTTTGCCGCAGCCCAAGCCCGAGCCATAGCCCAAGTCGAAGCCCACGGCCAGATTGTTACCCCAGCACCAGCACCAGCCCAAGCCCAGACCGCTGCCCCAACACCAGTCCAGAACCCAACCGTAGCCCCTGCCCCAACCACAGGGGGTGGTGCGGTTGTGGATCCCGCTGCGATCGAGTCAATCATACAGACAATGCGGTCTCTGATGACCTCGCAGGGGAAAATAGCTGTCACCACCGGCCTTGGCGCTCCCGAAACTCCGATCGCGGTACCCAAATGACTAGAGTCGGTGCAGCCCATCTACCTGTGTCCTCTCCGCTATGATGCATGGAGATGACCCCTTGTAGAGATGGAGGTAGAGGAGGTGAAGGAAACCTATCTGTTGGACACGGGAGCATCGTGCACCGTAATCCACGCAGATAACCCCACCACCTCGCCTCTGTCCACCGGGGTCCCATATCGTCTGTTGGGCTTCACGGGCGAAGAACAGGCTGGCGCACATTCCCTCCCCCTCTCCATTCGTTTAGGACCACTCCGCACCACGTGGAAGTGTATCCTGATGAAGTGGGAGGTGGGAGGTGGAACGGGAGTCCTGGGGTCTGATTTCTTGGTAGCCCACGGGATCCACGTGGACCTGAGAAATCATTGTCTCTGGGGAGAGGGTATGAGTGTGAAGGGGGTAGAAAGTGTTAAGGAAACCCCTACGAAGGCGCGGGTTGGCCGGCGAGAAGTAAAATTCTTGGGTCTAACCCTATGCGCTGGCGGGAGAACCATAGACCAGGAGGAAGAGCCAGAATCGGTGCAAAATCCATCGGTCTGCGCCACCCATGCAGTGAAGGTGCCCCGACGTACCAAATGGTTTCACATTAACCAGTGTAAACTGTTTAAATCGGGTGCACAAGGGCCATCAAAGGGGACCAGGTCTGAGAACAAAGATCCTCAGCCTGTAACAGAGTCACAGACCACACAGGCTGGAACAGTAGCCTGCATGAAGGGAGAGGCCATCCCATTGGAGTGGGAGGTCTCCCCTCTAGAATGGGATTCGAACGAGGAAGAGCCCGAACAGCTCGACCCCGCCTTAGACCCAATCAT
Organism: Somniosus microcephalus; assembly: GCF_052327205.1. Classification (NCBI taxonomy): domain Eukaryota; kingdom Metazoa; phylum Chordata; class Chondrichthyes; order Squaliformes; family Somniosidae; genus Somniosus; species Somniosus microcephalus. The sequence continues at coordinate 97,981,099 of NC_140992.1, read as the reverse complement.
GGAGGAGGAGGAGTCAGAGGACGACGATCCCGCCCTCGACTCAAGCTTGGGGGAGGTAGGGAATGGGGGCGGAGACTCACTACCTGTAGGGACAGGTGAGGTGGAGTCGGAAGCCACAGATCCCGACTCCGGGGGGGCGGAGCCTGAGGGAAGGGAGCTGGAGCCGGCAGCTGTGGAGGAACCACAGGCTGTGACGGTAACAGTCCCAACCCCCGGTCCATCAGCCCCGGGAGCCCAACCCAAAGCAGCCCCTCGTAGGTCGGCTCGAGCGCCCCAGCCCAGAAAGTTTTGGCCAGATTCTCCCCATTTTTCCCAGCCACGGTCTAGAGCAGCCCCAGGAAGGCGTGGTTCCCGTTCAACAGCGACAGGCTGCGGGGGATCAAAGCCGAGGGCCAGTGCACACCCACCACAGGGTGTGGTGCGCGACAGCCCTCACAGGGATTAGGCAAGCCGCCCCGCGCAGGGCGGCGCTGTACATAAGTTAAGTTAGGTAATTATGGTGATAGTTTAAGGAATATAAAGTATATGGTGTTAAGATGTGTTAAGAGTACAATTTTGAATTCTGCTTGGTATGTGTGTTTGTTTGGGAGCGGGGCCCAGGAACCCGCGCGTCCATTTAATTAGGCCAGCACCTATTGGGAGCCCGGCTACATCATTTTATTGGTTACAGAAACCTGGGATATGATGAAAAAGATTCTCATCGCGTTCGTGGCGATCGGGTGCGGGTGGGCCTACCGAGGCCGCACCAAGGACGTCATCATCTTCGGGTGCCCCGGGGACACGGCCCCCATCACAACGGATGGGACAGGGGAGCGAGAGGTTGAGGAAACCGCCACCTACTTCCACCAAGGGAGATGGCCAGGTTGGCTGGGAACGAATTCTACGGAATACTCCAGCAATTTCGGTTTTGCCTACCAAGAGACTTCATTAACATGCCCTTGGGTGAGGATCCTTGCACCCAGAGTCAGCGTTACCGTGGGAAAGAGGATCTGTCTGGTGTGTAATGGGAACGTACCACTAAGGCGATAGTGGTGGCTGCAAAAGCTGGGAAAGGACATGAGAAACTCTACGGTCGAGTGGGAACGACTGGGTAATAATACCCATCGGACTATTACGGGGTCTCACGGACAATTACGTGTGTGTTGGGACAAATGGTGGGAACCAGATGAAGGAATATATGTCTGTATGTGGGGTTCAAGACACGTTTGCCCCAAGGGTGTATCCATCTTCTTCCAGAGGCAGTGGCAGGATGAAGGAAAGGGGATGAGATGGGATGTCAGCACTCGAGTGTGCGGAGCCCCATACTCCCCTATTCCGGTAAACGCCACTGAACTCATCACCCGCCCACGCAAGCCCCTGCCCACGCTTCCGGTAGCACTAGCCCAGAAAGAAGGGAGCCCAACCACCACCAAGGGACCCGGGAACAGTTTAGTATTGGTACCCACCGGTCAGGTGCTGTACCAAGGGGTACACTACGTGGTGGCCTCAGTGATTTTGAATCTCACGGAGGTACGATTGCCGGAGTGGTGTCCCAAAGAAACGGAACAATTATACCAGGTCCTGTTAACCCAAATGTTTAGACAGTTTTACGAATTTGATTTTGTCGACATCGACAAAGACAAATTATACACCACACCACCAGAAGTTTTGGATCGAGTCGGGAGGCAAAGAAGGGGTACAGTAAATGACATATTCACTGCTTTTAATACCGGGACATCTGCCATCAATGCTCTAGATAACGTGGAGCTGCAGACACAGATCAACGGTTTAAAAGCCCAGTTAAGGAACATACTGACAGACGAAAATAAGGTAGTGGGTTCTGAGTTGCATGAGGACCAGGCCATGACAATACACTTTAAGGAAATAATAGCTGAGCCGGAGAAACACGCGAGAACGGTAAATGCACTCATTAAGGAGGATCGGAATGTGTCCGATCAAGCTGCGCAAAACGAGGCCTGTGTGCTATACGGGACGTGGTTACTGGGCGAGGGCCGCAGTAATCTTGAGGATCTAAAACAGGGTTTGGTCCCGTCCTGGATCAGCAACAAGCACTTGCAAGCGCTCCACCCTTTTGAGAATGCATTAAGCCCGTGCCAGCTCAGACTAGCTGCAGAAGCGTACCCAGTCCCAGTGGACTGCGGACGTTCGAATCATACTATCATGGGGATAGTGGTAAGAATGCCGGTGTTGGGTCCCGCAGCAAAGCCCGCCCCGGTATACAGGGTAGAGAACATTGGAGTCATTCAGGGGGGCGCACACATTCGTTACGCAGTGGTCCCGCCTTACATCATCAGATGGGAGCGTACGATGACAGGCACCGACCTCTCGGGATGTCGGAGCCGGGGAGCACACATCATCCTGTGTCCCCAGCACTTGAATGCCTTTTTGAAACCACAGTGCGGGTTCAGAACCGCTAGCGCGAAGCCGATAAATTGCACCATGGAGGCAATGGCAGAGGACCATGTGCCCCCGCAGGTAGCATATATCGGGGGTGGGACATACTGCGTCACCACTGCAGCGCCTCACTACCGCTACGGACAACACGAGTGGTGTTCGATCAGTGATAACAGTTTCTGTTTCAAACCAAGGGCCGAGGTTCAAGTGGCACAACAACGAATTGTTCCCATTCCTGCACCCTCCACCGTTCACCTCACTGTCAAAGAGAATTTCACAGACTTGCAACGATTCATCATGCATTTTGGCTATGTCATTCCCCCTGTTCCCGAACACCTCACCAAGATTTTAAAAGCCGTCATAATTTCACAGAAACATTTTTACACACTGGAGCAAAAGACTTTAGAGATAGGAAAAGACATATTGGACATAACCATCCCACCATGGTGGGACTTGTTCACTAACATAGAGGTCCCGGCCTGGATTAGAATAGCATCCCACATCCTAGTAGTGTGTCAGGTTTTAATTGTGATATTTTTGCTTTTCGTGCATTGCAAAAGAGGCAAACGCCTCCGGAGGCACGAGAACACAGGAGAATGGAGAGAACGCTATGTGCGAATGGGGGAAGAAGACATCCCACTTTAAGCTGCTAGTATTGAAGGTTAAGCGTCCCTCCATTTTTAGATTTTGGCCATTTGTGTGTTTAGTTTTGGTTTTAAGGATATGAATATTGTTATGTTATTAGTCGTTCTTAAGTTTTTGGATTAATAAAAGGTGTATGCAGGTGATGCAAGGGGGTATCAACCCCTGCACATCTGACAGATGAATGTGTTATAGTTTAAGATATGCCGTCTATGATTGTCCAAATGTGCAAAAGGTAATTTTCGTTTTCTTCGGAAATGGGAACTTCGTGTGTCGTGAGGGTCATAGATAGTTAAGTGTCAGGAATGTTTGGATGTGGGGAATCAGGGAAAATTTGCTCACCAAGGATTATTGATACTTTAAGCAAGCTATCAGTATCACAGGGGGGCCTGTAAGATTCGAAATTTTCAGCAAAAATCACGCAAGTAAACCGGATAAAATAAGACTGTTTATTGACCAAAGTAAGCTTGCACAGAAAAACCTTTGATAAAAGGGCATACAAAATGGCCGCCGGGCCTCGTGATCAGTTTTCTGGACCATTTTATTTCTGTTACTGCAAGCCAGACAGGCTTGTGGATTGAAGACAGTAAGCCCGCGAAAGCCAGTATCTGGGAACCGAAACTCAGGGAAACAGCATACATATTCAATGGATTCTAAGTACAGGATGGGGCCCATCAAGATATGGGTGGACAATGCAAAAACACTTATACCCATTTATTGTACAAAGGAGAAACCGTTTAACAGCCATCAAGGAAAATCTCCGGACCGATCAATATGCGAACCGAGTCGCGATGACAATGTAAAAGACATTAAAAGACATTATCGGCCAGGAAGGCCAGTTAAGTTATCACCGGCTCCCGTTACAAGACAAAGCGCCCCTGCACAGATTTCTGCCCGCCAAAATTAATACAAAGACAGGACTATGATTTGGCGGGAGATAAGACTGTCCCAAAAGAGTATAACTATGGATTGAAAGTCCATCTAAGTTACTTCTACTTCAGCAACATCTTATTCGGAGTTATCGGAGTGATCGGAGAAAGATCGGAGTGATCGACGGAACGGACAAACGAACGAAGGACGGACGGTGCCAGGATCGGCGCCTCTTCTACCTCGGTAGCTTCGGAATCGATGAAGACGCTTCGTCTTGTTAAAGATGCTTCGGACGGACAATTTCGGTGAAAAGACAACGTGGTCGGTGTTCAGCCAGACAAGGCTCGGCCACGACGAGAAGACGACGAGGGTGGCCCGGGTACTGGGGTCGGGAGATCATCGACGACCCAGGCCGAAGGAGAAGAAACCCTCTGGAAAACCGACGATCCAGGCCGGAGAGATTCTCCCATGTGCAGGCAGTTCCTCAACAGCCTGTAGCTGATGGTCTGCTCCATGAACCCAAATCCACAATAGTGGATCTCAACCTTGACGAGCGCTCATCGAGGCTGTGTCTACCCCGCCGCCTCGAGAGAGAGAGAGAGAGAATATCGACTGCGCCAGAAGTTTCCAAATCCACGTGACGACGGAAAGCGGTGCCAAAAGGCTGCGAACCCCCTTTTTCGCGATTTTGAGAGTGGTGAGCATGATCCCAAGTTCCGCAGATCGAAACTTAGTTTAGGTATAGGGGAGGGAGTTAAGGGTAATCGTAATGTGTTTTCCCTTTTACGATGTGCCGTGTGTTCCCCATTTCCATAGAGTCAAGTTCATAAATTTGTGCATGATTGTAGTTACTTTAATCTGTGCGTATGACATGTATTTTGTAATGCTTCAAACTGTTTAAAAATAAAAGCATCCATCTCGTGCTATTCAGCCTGGTCTATTGAGTCCTTTCTCTGCACTACTGTTCTCTGCATCTAAGTCCAAGGTCTAGAACCGTAGGGGAGAGTGGGTCGAACCACTCAAGGGTAATTATTGCACAAAGCCTGGCAGGAGACCAGAACGAGCAAGAGAAACCCCCTACACCTCTGGGGACAACTGGCAGAATTTGGTGGAAATCACCTGCAGCAACAGGGTGATGCCACCCATCAGCCTATTGTTGCCTCTCAGATCTTGAAGAGTTCTGTTGAGTGCTTCAAGTGCCCTCTTGTGGGCCATTGTACACTCATCCCACACAATGAGTCTAGACTTTTGAAGCAGCTCAGCAGCACCAGTTCCTTTGCTAATGTTATACACTGGGTGTTCTTGTCGTGTCAGATCCAGAGGGAGAGCAAAGGTTGAGTGGGCAGTGCGACCTCCTTGGAGAAGTGTTGCAGCGATTCCTGATGAGGCAACAGCCAGTGCAATGAATCCCTTAGAGTGAACTATGGCTAGTAAAAGATTGATCAGGAATGTCTTTCCTGTTCCACCAGGTGCATCGAGGAAGATAATGCCACCAGCATTGTTTTCTACCATATCGACAACCAACCTATATGTTTCTTTCTGGTCTGGAACCAATTTAGGTTCAGTGACGGTGACAAAGGAGGTCAGTTCCTCAACATTGTAGGTGGTTTCCCTGAGGACCTCTCTGCTGAGACCTGGAGAATTATTCCTATGGGGAGATGGAAGGTTCAACTTAGTCAGAGACTTGCCAGCCAATGCCAAAGTCTTCTCCTCCAAAAGGATCAATACCTGATTGAACATTGCATCAGTGAAGTTCAGCTCCATTGCGGGGTTGGCTCTCCTGAGTTGGTGTAAGATGTCTTCTGTCAGGCTGTCTTTGTGATCTTCCCACAAATGCATCGGGTTGGAAGGGCTGCAGAGGGCAATTATAATGGCAAAGAGATTTTGTAGCCTATTCGGGGAGTAAGACAGAGCAGCTTCTGTCATCGTTGCATGCCAATGAATGTCATCCTCAATGAGTCCTCTCCTGCGGCAAGGTTCCTGAAAGGAGGCACAGAGATGGCCAATGACAGTCTTGAGGTCATTAAATGATGTAGGGCCAGCAAACTCATGGAGGAGTAGATGAAGGTGAAAGCACTGTGTGTTGTTTGAATGGACCATGTAGACTCTGCCAAGTGCATCAGATGAGTACACCCCTGTATGACCAGGAACTTCCTTCTGACCTGCTCCAGGGCGCCGAGCCCGCCATGTCTTGTTTGGCTGCCAGGTTTAGTACTTGGGCACCTGATGATACAAAAGTGTCTTGGCAAAGACATTCATTTGGCACAACTCAAAGAATGCTGTTAGTTTTGTCTTTGGAGGTTCCTCAGCACGTTGCCTGGCATTTCCTGGTCAGAATAAAACCCTTTGTCCATTTTGCAAGTGAACATCCAATTTAGTGACAGTGGGGTAATGCTTGTTGTGTCAAAACCAAAAGTTTGCCAGGCTGCCTCATTGCTGCAGATGTAACGGCCCATCAGATGTGTGGTGATCTCATCATTTTGATTTTGCTGTCCAACCCATTGAAGATCAAAGACAGCTTGGTCACTGCCCTTATGGATGTACTTGCACACATATTTGATAGACTTAACTGAGTGGCAGTACTCTACATTGATGTGACATTTGAAGAGCCTGGATAGGAGTGGACAATAAGGAACAATCCAACGGTTGTCAACTTCCAATGTCTGTCTTTGCTGTCTTGTCTGATTTGACTGACCAGGTTGACCTGACTCGCCAGATTGCTGATTGCGCATTCTCATTTCAGTGCTGAAACCTCCACTCTCTTTGCCCCTTCTCCTGTACAAAGGATAGCCATCATCCCCATGCTGAGTTTCTTCGCGGAGTGGCTTTGGGTACCCTTTTGTACATGCATTGTTTATCATGCAGGGAGAAGAAGGGTTGTGTCACCCACAAGGACCATGAATCATATTTTTTACAACAACATGATAGAGGATTGGATCCTTGTCCTTATCGGGTAGCTCTGCAGAGATGAAGGAATCAACTTGATTGGGGTGAATCTTTGCCTGAAGCCAGAGTAAAAGATGAACATGAGGAAGTCCTCTCTTCTGCCACTCAATGCTGTACATGTAGCAATGGTGTGCACTAAAAAGCTTGCCTACAGTCAGGAGTTTGATCAGTTTTTTAACTTTGAGGTTGAAGACCTGTGCTATGAGGTCATGCCTTTCAGTACCAGCTTTGGGTGGGAACTCCTGCCATTGGGGATTGCAAGTCATGGTGATAAAGAGGTCAGGTCGGCCATAGGTTCTGACATAGGTCATGGCATCTTGTGTGTGCTCATGCATGTACCTAGGACCTCCAACAAAGGTGGATGGCAGGATGACCAATTGATCAATGTCCTCAGTGTTGCCATCATTGGCCACAGCATCTCATAAGTGTATATAGTCTGTGACTCTCAACTGATTTTGGTTATTCCGGAACCAATTAAGCCGCTCTCCTTCCATTTTTGCATACATGTCAGTGAGGAACTGGTGGAGAAGTCCTCCACACTGAAGCAGGTGGTTTGAACCAGTTTGTCATTCCATCAGCCTATATGCATAGAATTCCATGGCAGAAACCATCTTTTGCGTTTGGGCTGTAGGTGGCACAACAGTTTTGGGGTCAACATGTGGGATCTTGTTATAGGCATCGTATCCATCTTCTCCATGGCAAAACAAAAGCGGGTATTGCATAGGATCATATGGCCTGTGAAGCTCAGAAATTCTTTTGAGTGGACCACCTCTGAAATGCAAGACAATGTCCCATTGTTCAAATTGTTGGCCCACAATGACAATGCCCACTTCATTGGTGGTAGGAGCATTGAAGCGTCGCTCATGTTCACCTGCAGGAGTCTTGTCAGCTCTGATGACAACTTTGAGGTCTTCATTTGTTGTTTTTTCGATCGCTGTTTTGAAACTCTTCACATATGGCTTTTGCTGATGAAGCATCTCCTGTAACCCAAGCAAAGTTTGAAGCTTGATTTGGTATTGGTGTGCGGGGTGAACAGCAGCTTCCCTGCGGCAATTGGCTTGCTCGTCGTCATCACCCAAGAAGTAGATTTGGAGAAACTGAGGTCTTTCGTTTGGTAGAGGAAGAAGGGAGCCAGCTGTATGGTACACCTGTCCATGAACTTTAAAAGTTGGGCAAAATCCTGATTCACGCACTCTGTTTGCACCAAAAGAGGTCATTGCAAAGCAGTTGTTGTACTTCCTGATATGAGTGAGGAATTTTCTTGAAGCTGGAGTTCTGCCCAACAGAAGTGAGTGAAGGGGTTCAGGTGGAAGTTTCACCTTTCCTCCATTGCAGCATATCCCATCAATTTCCCCTTCCCACTTCAGAGCGCCACAGTGAGGACAAATGATGGTCATCTTGGCAATGATGACTGTGGGGTCTGCTTCATAATTGATGGTGGGTTTATAGGAGAAGGCTGCTCTGTGCCAATGATTCCAAATGTCAGCTCTGGCAATGGCCCTGCATCTATTGCCAGCTTGATGATGTGCCTGAGTCTGGTCAGGAGTCACTGAGGCTCTGGCTTGGGTATGTCTTGCCTGGTCAACAACTTGACGTTCCTGAGTCTGGTCAGGAGTCTCTGAGGCTCTGGTTTGGGTATGTCTTGCCTGGTCAACAGCTTGACATGCCTGAGTCTGGTCAGGAGTCTCTGAGGCTCTAGCAGTTGCAATTATTGCTCTGTTGGTAGCTTTACATCCCTCAGATTGTTGAGGAGTCTCAGCTGATCTAGCAGCAGCATTTCTGTCCTGGTTAGCCTGAAGGTGAGCCTGTCTCTGCTCCTCAGTTGCAGCAGCTCTCTGAGCCTTTTTCGGTGTGCAGCAGAAGCACTGCATCCAAGTCGGCAAAGTTTTATTGCGGCCATGTTGTTCTGAAAAAGTGCAAATAATTTTAATATATATAATTGAGTTTGTCTGTCTGTCTGTCTGTGTGGGAAGGAGAGAGAGAGAGGGGGGGAAAGAGAGAGAGGGAAAGAGAGAGGGGGAAGGAGAGAGAGAGTGAGGAGGAAGGAGAGAGAGAGCAAGGGGGAAGGAGAGAGAGAGAAAGGGGAAGGAGAGAGAGGGAGAAGGAGAGAGAGGGGGAAGGAGAGAGAGAGAGAGGCGGAAGTAGAGAGAGAGAGAGGGAAGGAGAGAGAGAGAGAGTTGATGTGCCTGAGTCTGGTCAGGAGTCTCTGAGGGTCTGGCAGTTGCAATTGTTGCTCTGTTGGCAGCTTCACATCCCTCAGGTTGTTAAGGAGTCTAAGCTGATGTAGCAGCAGCATTTGTGTCCTAGTTAGCCTAAAGATGAGCCTGTCTCTGCTCCTCAGTTGCAGCAGCTCTCTGAACCTTTTTTTGGTGTGCAGCAGAAGTCCTGCATCCAAGTCAGCAATGTTTTTTTGCGGGCGTGTTATTCTGAAAAAAGTACAAATAATTTTTATATATATAAATGAGTTTGTCTGTCTGTCTGTCTGTGTGGGAAGGAGAGAGAGAGAAAGAGGGAACGAGAGAGAGGGAAAGAGAGAGGGGGAAGGAGAGAGATAGAGAGGGGGAAGGAGAGAGCGAGAAAGGGGAAGGAGAGAGAGAGAGGGGGAAGGAGAGAGAGAGAGAGGGAAGGAGAGAGAGAGAAAGGGGGAAGGAGTGAGAGAGAGAGAGAGGAAAGGAGTGAGAGAGAGGGGGAAGGAGAGAGGGAGAGGGGGAAGGAGAGAGCGAGAGAGGGGGAAGGAGAGAGAGAGAGAGAGGGAAGGAGAGAGAAAGGGGGAAGGAGAGAGAGAGAGAGGTGGAAGGAGAGAGAGAGAGGGAAGGAGAGAGAGAGAGATTTGATGTGCCTGAGTCTGGTCAGGAGTCTCTGAGGGTCCGGCAATTGCAATTGTTGCTCTGTTGGCAGCTTCACATCCCTCAGATTGTTGAGGAGTCTCAGCTGATGTAGCAGCAGCATTTGTGTCCTGGTTAGCCTGAAGGCAAGCTTGTCTCTGCTCCTCAGTTGCAGCAGCTCTCTGAACCTTTTATTGGTGTGCAGCAGAAGTCCTGCGTCCAAGTCGGCAACGTTTTTTTGCGGGCATGTTTTTCTGAAAAAAGTTCAAATAATTTTTATATATATAAATGGGTTTGTCTGTCTGTCTGTGTGGGAAGGAGAGAGAGAGAGAGAGGGAATGAGAGAGAGGGAAAGAGAGAGGGGGAAGGAGAGAGATAGAGAGGGGGAAGGAGAGAGCGAGAAAGGGGAAGGAGAGAGAGAGAGGGGGAAGGAGAGAGAGAGAGGGGGAAGGAGAGAGAGAGAGAGAGGGGGAAGGTGAGAGAGAGAGAGGGAAGGAGAGAGAGAGAGGGGTAAGGAGAGAGAGAGAGAGGGAAGGAGAGAGAGAGAGATTTGATGCGCCTGAGTAAGGTCAGGATTCTCTGAGGGTCTGGCAGTTGCAATTGTTGCTCTGTTGGCAGCTTCACATCCCTCAGATTGTTGAGGAGTCGCAGCTGATGTAACAGCAGCATTTTTGTCCTGGTTAGCCTGAAGGCGAGCCTATCTCTGCTCCTCAGTTGCAGCAGCTCTCTGAACCTTTTTTCGGTGTGCAGCAGAAGTCCTGCGTCCAAGTCGGCAACTTTTTTTGCTGGCATGTTGTTCTGAACAAAGTACAAATAATTTTAAAATATATAAATTAGTTTGTCTGTCTGTCTGTCTGTGTGGGAAGGAGAGAGAGAGGGAAAGAGAGAAAGGGAAGGAGAGAGGGGGAAGGAGAGAGAGAGAGGTGGGGAAGGAGAGAGAGAGGGGGAAGGAGAGAGAGAGAGTGAGGGAAGGAGAGAGAGGGGGAAAGAAAGAGAGGGGGAAGGAGAGAGAGAGAGAGGGGGAAGGAAAGAGAGAGAGAGAAGGAAAGAGAGAGAGAGAGGGAAGGAGAGAGTGTAGGAAGGAGATAGAGAAGAGAGGAAGACACCGCGGGGAAGGGGAAGGACTCAGAGCCCAGCCTTGGTGACCCGGAGCCCACGTACATGGTGGCTCCGTCTCTGGACAGCCACCGCCGCTCCACTGCTCGCTGTCGCTCAGGCTCTCAGGCCGCACGGTTGTATCTATCTCTGTCGGTCTCGGGCTCTTGGGCCGCGCGGTTGTATCTGTCTCTGTCGGTGTATGATCGATGTGTCTCGGGGTCTCAGGCCGCGTGTTTGTCTCAGTCTCTGTCTGTGTATCTGTTTTCCCGCTCCCGCACTGATGGCAGGATTAGGCCCTGCCCACACATGCCATGAAATGCCCCCCGTGATGCACCACACTTCCCCCGTAGGATTGGTCAACCATCACGTCACTCAACGCTAATGAGTGGATTTTTACCGTTTCTTAGGCGTTTTTTGAATACTGTTGTATCTGTTTTCCCGCTCCCACACTGACGGCAGGCTGGAGGATCAGGCCCCGCCCAGACATGCCATGAAGGATCAGGCCCCGCCCACACACACCATGAAATGCCCCCCATGATGCAGCGAGCTTCCCCCATAGGATTGGTCAACCATCATGTCACTCAATGCTAATGAGCAGATTTTTACCGTTTCTTAGGCGTTTTTTGAATACTTTTGTATCTGTTTTCCCGCTGCCGCACTGATGGCAGGCTAGAGGATCAGTCCCCACCCCGACACACCATTAAACACCCCCAGTGATGCACCACGCTTCCCCCGTAGGATTGGTCAACCATCACGTCACTCAATGCTAATGAGCGGATTTTGTCCGTGTTTTGAAAGTTTTTGGTATACTGTCTGAGCACTTTTTGTCTGAGCAAAACGTAAATATACCTATGACACTCCCCTAATCATAAGCTTTCTTTTGATATAACGTATATGTAGGTACACGCTATAAATCTTGAGTTTACTGCGGACATACACACAGACAGACAGAATATGTCCGTTTTTTGAATGTTTTCTGTATACTGTCCAAGCAATTTTTTTCTGACCAAAAAGTAAAAATACCTATGACACTCCCCTAATCATAAGCTTTCTTTATAATTAACATATGTGTAGGTACACTCTATAACTTTTGAGTTTACTGCAGACATACACCCATCAGACAGGCAGAATTTGTCCGTTTTTTGAAAGTTTTCTGTATACTGCCCGAGCAACTTTTTTCCGACTAAAAAGTAAAAATGCCTATGACACTCCCCGAATCATAAGCTGTCTTTTGATATAACATATGTGTAGGTACGCTGTATAACTTTTGAGTTTACTGCGGAGAAACTCACTCAATGCTAATAAGCGGAATTCCGTTTTTTCAATGTTTTCTGCATACTGTGCGAGCAATTTTTGTCTGACCAAAAAGTAAATACACCTTTGACACTCCGCTAATCATAAGCTTTCTTTTGATATAACATATGTGTAGGTACGCTCTATAACTTTTGAGTTTACCGCGGACAAATTCACTCAAAGCCAATGAGCGGAATTCCGTTTTTTGAAAGTTTTCTGTATACTGTGCGAGCAATTTTTGTTTGACCAAAAGGTAAATACACCTATGACCCTCCCCTAATCATAAGCTTTCTTTGGCTATAACATATGTGTAGGTATGCTCTATAACGTTTGAGTTTACCGCGGACATACACACAGACAGACCGACAGAATTTGTCTGTTTTTTGAAGTTTTTCTGTATACTGTCTGAGCAATTTTTTTCTGACCAAAAGGTAAAAATGCCTATGACACTCACCTAATCATAAGCAGTCTTTTGAGATAACATATGTGTAGGTACGCTCTATAAGTTTTGAGTTTACCGCGGACAAACTCACTCAATGCTAATGAGTGGAATTCCGTTTTTTGAAAGTTTTCTGTATACTGTGCGAGCAATTTTTGTCTGACCAAAAAGTAAATACAGCTATGACACTCCTCTAATCATAAGCTTTCTTTTGATATAACATATGTGTAGGTATGCTCTATAACCTTTGAGTTTACCGCAGACAAACTCACTCAACGCTAATGAGCAGAATTCCATTTTTGGAAAGTTTTCTGTATACTGTGTGAGCAATTTTTGTCTGACCAAAAAGTAAATATACCCATGACACTCCCCTAATCATAAGCTTTCTTTTGATATAATACATGTGTAGGTACGCATTATAACTTTTGAGTTTACCGCAGACAAACTCACTCAACGCTAATGAGCGGAATTCCGTTTTTTGAAAGTTTTCTGTATACTGTGTGAGCAATTTTTGTCTGACCAAAAAGTAAATACACCTATGACTCTCCCCTAATCATTAAGCTATCTTTTGATATAACATATGTGTAGGTACGCTCTATAACTTTTGAGTTTTCCGCGGACAAACTCACTCAACACTAATGAGCGGAATTCCGTTTTTCGAAAGTTTTCTGTATACTGTCCGAGCAATTTTTTATGACCAAAAAGTAAAAATGCCTATGACACTCCCCTAATCATAAGCTTTCTTTTGATATAATATGTGTAGGTACGCTCTATAACTTTTGAGTTTACTGCGGAGAAACTCACTCAATGCTAATGAACGGAATTCCGTTTTTTCAATGTTTTCTGTATACTGTGCGAGCAAGTTTTGTCTGACCAAAAAGTAAATACACCTTTGACACTCCCCTAATCATAAGCCTTCTTCTCATATAACATATGTGTAGGTATGCTCTATAACTTTTGAGTTTACCGCGGACAAACTCACTCAAAGCCAATGAGCGGAATTCCGTTTTTTGAAAGTTTTCTGTATACTGTGCGAGCAGTTTTTGTTTGACCAAAAGGTAAATACACCTATGACACTCCCCTAATCATAAGCTTTCTTTGGCTATAACATATGTGTAGGTATGCTCTATAACCTTTGAGTTTACCGCGGACATACACACAGACAGACCGACAGAATTTGTCCATTTATTGAAATTTTTCTGTATACTGTCTGAGCAATTTTTTTCTGACCAAAAGGTAAAAATGCCTATGACACTCACCTAATCATAAGCTGTCTTTTGAGATAACATATGTGTAGGTACGCTCTATAACTTTTGAGTTTACCGCGAACAAACTCACTCAATGCTAATGAGTGGAATTCCGTTTTTTGAAAGTTTTCTGTATACTGTGCGAGCAATTTTTGTCTGACCAAAAAGTAAATACAGCTATGACACTCCTCTAATCATAAGCTTTCTTTTGATATAACATATGTGTAGGTATGCTCTATAACCTTTGAGTTTACCGCAGACAAACTCACTCAACGCTAATGAGCAGAATTCCATCTCTGGAAAGTTTTCTGTATACTGTGCGAGCAATTTTTGTATGACCAAAAAGTAAATACACCTGTGACTCTCCCCTAATCATAAGCTATCTTTTGATATAACATATATGTAGGTACGCTCTATAACTTTTGAGTTTACCGCGGACATACACACAGACAGACAGACAGAATTTGTCTGTTTCTTGAAAGTTTTCTGTATACTGTCCGAGCAATTTTTCTCTGACCAAAAAGTAAAAATGCCTATGACACTCCCCTAATCATAAGCTGTCTTTTGGGATAACATATGTGTAGGTACGCTCTGTAACTTTTGAGTTTTCCGCGGACAAACTCACTCAACACTAATGAGCGGAATTCCGTTTTTCGAAAGTTTTCTGTATACTGTCCGAGCAATTTTTTTCTGACCAAAAAGTAAAAATGCCTATGACACTCCCCTAATCATAAGCTTTCTTTTGATATAATATGTGTAGGTACGCTCTATAACTTTTGAGTTTACTGCGGAGAAACTCACTCAATGCTAATGAACGGAATTCCGTTTTTTCAATGTTTTCTGTATACTGTGCGAGCAATTTTTGTCTGACCAAAAAGTAAATACACCTTTGACACTCCCCTAATCATAAGCTTTCTTTTCATATAACATATGTGTAGGTATGCTCTATAACTTTTGAGTTTACCGCGGACAAACTCACTCAAAGCCAATGAGAGGAATTCCGTTTTTTGAAAGTTTTCTGCATACTGTGTGAGCAATTTTTGTCTGACCAAAAAGTAAATACACCTATGACTCTCCCCTAATCATTAAGCTATCTTTTGATATAACATATGTGTAGGTACGCTCTATAACTTTTGAGTTTTCCGCGGACAAACTCACTCAACACTAATGAGCGGAATTCCGTTTTTCGAAAGTTTTCTGTATACTGTCCGAGCAATTTTTTTCTGACCAAAAAGTAAAAATGCCTATGACACTCCCCTAATCATAAGCTTTCTTTTGATATAATATGTGTAGGTACGCTCTATAACTTTTGAGTTTACTGCGGAGAAACTCACTCAATGCTAATGAACGGAATTCCGTTTTTTCAATGTTTTCTGTATACTGTGCGAGCAAGTTTTGTCTGACCAAAAAGTAAATACACCTTTGACACTCCCCTAATCATAAGCTTTCTTCTTATATAACATATGTGTAGGTATGCTCTATAACTTTTGAGTTTACCGCGGACAAACTCACTCAAAGCCAATGAGCGGAATTCCGTTTTTTGAAAGTTTTCTGTATACTGTGCGAGCAATTTTTGTTTGACCAAAAGGTAAATACACCTAGGAAACTCCCCTAATCATAAGCTTTCTTTGGCTATAACATATGTGTAGGTATGCTCTATAACGTTTGAGTTTACCGCGGACATACACACAGACAGACCGACAGAATTTGTCCGTTTTTTGAAATTTTTCTGTATACTGTCTGAGCAATTTTTTTCTGACCAAAAGCTAAAAATGCCTATGACACTCACCCAATCATAAGCTGTCTTTTGAGATAACATATGTGTAGGTACGCTCTATAACTTTTGAGTTTACCGCGGACAAACTCACTCAATGCTAATGAGTGGAATTCCGTTTTTTGAAAGTTTTCTGTATACTGTGCGAGCAATTTTTGTCTGACCAAAAAGTAAATACAGCTATGACACTCCTCTAATCATAAGCTTTCTTTTGACATAACATATGTGTAGGTATGCTCTATAACCTTTGAGTTTACCGCAGACAAACTCACTCAACACCAATGAGCAGAATTCCATTTTTGGAAAGTTTTCTGTATACTGTGCGAGCAATTTTTGTCTGACCAAAACGTAAATACACCTATGACACCCCCCTAATCATAAGCTTTCTTTTGATATAATACATGTGTAGGTACGCATTATACCTTTTGAGTTTACCGTGGACAAACTCACTCAACGCTAATGAGCGGAATTCCGTTTTTTGAAAGTTTTCTGTATACTGTGCGAGCAATTTCTGTCTGACCAAAAAGTAGATACACCTATGACACTCTGTTAATCATAAGCTTTCTTCTGCTATAACATATGTTTAGGTACGCACTATAACTTTTGAGTTTGCCGCGGACATACACACAGACAGACAGAATTTGTCTGTTTCTTGAAAGTTGTCTGTATACTGTCCGAGCAATTTTTTTCTGACCAAAAAGTAAAAATGCCTATGACACTTCCCGAATCATAAGCTGTCTTTTGATATAACATATGTGTAGGTACGCTCTATAACTTTTGAGTTTACCGCGGACAAACTCACTCAATGCTAATGAGCGGAATTCCGTTTTTTGAATGTTTTCTGTATACTGTGCGAGCAATTTTTGTCTGACCAAAAAGTAAATACACCTATGACACTCCCCTAATCATCAACTTTCTTTCAATATAACATATGTGTAGGTACGCTCTATAACTTTTGAGTTTACCGCGGACAAACTCACTCAACGCTAATGAGCAGAACTCCACTTTTTGAATGTTTTCTGTATACTCTGCAAGCAATTTTTGTCTGACCAAAAAGTAAATATGCCTATGACACTCCTCTAATCATAACCTTTCTTTCAATATAACATATGTGTAGGTACGCTCTATAACGTTAGAGTTTGCCACGGACAAACTCACTCAACGCTAATGAATGGAATTCCATTTTTTGAAAGTTTTCTGTATACTGTCTGAGCAATTTTTTTCTGACCAAAAGGTAAAAATGCCTATGACACTCACCTAATCATAAGCTGTCTTTTGAGATAACATATGTGTAGGTACGCTCTATAACATTTGAGTTTACCGCGGACAAACTCACTCAATGCTAATGAGTGGAATTCCGTTTTTTGAAAGTTTTCTGTATACTGTGCGAGCAATTTTTGTCTGACTAAAAAGTAAATACAGCTATGACACTCCTCTAATCATAAGCTTTCTTTTGATATAACATATGTGTAGGTATGCTCTATAACCTTTGAGTTTACCGCAGACAAACTCACTCAACGCTAATGAGCAGAATTCCATTTTTTTAAAGTTTTCTGTATACTGTGCCAGCAATTCTTGTCTGACCAAAAAGTAAATACACCTATGGCACTCCCCTAATGATAAGCTTTCTTTTGATATAACGTATGTGTAGGTACGCTCTAAAGCCTTTGAGTTTACCGCGGACAAACTCAATCAGCGCTAATGAGCGGAATTCCGCTTTTTGAAAGTTTTCTGTATACTGTGCAAGCAGTTTTTGTCTGACCCAAAAGTAGATACACCTATGACACTCCCCTAATCATAAGCTTTCTTTTGATATAAGATATATGTAGGTACGCTCTATAACTTTTGAGCTTACCGCAGACATACACACAGACAGACAGACAGAATTTGTCTGTTTCTTGAAAGCTTTCTGTATACTGTCCGAGCAATTTTTTTCTGACCAAAAAGTAAAATTGCCTATGACACTCCCCTAATCATAAGCTGTTTTTTGAGATATCATATGTGTAGGTACGCTCTATAACTTTTGGGTTTTCCGTGGACAAACTCACTGAATGCTAATGAGCGGAATTCCGTTTTTTGAAAGTTTTCTTTATAGTGTGCGAGCAATTTTTGTCTGACCAAAATATAAATACAGCTTTAAAACACTCCCCTAATCATAAGCTTTCTTTTGATATAATATATGTGTAGGTACGCTCTATAACTTTTGAATTTACCGCAGACAAACTCACTCAATGCTAATGAGTGGAATTCCGTTTTTTGAAAATTTTCTGTATACTGTGCGAGCAATTTCTGTCATACCAAAAAGTAAGTACACCTATGACACTCCCCTAATCATAAGCTTTCTTTTGATATAACATATGTGTAGGTACACTATAACTTATGAGTTTACCACGGACATACACACAGATAGACAGAAATTGTCCGTTTTTAGAACGTTTTCTGTATACTGTCCGAGCAATTTTTTTCTGACCAAAAAGTAAAAATGGCTATGATACTCCCCTAATCATAAGCTGTCTTTTGATATAACATATGTGTAGGTACGCTCTATAACTTTTGAGTTTACCGCGGACAAACTCACTCAATGCTAATGAGCGGAATTCCGTTTTTTGAATGTTTTCTGTATACTGTGCGAGCAATTTTTGTCTGACCAAAAAGTAAATACACCTATGACACTCCCCTAATCATAAACTTTCTTTCAATATAACATATGTGTAGGTACGCTCTATAACTTTTGAGTTTACCGCGGACAAACTCACTCAATGCTAATGAGCAGAACTCCACTTTTTGAATGTTTTCTGTATACTCTGCGAGCAATTTTTGTCTGACCAAAAAGTAAATATGCCTATGACACTCCTCTAATCATAACCTTTCTTTCAATATAACATATGTGTAGGTACGCTCTATAACGTTAGAGTTTGCCGCGGACAAACTCACTCAACGCTAATGAATGGAATTCCATTTTTTGAAAGTTTTCTGTATACTGTCTGAGCAATTTTTTTCTGACCAAAAGGTAAAAATGCCTATGACACTCACCTAATCATAAGCTGTCTTTTGAGATAACATATGTGTAGGTACGCTCTATAACTTTTGAGTTTACCGCGGACAAACTCACTCAATGCTAATGAGTGGAATTCCGTTTTTTGAAAGTTTTCTGTATACTGTGCGAGCAATTTTTGTCTGACCAAAAAGTAAATACAGCTATGACACTCCTCTAATCATAAGCTTTCTTTTGATATAACATATGTGTAGGTATGCTCTATAACCTTTGAGTTTACCGCAGACAAACTCACTCAACGCTAATGAGCAGAATTCCATTTTTTTAAAGTTTTCTGTATACTGTGCCAGCAATTTTTGTCTGACCAAAAAGTAAATACACCTATGGCACTCCCCTAATGATAAGCTTTCTTTTGATATAACGTATGTGTAGGTACGCTCTAAAGCCTTTGAGTTTACCGCGGACAAACTCACTCAGCGCTAATGAGCGGAATTCCGCTTTTTGAAAGCTTTCTGTATACTGTGCAAGCAAATTTTGTCTGACCCAAAAGTAAATACACCTATGACAGTCCCCTAATCATAAGCTTTCTTTTGATATAACATATATGTAGGTACGCTCTATAACTTTTGAGTTTACCGCAGACATACACACAGACAGACAGACAGAATTTGTCTGTTTCTTGAAAGCTTTCTGTATACTGTCCGAGCAATTTTTTTCTGACCAAAAAGTAAAATTGCCTATGACACTCCCCTAATCATAAGCTGTTTTTTGAGATAGCATATGTGTAGGTACGCTCTATAACTTTTGGGTTTTCCGTGGACAAACTCACTCAACGCTAATGAGCGGAATTCCGTTTTTCGAAAGTTTTCTTTATAGTGTGCGAGCAATTTTTGTCTGACCAAAAAATAAATACAGCTATGACACTCCCCTAATCATAAGCTTTCTTTTGATATAATATATGTGTAGGTACGCTCTATAACTTTTGAATTCACCGCAGACAAACTCACTCAATGCTAATGAGTGGAATTCCGTTTTTTGAAAATTTTCTGTATACTGTGCGAGCAATTTCTATCATACCAAAAAGTAAGTACACCTATGACACTCCCCTAATCATAAGCTTTCTTTTGATATAACATATGTGTAGGTACACTATAACTTATGAGTTTACCACGGACATACACACAGATAGACAGAAATTGTCCGTTTTTAGAACGTTTTCTGTATACTGTCCGAGCAATTTTTTTCTGACCAAAAAGTAAAAATGGCTGTGATACTCCCCTAATCATAAGCTGTCTTTTGATATAACATATGTGTAGGTACGCTCTATAACTTTTGAGTTTACCGCGGACAAACTCACTCAATGCTAATGAGCGGAATTCCGTTTTTTGAATGTTTTCTGTATACTGTGCGAGCAGTTTTTGTCTGACCAAAAAGTAAATACACCTATGACACTCCCCTAATCATAAACTTTCTTTCAATATAACATATGTGTAGGTATGCTCTATAACTTTTGAGTTTACCGCGGACAAACTCACTCAACGCTAATGAGCAGAACTCCACTTTTTGAAAGTTTTCTGTATACTCTGCGAGCAATTTTTGTCTGACCAAAAAGTAAATATGCCTATGACACTCCTCTAATCATAACCTTTCTTTCAATATAACATATGTGTAGGTACGCTCTATAACATTAGAGTTTGCCGCGGACAAACTCATCAACGCTAATGAATGGAATTCCATTTTTTGAAAGTTTTCTGTATACTGTGCCAGCAATTTTTGTCTGACCAAAAAGTAAATACACCTATGGCACTCCCCTAATCATAAGCTGTCTTTTGAGATAACATATGTGTAGGTACGCTCTATAACTTTTGAGTTTACCGCGGACAAACTCACTCAACGCTAATGAGCAGAACTCCACTTTTTGAAAGTTTTCTGTATACTCTGCGAGCAATTTTTGTCTGACCAAAAAGTAAATATGCCTATGACACTCCTCTAATCATAACCTTTCTTTCAATATAGCATATGTGTAGGTACGCTCTATAACATTAGAGTTTGCCGCGGACAAACTCATCAACGCTAATGAATGGAATTCCATTTTTTGAAAGTTTTCTGTATACTGTGCCAGCAATTTTTGTCTGACCAAAAAGTAAATACACCTATGGCACTCCCCTAATGATAAGCTTTCTTTTGATATAACGCATGTGTAGGTACGCTCTAAAGCTTTTGAGTTTACCGCGGACAAACTCACTCAGCGCTAATGAGCGGAATTCCGCTTTTTGAAAGTTTTCTGTATACTGTGCGAGCAATTTTTGTCTGACCATAAAGTAGATATGCCTATGACACTCCCCTGATCATAAGCTTTCGTTTGATATAACATATGTGTAGGTATGCTCTAAAGCTTTTGAGTTTGCCGCAGAGAAACTCACTCAATGCTAATGAACAGAGTTCTGTTTTTTGAAAGTTTTCTGTATACTGTGCGAGCAATTTTTGTTTGACCAAGAAGTAAATACACCTATGACACTCCCCTAATCATAAGCTTTCTATTGATGTCGCATATGTGTAGGTACGCTCTATAACTGTTCAGTTTACCGCGGACAAACTCACTCAAAGCTAATGAGCGGAATTCCGTTTTTTGAAAATTTTCTGTATACTGTGCGAGCAATTTCTGTCTGACCAAAACGTAAATACACCTACGACACTCCGCTAATCATAAGCTTTCTTTTGCTATAACATATGTGTAGGTACGCACTATAACTTTTGAGTTTAATACGGACATACACACAGACAGCGGACATACACACAGATGGAATTTGTCCATTTTTTGAACGTTTTTTGTATACTGTCCAAACAATTTTTGTCCTACATCATGAAATTTCATACTGGTGCATGTCTTTCCCATTCCTCAGCCTACTATATGACCCTTTTACCAACTCCCTCCAAGGTTGACAGCAGTGGTGCCCATAGTCCTGCACAAGGTTCTGCTGCCATCCCTGTTGGACACAGCAGCACAATGCCATGCACGAGAGTAAGGCCATTAAAATAATCAAGACCATCACATTTTTGCTTCTGCCATGCAGTCAGAATCTGGGGAATTTATAATGGGGAACAAAGAAATAGCTGACCAATTAAATACATACTTTGATTCTGTCTTCACAAAGGAGGACACAAATAACCTACCAGAGATGTCGGGAACATAGGGTCTAATGAACGGGAGGAACTGAATGAAATCAGTATTTGTAGGGAAATGGTGTTAGGGAAATTGACGGGATTGAAGGCCGATAAATCCCCAGGGCCTGATAATCTACATCCTAGCGTACTTAAGGAAGTGGCCCTAGAAATAATAGATGCATTGCTGGTTATCTTCCAAAATTCTATAGACTCTGGAACAATTCCCATGGATTGGAGGGTAGCTAATGTAACACCACTATTTTAAAAAGGGGAATTATAGACCGGTAAGCTTGACATTGGTAATGGGGAAAATGCTAGAGTCCATTATAAAAGATGTAATAGCAGAGCACTTGGAAAATAGTGACAGGATCGGACAAAGTCAACATGGATTTACAAAAGGTAAATCATGCTTGACTAATCTACTGGAATTTTATGAGGATGTAACTGGTAGAATAGATAAGGAAGAACCAGTGGATGTGGTGTATTTGGACTTTCAGAAGGCTTTCGATAAGGTCTCGCATAAGAGATTAGCATGCAAAGTTAAAGCACATGTGATTGGGGTAAGGTACTGACTTGGATAGAGAACTGGTTGGCAGACAGGAAGCAAAGAGTTGGAATAAACGGGTCTTTTTCCGAATGGCAGGCAGTGACTAGTGGGGTAACGCAGGGATCGGTGCTAGGACCCCAGCTATTCACAATATATGTTATTGATATAGACGAGGGAACTAGATGTAATATTTCGAAGTTTACAGATGACACAAAGCTGGGTGGGCGTGTCTGCTGTGTGGAGGATGCAGAGAAACTCCAATATGATCTGGACAGGTTGGGTGATTGGGCAGATGCATGGCAGATGCAGTATAATGTGGATAAATGCGACGTTATCCACTTTGGTGGCAGAAACAGGAAGGCAGATTATTATCTGAACGGCAATAGATTGGGAAAAGGGGAAGTGCAATGAGACCTGGATACCCTTGTGCACCAGTCACTGAAGGTAAGCATGCAGGTGCAGCAGACGGTTAAGAGGTCAAATGGTATGTTGGCCTTCATAGCGAGAGGATTCGAGTACAGGAGCAAGGATGTCTTGCTGCAGTTGTACAGGGTTTTGGTGAGACCACACCTTGAGTATTGTGTGCAGTTTTGGTCGCCTTATCTGAGGAAGGATGTTCTTGTCATGGAGGGAGTGCAGCGAAGATTCACCAGACTGATACCTGGGATGGCAGGAATGACGTATGAAGAGAGATTAGGTCGATTAGGCTTATATTCGCTAGAGTTTAGAATAATGAGAGAGGATCTCATTGAAACTTATAAAATTCTAACAGGACTAGACAGACTAGATGCAGGAAGGATGTTCCTGATGGCGGGGCAGTCCAGAACCAGGGGTCACAGTATAAGGTTAAGGGGTAAGCCATTTAGGACAGAGCTGAGGAGGAATTTCTTTACCCAGTGAGTGGTGAACCTATGGAATTCTCTACCACAGAAGGGAGTTGAGACCAATTCATTAAATATATTCAAGAAGGAGTTAGATATATTTCTTAAGACTAAAGGTATCAAGGGATATGGGGAGAAAACAGGGACAGGGTACTGAATTTGGATGATCAGCCACAATCTCATTAAATGGCGGAGCAGGCTCGAGGGGCTGAATGGCCCACTCCTGCTCCTATCTTCTATGTTTCTATGTTCATCAAATCTGCATTGCACGCTGGCTGAAGTCTTGATCTGCCTCATTTGACTTTTTCTGATCCAAGCAGGCAATATCCACGCTATCGCCCTTCCCAAGGTGGCGACCGGTGCGGGCCACGCTGAAATTGGCAGAAGCATTGCAAACAACATTTGTTCCTTTTAAAAAGGCCATAAAAGCCGGTGCTAAGCTGCTGAGTTTCATGGCCCTGGTCTCCATATTAGCCATGATCTAATTAAATGGCGGAGCAGGTTCGAGGGGCCAAATGGCCTACTCCTGCTCCTATCTTCTATATTTCTATGTTTCTATGTAACGTATTTTCAATTATTCATTAGCAGCTGATATTATTAAATTTACTCTTTCATAAACAGTGAAATACAATCAATCTATTTTTTGCATGGGTCTTCAACTGTGCTTGTCAAGGTGTAACCTGTAAGCCTGTAACAAATAGAAGTTCAAGCTCTGACCTGCCAATTCTACAATATAGCCAGTTTTTAAACTGTTGCACTCCAAAATTTTCTTTCAGGTCCCACCGTCCCACAGCAGATGGTATCAGCTGTGGCTCAGTTGGTAGCACACTCACCTCTGAGTCAGAAAGTTGTGGGTTCTTAGTCCCACTCCAGGGACTTGAGCATAAAAATCTCAGCTGACACTCCAGTACAGTGCTGAGGGAGTGCTGCACTGTTGGAGGTGCCGTCTTTCAGATGAGGCATTAAACCGAGGCCACATCTGCTCTCTCAGGTGGACATAAAAGATCCCATGGCACTATTTCGAAAAAGAGCAGGGAGTTATCCCCGGTGTCCTGGACAATATTTATCCCTCAACCAACATAACAAAAACAGATTATCTGGTCATTGTCACATTGCTGTTTGTGGGAGCTTGCTGTGTGCAAATTGGCTGCTGCGTTTCCCACATTACAACAGTGACTCCACTTTAAATGTACATCATTAGCTGTAAAGCACTTTGAGACGTCCGGTGGTCATGAAAGGTGCTATATCAATGCAAGTCTATCTTTTCTTTTCCCTGTATCACAAATATGAGCTATGATTTTGGTGACAATGGTGACATACAAAAAAGCATATAGAAATACATATAGAAATGTTTTTATTTTATTAGAACAACATTTTGTTATTTTTCTATTTATTCATTCATGGGATGCAGGCATCGCTGGCAAGGCCAGCATTTATTGCCCATCCCTAATTGCCCTTGAGAAGGTGGTGGTGAGCTGCCTTCTTGAACCGCTGCAGTCCATGTGGTGAAGGTACTCCCACAGTGCTGTTAGATGGGTAGTTCCAGGGTTTTGACCCCGTGACGATGAAGCATTGCATGTCTCAAAACATTTCCTTCATGGCAAGAGATGAAGGTGAGTTGTATGAAGCACTTGGTGATGAGGAAAGGGGATAATTCCCAGTGTTAGAGCTAAGATGGGAAAGTGCTTCAACAAACCCAATACAAATTACATTCTTATAGCAACTTCAGGGAGGAGAGTTGAACAGCTGTTACCACAACCTTTAAGGCTCCAATGACAGCTGAATTTCCTGGACCCTATGATGCCTGTCTACTCCATGTAAAAGAGGGTCCCCAGGAAGAATGCTTGTAAAGATGAATGATACATTTTTGGTGCACGCTCTCTGACCAAATTGTTGCAGGACACTCCAGCTCCTCCTGGCCGACAGGAAGTTCTGTAAAGGCATTTACCTAATGGATCCAGCCCTTCTCCCCTCCTTTTACCTGCCAAGTTTCCTGAGGCCCGGGAAACCCGGCCAACATGGGTTCAAAATAGAAGCACTGTAAAAATAGAAACAGGCAGCTTCCTCAAACAGTTTCAATGGCCAGCCCGCCTCCTGAGAGCAGATTGGTCAGCCGCCCCTCATCCCACCTCCTATAAAACCAGAACTAGGAGGTTCGAGCTGGGTTGGGTTCTTGTTTCAGATTTTTAACATTTTAACCTCCCACCCGACACAAACCTACCTGTTTTTGTGGGTTAAAATTGCCCCCATTGTGTCCCATCCATTTCTGAGTCACATTGTTTGGCATAGCAGTAGGTGGAAAACATTTTATTTATTTATGGATTCTGTAACATTTGCATATTGATTTATCATTGGCCCGCAGGCATCTGTAAGGAATATCTATTATATTCACATGTGATCACATGCTGAGTTGTCATTGGCCTGCAGGCATCTGTAAGGACTGCTATTGTTTGGAAGACCCAGGGGGTCCTGACTCCATCTTGTCCACATGGTGCTGTACTGCTGTGAGTCAGATCAGACCTGATGCTTCATTAAAACGAGTTAAAAATGTAATACTCCGTTGTCCTGCAATTTATTATTTTTGCAAAAAGTGTGCAAAACAAGTCTTGGTGTCAGAACAGGGATTTGAAATGGACATCGTTGGAGCTCCCTTACCCCAAATGAATTGGGAATCTTTGAACTTACCGAGACAATGGAGCAAGTTCAAGCAACACGTGGAGTTGATGTTTTCGGGTCCACTGAAAAGCAAAGGGGAGGAAGAAAGATGCAGCTACCTACTCCTGTGGATCGAAGAAAAAGGGAGAGACATTTTTAACACATGGCCTCTCACCACGGATGAAGCAAAGGTACTGAAAAGTTATTTTGACCGTTTTGAAGCATATCTGATGCCCAAGACAAATACGCTATTCACTAGGTACAAGTTTCAGGAGAAAGTACAAGGAGCTAGTGAGTCATTTGAACAGTTCGTGACTGAGTTAAAACTGCTGGTAAAAGACTGTGCATATGCAAATAAAGATGAGATGGTCAGAGACCGCATCGTGTTTGGAAAACATTCAGCTAAATTGAGAGAGAAACTTTTGAATGTTGGGTCCAGGCTAACGCTGGACAAAGCTATAGACATAGCTAGATCACACGAGATAGCCCAAGCATAGTTGAAAACCATAACCGGCACCACGAGCAGCTTGAGTGAACAGACAGTGCACGCAGTTAATAGATACACACCAAAGAACACTGCCCAGAGAGCGTGTTTCAGAACAGAAAGGACAGCGAGAGTTCTAAAAATGGGTGACACAGACATAAAACACTTCAAAAACTGTGGATATTGTGGAAACAACTGGCATGGAGAAAAGGAGTACTGCCCTGCCAAAGGAAGGCAATGTACTAAATGTGGTAAACGGAACCACTTTGCTAAAGTTTGCAAGACTGTTTTTCGAAAAGCAGTACACACAGTGAGTGACAGCCAAATGCCAGATAGAGAGCCAAATGCAGAGGAACTGTTTATTGATACTGTGTCACAGAAAAAACAGATTTCAGAAACTGAGCAAGCTTATGCAGATATTGAGATAGGAAAACAGGGCAAAGAGCTTAAGTTTAAACTAGACACTGGATCTCAGGTTAATGTAATTCCTCTGAGTGAGTATCACAGCTTGAAGGATGAGTGTGAGCTACAGCCCACCTCATGCAGACTGACCAGCTATAGAGGTGAGCAGCTCATTGTAAAAGGCACATGCGTGATGAAATGCAAGTACAAAGAAAGCGACATGCTGCTGGACTTTTACATTATTGACACTCAAGCACCTCCAGTGCTAGGTCTAAAGGCATGTTTAGACATGGACCTCGTCAAGCTAGTGCTATCATTGACAGCACCAGTTGAGAAGCAGACAGTCATGGAAGAGTTTGCTGACGTTTTCAAAGGAATCAGACTATTCCCAGGAGAATGCACTATTCACCTTGACCCAACAGCAACCCCTGTGGTTTGCCCACTGAGAAGGATACCCCTTGCTCTACATAGTTGCCTGAAGGAGGAGCTGCAGAGCATGGAGAATATAGAAATCATCGTCCGGGAAACAGAACCGACAGAGTGGGTCAACGCGTTAGTAGTGGTTGAGAAACCACGTACAGGCAAGCTCAGAGTCTGTCTCGAACCCAGAGATTTGAACAAGGTTATCAAACACCCTCACTACCCTCTACCAATGCTAGATGACATCACACCCAAGCTAGTGGGAGCACGTTACTTCAGTGTAATGGACGCACGATCAGGATACTGGACTATCAAGCTCACGGAAGAGTCATCTAATCTAACAACGTTCAACACACCATTTGGACGCTACTGATTTATGCGTTTACCATTTGGTCTTATCTCAGCTCAGGATGAGTTCCAGCGGAGGATCGACAAAACCTATGAAGGCCTCGACGGAGTAGTCGCAATCGTAGATGACATCCTCATCTATGGCAGGAATAGAGAGGAACATGACAGGAACCTCTGTGCGATGCTACAAAGATCACGGGAGAAAGGTATCTGGCTCAACCCTGAGAAAATCATAATCGGATCCACCGAGATCAGTTATTTCGGGCATCGCCTCTCAACTGATGGCATTAAGCCGGATCCAGAGAAAATCTCTGCCATCAAGAAGATGGAGCCGCTGAAGAACCGCGCAGAGCTAGAGAGAGTACTAGGCATGGTTAACTACTTAGCCAAGTTTGCCCCGAGCATCTCCGAAATCAATGCACCCATGCGTCAGTTGCTCAAACAATCCAATAAGTTCCTGTGGGACAAACAACATGACACAGCATTTCAGAAAATGAAAGAACTAATCACCAGAGAACCAGGACCAGTTCTTGCCTACTTCGACCCCAACAAAGAGCTCAGACTACAAGTCGACGTGTCAAAGTACGAACTAGGCATAGTATTACTGCAAGAAGGAAAGTCCATTGGCTATGCTTCCAGATCTCTCTCAGACAGTGAAATCAACTATGCTCAAATCGAGAAAGAGCTATATGCAATTCTGTTTGGATGTAAGCGTTTCCACCAGTACGTCTATGGCCGACAAGTCATTGTGGAATCCGACCACAAGCCCCTCGAGTCAATCATGAGGAAACCACTAGCTGCAGCCCCACCAAGGCTACAGAGAATGATCCTTCAGCTACAGAAGTACGACTTCACAATCATTCACCATCCAGGCAAAGACATTCCTGTTGCAGACAAGCTCTCCAGAAAGTCTCTTAGCTACCAGGACAGCAGCCCCAGTGAAGGCATGGATGTGCAGGTACTCATGGTGTATAACAGCTTACCTGTGAGTGAGTCAAAACTGAAGGAGATCCGAGCAGGAACAGAGAAAGATGCACAACTCACACTGCTGAGCAAAGTCATACATGAAGGATGGCCTGAGGAAAGGAGGAAATGCCCTCAGAGCATATCTGAATTCTGGAACGACAGAGACGAACTGTCACAAATCAACAGAATCATCTTCAAAGGGGAGAAAATATCATTCCTACCAGTCTCAGAGAAGAGATGTTGACAAAAATTCATGCTGGACATATGGGCATGGAAAAATGCAAAGAAAGAGCGCGTGACATTATGTTTTGGCCCGGAATGTGCAAACACATTGAGGACATTGTCGGAAAATGTTCCATTTGTTTAGAACGCTGCCCATCAAATGTCAAAGAGCCCATGATACCTCACCGTATCCCAGACAAGCCCTGGCAGATCGCGACAACGGATCTGTTCACATGGAACAACGAGGACTACATAGTGACTGTTGATTACTACAGCAGATTTTTTGAATTGGACAAGCTTCACAGCACCACATCTGCAGCTGTGATCCACAAAGCTAAATGTAGCCTTTGCCAGGCATGGCATGGTAGAGACTTTAGTCTCAGACAATGGCCCCCAATACAAATCAAAAGAGTTCGAGTCATTTGCCAAGGCATGGGATTTCACACATGTCACATCAAGCCCACATTACCCTCAAAGTAATGGCCTTGCTGAAAAAACTGTCCAGATTGCAAAAACACTCATGGACAAAGCCAATGCGGACAGAAGAGACCCCTACATCAGTCTCCTTGAGTACCGCAACACTCCGGTTGACAACTTCAAGTCACCAGCACAGCTGTTGATGAGCCGCAGACTTCACTCAATCCTTCCAAGCACCAACCAGCAGCTGCAGCCAGAGGTCGTCAGCTGCAAACAAGTGCATGCAAAATGTGTACAGAGACAGCAACACCAAAAGAGATACTATGACAGGTCAGCTAGACTACTGCCGCCGCTGCACAATGGAGAATCCATCAGAATCCAGGAGCATGACTACTGGAAGCCAGCAGTCATCATCCAGCCAGCTGACACTGAGTGATCATATCACGTCCACACCCCAGAAGGACAGGTGTACCGCCGCAATCGCAGGCACCTCCTGAACACCAAGGAACAACACCGTCATTCCGACGAGAGGATCAGTGCAACAGAGTGTGATGAACAGAGCAATACACAAAACACATCATACTTACCTGAACCTAAAGCTGAACCTGATTTTTTGACCAATTCAGGAGCATGCTCAGTTCCATACCACACAAAGTCGGGATGAGAGGTCAAGCCTAGAGTTATCCTTGACTTGTGAACTGTCAAAGAGTGTAGGCGGATCGCTGCCCTAAAAAAACTGTACATCGTTATTGAAACGTTGAGATGTTCTCAGTGCTAGTTAAGTGTTGAGTTCACTTATATTTTGATGCTACTGAGAACATTATGTAGAAGAAAGGTTCAAAAGTAATGCATAACATTTTTCTTTTAAAAGAAAGGGGATGTAACATTTGCATATTGATTTATCATTGGCCCGCAGGCATCTGTAAGGAATACCTATTATATTCACATGTGATCACATGCTGAGTTGTCATTGGCCTGCAGGCATCTGTAAGGGCTGCTATTGTCTGGAAGACCCAGGGGGTCCTGACCCCATCTTGTCCACACGGTGCTGTACTGCTGTGAGTCAGATCAGACCTGATGCTTCATTAAAACGAGTTTAAACTGTAATACTCCGTTGTCCTGCAATTTATTATTTTTGTACAAAGTGTGCAAAACAAGACAGATTCAAGACCAATACTTTTCAGGTTATAAATTTGATTCTGGATTGACCAAGTCAAGGCTGATATAATTCTTAGCCCTGCTCCTCATCACTATAAAATACAACTGCTATTTCCATTTTTGTCTGTAATCTGCACAGTAATAACACTTAAAGTGTTGGCAAGGTAGCAATAAACAATGATGTAACTGCTTGAGCAGGAGGTGCCTGGAAAATAGTGCCTTACAATATCATTCACTTAAATTATTATCATTAGAAAATCTGTCAGGCAAAACACGACAAATATTTGTGTTTCATAATTGTTACAATTTGAGTCATCACCCAACACTCTTTAATCCTGCTCTTCACAAAAGGTAGATACCATAAGCAGGCCTGGATCTCTTTAAATTTTATGTAGGTTGTGAAAGGGATGTAGCGGGCCTCAGGGCTACCCATTTAACACTGGGTTATACTTGATGTAGTACCATATACTTCTGATCTCTCCGCTGACAGACCACATATTTCAGGCTAAATTACACATTGTTTATTATGAAATAGAAATATACACAGAAGCAAGCTAAATCCACAGAATATAATGCAGTGCACACCTTTTACGATTATGGACTTCTGTCTTGTCACAGTGGCCTGGCAATGCAGTTAATATGAGTGCACTCAGAAACTTAGGACTGCTGCATAACTATGGCTGGTCCAGGCACTTCTCACACCTTAGAACAAAAGAGTAATTTCCTTACTAAGCAGGTTGTTTGGAAGAAGCCCAATATCCTTTCTCAAGAGGTAGTCAAACAAACTTATAATATCATATAATATATCCTCTAGATACATAAAACGTGAAC
Source organism: Somniosus microcephalus (assembly GCF_052327205.1). Classification (NCBI taxonomy): domain Eukaryota; kingdom Metazoa; phylum Chordata; class Chondrichthyes; order Squaliformes; family Somniosidae; genus Somniosus; species Somniosus microcephalus. Next base: position 97,950,080 of record NC_140992.1, on the reverse strand, counting down.
TGCCACCCCTCCTTCATTGGTTTGATGAACTGCGTTGCCTTGTTTTGTAAAACAAATGTTTTTTTTGTATGCTCAGCCGTTAGGCATAATATCTGTGTCTCTAAGACCTCACACCCTTTGCCGCCTGTCTAACACAAATCTACAAAATAAACCATCCATTGTGTTGTATAGCTATGGCTTTCCTTTGCAATATCCCGGAGCCCTGGCTTCACTGCAGTTTACGTGAAATTGGATGGATCCCTGTTTCCATCACAATTAGTAAATCTGAGCCTTTCAGGTCCTGCATTCTAGTCCCCTCAGCCAAGGCTGTAAAAATATTCTTCTAGAAGAATTTGCCAAAAGCAGTTGGTAAATGACTTAAGCTAAATACTCTACTGAAAGAAATTTTATCCCGGTTTTCAGCAAGCGAATTTACATTTGTTATCTCATTTGTATTTATTGCAGATGATAAATGAATATAATTAAACTCAGATCCTTACAAAATGATGTTTGATGATTTATAAAGAATTGGGCATCTCATCTGAGGGTTCTGTAGGTTGGAAGAACACAAATTCCAATTAAGCATTTGCACAAACCCAGTGGCAATTGTAATACCGATCAATTATTTATGCCACCATAATTCTCAAACAACCCCTTATTTGTGCTCAGATTGCCTGCCAGAGACTGTGGAAATGTAATTAACCTCCTTTGCATTCATGGTCTTGAGAAGAAGTTACGGCAGCTGCATTGAGAATGCACTGTTAAACAATTTGGATACTGGTGAGGCTTTTTAATGGTTGAATAGGATCAAAGCCTGGAATTAATATCTAAGAAAGAGTTTTCAAGGGCTCTTACATTCCCATTGTGGGTAATCGGTGGAGGCTGTTTGCATCTGAACAAATGGAATTTGCTGTGTGAGAAACCAGACCTTCCAGCTGAGGAAAGTTTTATGAGGGAGAAGACTCGGCTAAGTTTTAAAGGCATGAGATGTAATCAAATTACTTGACAATTTGAGGTTGATCTCAGTCCTCAGGAGGTTTGGGTTGTCAGAAACTTTCCATTTCTTCTGTTTAATACAGAATACGTATTAGCAATCTGATTAAACAATGCAAATCATACAACAGCTAAATGAGTTTATTCACTGCATCCAATAAAATCTTGCACTCAATGACATGACTATGCATCAGATCAGTGGTACTCCAGTCTTCAGTTTGCTACAGTTTTTTAATACTTCCATGACATTGGTAAATGCCAGTAGGGAACTGAGCAGTACTGACCAGGAAAGCCCTGTGTTCAATCCCTAGGCTCTGCTTAGTTAGCTGGCAGTAAGGATACTACAATAGGCCTCAGCATCCCTGGACTATAGAGAGTGGGGGAGGGGGGCTGGGGAAATAACCTGGAGTTCTGATCACTATTCAATTACTGCTTCTGGGAAACTGTGTGCGTGTATGTGAATGTTGCATGAAGATAGGACTGGGCTTCCCCTCTTATGTTCCTGAAGACAAATAGCCTGACTGTCTAGACTAACAGAAATATCTCAAAGATAAGTATAGGTGAGGAAGGCCATTGTCACATGTAGCTCATCCTAAACTGCATCTGACTTCTTTCAAGTGGTACCCTGCACGTATTTCCATTCTCAAGAATAAAGTGTACAAATAAGCCGACTGATGAAGGCAAGTGTAAATCCAGTTTGGGCTTTTACCCAAAACCTTTGTGTACACAATTGGGTAGCAGTGGCCAAACCAGTGTCTTTATACATGTCAGATATGGATTCGTGTGACCTGGTTTAATAATGAATTCCTCATCACTGTATATTCCTCACTGGAGAACGCATGAGATGCGCATCACACTCTGCAATTCCTTCCAAAAGGTAGAAAATAACACACCATCAGACCAATGTGCACAGGCTAAACTTTTTTGTCAGCTTTATTTACAGATTAAACAATATACAAAAGCAGAAAGTGACAGCAAGATACGCAACAGTACAATACTTTAAAAAATCATAACTAGTCTGCAAGGGGTTGATTTTTATTGTATATAATGTGCTTCAAGCAGAATCCAATAAGCAATAGGACTTTGAATGAAACAGAAGGTTTCTCTCTAGGTAAACCTTCAAGGTATAAGGGGAGATTCTCCTGTTATTACATTTGGCATAAAGGATTGCCTGGGTATGGAGCAGAGAAGATAATTAGGTTGGGATGATCACACACCTGTAATGGAGCCTGCCATTAATTTAAATGGACAAAACAAATGAGCAGACTCCCTTATGGGCATATGCCTGAACTTCCTCTCCAACCTGTGACCAGGTGACCCTTTACGTCAAACGGAATAATCGGAAAATCTACCCTGTGATGTTGTTTATGGATGGTACAAATCCCAGTTCACCCAAGATGTTTGGATGTTTTGCCAGAACTACAACTTAAATGTGTGATTTATGCCACCTTTATTACTATAGCCATGCATTTGAAATAAACAAGCAAATTGAGAATTTGAAAGATCTTACATGCTGTGAGGTGAGATGTTAATATCTGGGTATTGTTGTTTCCTCCATACATGCCCCCAGGATGGAATTTAGTCTTACTCTAATGGCTATGTGCTTTGTGTAACCTGATAATATTTTGCATAAATGTTTCTCCTTGAATACCATGATTAGATCTAATTGTATCCACTGTTGGGTCCCCAGACACAAATCACAGAGACATCTGAAGCCACTACTTAAAAAAATTAGATTTACCCTATCTGAAATCACATAAAATGAATACAGAAATCCCCTACTACCTCTTGCATGGTAAATGATTAGTGTGCAGTGTCAGCTGTGACTCAGTTGATAGCACCCTTGTCTCTAAGTCAGAAGATTGAAGGGTCAAGTCCCACTCCAGGAACTTTGAGCACATAAAGCTAGGCTGACACTACAATGCAATGCTGAGGGAGTCCTAGGAAGATCGACCTATTGCTCACCTCTTGGCTGCAGCACAGTAGGCTATATGATTACAGATTTAGACCCATCCTCTTTCAGAGCATTCACAGTCAAACCACAAACAACACTGTCAGATCACAGCCAAATTACTATGTATCTCAAAAAGACAGAAACAAACAACATAGAAACACAACCCAGTAAACTGTACAACACCAAAAAATCGTACAGATGGGCCAAAAACGACACGGAAAAATACCAGAAAACAATTAGCAATGCATCAACTCAAGCTCTCTTAGACACCTTTCTGGATAACATATACACTCACAATAAAGAAGGCGTAAACCGGGCAGTTATTAACCTAAACAATATTTTTGATAATTTGGCAACAAGTGCAAACTTGAAAGCTCGCAAGAACAAACCCAAAACAAAAAACTATGAAAAATGGTTTGACCCAGATTGCCATAACATGAGGAAAAAACTTAGAAAAATATCAAACCAAAAACACAGACATCCAGAAAACGAGGAATTACGCCTTACTTATTGTCAGACACTAACACAATACAGAAACACACCCAGAACCAAAAAAGAGCAATATATTAAGAACACACTCAGCTCCATGGAGGAATCCATTGATTCCAATTGTTTCTGGGACAACTTGAATACACTACACAAAAAACAACACGACGATTTGGCCATTCAAAATGGGGACACATGGGTAAACCACTTTGAAAAATTATACCAGAAAAACACACTAAGACCAGAGCAACACCAAATATGCAAAAAACTGGAAAAGCTAGAAATGGCCATAAAAGATAACCAAAACCCGCTAGACGCCATAATAACAGAAAAAGAACTTCTTGAAAAACTCATGGACCTGCGACCAGGAAAAGCTTGCGGGACAGACGGCATACTAAACGAGATGATTAAACACACAGATGACAAAATGAAACAGGCTATCCTAAAACTCTTCAACTTGGTTCTGAGTGTCGGTTATTTCCCTGATATCTGGAACAAAGGACTCATAACACCCATATACAAAAGTGGGGACAAAATCGACCCAAACAACTATCGAGGCATCTGTGTAAACAGTAACCTGGGGAAGGCATTCTGTAGCATCATAAACAAAAGACTTATAAACTTCCTTGAGGAGCACAATGTCTTGAGTAAAAGCCAAATTGGATTCCTGCCAAACTATAGAACATCCGATCATATCTTCACCCTACAGACCCTAATTGACAAACACGTTCACCGTAACAAAAGCAAAATCTACGCATGCTTTGTAGATTTCCAGAAGGCTTTCGACTCCATCTGGCATGACGGTTTATTCCTGAAACTTATCGAAAGCGGGGTAGGAGGGAAAACATATGATGTAATTAAATCAATGTATACAAACAACAAATGTGCAGTTAAAATTGGAGACAAACAAACAAAATACTTCCCACAGGGGCGGGGGGTGATGCAGGGCTCGCCAATCTCACTGACACTCTTTAATATTTACATAAATGGATTGGCAAAACTACTTGAACAATCTACAGCACCCGGCCTCACCCTATATGAATCCAAGGTTAAATTCCTCCTCTATGCAGACTACCTGGTTCTGCTGTCACCAACTAAGGAGGGTCTACAGCAGAACCTGGACCTGCTGGAGTCATACTGCCAGACTTGGGCCCTGACAATAAATCCCCAAAAAACCAAAGTCCTTGAGTTCCAGCAAAGATCCAAACATCAGGGACCCAAAATAAATTTCACAGTAGGAACAACCAAAATTGAACAAACCACTAACTACACATACTTGGGCTTAAAAATCAGTTCTACGGGAAACTTCAAACTGGCTGTGAATGAACTGAAAGAGAAAGCAAGAAGGGCTTTCTATGCCATCAAAAAATCAATCCAAATAGAAATCCCAATTAGCATTTGGCTCAAAATTTTCAAATCAGTAATTGAACCAATTGCACTCTATGGCAGTGAGGTATGGGGACCGCTAACACAACAAGAATTTGCAAAATGGGACAAACACCCAATTGAGATCCTACATGCAGAATTCTGTAAAAGTATCCTCCGGACTCAAAGGAAAACAGTAAACAATGCATGCAGGGCGGAACTAGGCCAATATCCATTAATAATCACTATCCAAAAAAGAGCCACCAAATTTTGGAATCACCTACAAATGAGCAACCCCCAATGCTATCACTACGACGCCCTGAAATGCCAAGAGCTGACCATAAAGAAGAATACCCTCAGTCAACCAATCCTGGGACTCAGTGAAGTAACTACTAACAATACTAACAATAACCAGCCCCAGGACAGTGACAGGGTAACACAAAGAATTCGACCCAACACAATCATCGCTAAGCAAAAGGAAAAATATCTGACATATTGGGCAGAAACAACAAAAACCCAAAGCAAACTCAATTGCTACTTGGCCCTAAACAGACAATACAACATAGCTGATTACCTGACCATGGTAAAGGATAACAAACTGAGAAGAACCTTGACAAGGTACAGACTTAGCGAACATAGCCTAGCGATCGAAAAAGGCAGACACAGGCAGACCAGGCTGCCAAGAGAAGACAGGATATGCGCTCACTGCAGTCAGGGAGTAGTAGAGACAGAGATGCACTTCCTCACAACCTGTGGAAAATATCAGGGCATCAGGGAGAATTTCTACCAAAAATTCTCACAAATATGCCCTGAATTCAGAAATCTGAATGACAACCAAAAACTCCCATTCCTACTGGGGGAGGAGAGAAGCTGTGTAACACTGGCGGCACACTATGTTACAGCTTGCCATGAACAGAGGGACAACCAGTAAACTAAGAAAAGAGTATATATAAACAAGGCGAATGTATATTTATACACTCAGGGATATACCTGTTTATACGCTGTATGAATAGAACTGCGTTTATGTGTTCAACCATAAATGTATTTTGATGCTTTGGCAACATAAGATGTACCTTATCATGCCAATAAAGCGATTTGAATTTGAGTGCTGAACTGTTGGAGGTGCCACCTTTCAGATGAGATGTTCAACTGAGGCCCCATCTGCTTTCTCAGGTAGATGTAAAAGATCCCATGGCACTATTTCAAAGAAGAGCAGGGGAGTTCTCCCTGGTCAATATTCATCCCTCAACTAACAAAAACAAATTATCTGGCCATTATCACATTGCTGTTTGTGAGAGGCTGCTGTGTTTCCTACATTACAACAGTGACTCCACTTTAAATAGTACTTCATTGGCTGTAAAGCGCTTTGAGATGTCGGTGGTTGTGAAAGACGCTATATAATTGCAAGTCTTTCTTTCTTTCAGTGTTGCTGACCATGCCACTAATGAATAGCTACTAGCACAAGGTGTGGCTGATGCCCATGGAACCTGTATCCCAGTGTATGTAAGTACCTTCAGCAGAGAAACAAAATCGGGGGGAAATGTTTTAGACATATAAAATATTGAACTAAAATAGAAAAAAAAAGTGTCATCAGCCATTAGATATGATATCTTTGGAGCAAACCAGTATAAACGAGTTATAAAATGTAGGTTGTATTCAATAAATCTCAACATTGCAGGCCACACTACTTCTACAGTGGCAGAAGCATTTTGGCTCTTAATGTTGAATGCTGTGCGCCATAATTGACTTAATTTCAGCCTTTAAACCCAACGGGTCATTATGACACTGTAACAGTCTTAAGTATAAATTAAGTATCTCTGCTGCTCAGAACAACCTCCCCACCGTACCCCCCCTCCCCCCTGCCCCAGCGCGCCTTTTGCTGGAACGTGTTTATGAAATAACCTGTAAAAGAAAGCTAATTGCTTGTTAAGTACTGAGGCCTTGTTAAAGACCAATCACGAGAAGCTCACCAGAATTGCTCATGGTGAAAGGGATAGTAACTAAGGGGATGAAATTTCTCCTGTTGGTAATTCCAGCGATGCTAATTACAATGTGCAGTGTGAAATCGGAAAATTAATCCAGTGAAATCTGTGGATGAAGAAGCACACAAATATATAAGAAGCACTGCGTGACAATAGCAATTTATCAGACTTCCTGAAGAAACCTAAATTAAGATTGTACTTACTAAATTTAAAACATCTATAGCAGGTATCTCAAATAAATTTAGCATAATACTGCAAATTTCTTGCTAACAACACTTCTAGAGGTCCATATTTACTGTAGCCATTAAAAGAAAATCAAATACTATGAGCTTGTCCTTCCCAATAGAACACACTTGCTAGCTTAACAGTTGTTTGGCATTTTGCAATCTTTCTAAAAGGATGCATTCTGGAAGTAATAACGACGTGTGTCTGTACAAGTGACAGTTTGGTGCTACACAAGAGCACTTTGTATAATTGACAGTGATGTGACAGTTGGACAGCCAACCAAACACCCTGGTGTATGGGTCCATGTAATGGTACGATGATGAAAAAGGAGGTAATATGAAATATATCTGGATGGCTTACCGGTAGATATCTGGGTAGAACTGGGACGTACTAGTATCTGGTCCCTTTGTGGAGTGAATGGTTCCAGTGATACTTGGAAATCTGTGGGATTAGTTAAATGTGAAGCAGATCTCATAAAATGGAATCATTTGGAGACAAACAGCAAGGCCGGAATTTTTCCTACCTGGGCAGTCCGGTGCGGGCAGTGGCCATGGCAGGTCGCGACCCTGCTGCTGGCTCCATCCTGCTGCTGAAAATCAATTTACCTTCATAGGGCCTATTAAACCCGCCCTGCGCGTTACCCAACCCAATTAAATGGAGCGCGTCTGGTGATGTCATTCATGATGCAGAGCTGAAAATGTTTCAATTATCTCATTAGATCAGGAAACGTTAGTAGAAAGCCACACTCACCTTCATCCTGCTGTGCCTCTCATCACATCCCCATCACTCTGCCTTCCCTACCCTACTCCTGCACACCCTTATGCATACCAACTTACCTTGCACCTCCATCCATCCCTCTCTATCTACATTATCACATCCCCATCTCACTAGTCACCCCTCACACTCACCCTCATCCTAGTGCAATCATACCAACTAACAACACACAAGGGTAGCCACTTGGGTATTTTATCCAACGCTTATGTAAAGTTTCTGTTAATGTGGTGCTGAATATAAAAATCTTTATTTTCAATGCTTTCCAGTCTTGGACAGATTTGCGTGCACCTTTGGAAGTGGCTTAGTGAGTTGCAGTGAATGGTGAGACATAACCAAACCCCCCACAATGGTGATGAGTGTGAAAGGAATGGCTTGGTCATTGTAAGGATGCTTTATTGTGTTGGTGTGGGGTGGTGCCAACCTGGTGCATCATGTGGCAGACAGGGTGTACAGCGTAAAGTTAACTAAATCTGGCCAGGATGAGGCCATCCCTGGCCTCCCGGGCAGCAATGTGGTCGGGTGCTGATGCCCTGTGTCCTGTACAGCATCAGGTAATTGCAGAGAAGGTTGGTGTTGTTGTTGGTGCTGCTGGTGTGCCTGCTGCTGCTGGTGTTGGGGCTCATTGTGGTCCGATTCTGAGGACCAAGGTGAGACAGTATAAAGGGCACCCATGTTGATGGAATAGATGGCAGGTGAAGTAGAGATGACAGAAGCGTTGTGTCAATGGTGAGAGAATTCTTCCAATGAGGTGACACTAGATGGAGACTTTGCTGGAAAGAATTGAAGCCTGCAGAATCTGTGCTGGAAATGGACTGAGCAACAGCTTCTGCCTGAGGAAAGTGACCATCTGTCAGGTGGGAGCTTTTACTGTACATTTGAAACTGTCAAGTAATCAGCTGGAGCAATTGGCCACGGAACTCCTGCCTCAGGTTGACAGATGTGGTTCCCGAGTAGCGTGGTTGCTTTTAATAAAAGCCTGTTAAGGATCTGACAACGGGCTGTTCATCATCTCAATTGGGTCGCCCGCCGCTGCCGGTCGGATCAGCTCTGTGATGACAGATGCGCCGGGGGGAAAGGCATGTGGGAGCTTTCCTACCCGACCCACCACCGATCGTGCCCACTACCACCCTGGAAAAATCCGGCCTAAATGTTTACTAATAAGAACTATAAAATGGGCCATTGGATCAAATGATTTGAGACCACAGGCACTGTCCAGTAACTAACTGTCAGTGGCTAACCACATCATTGAGAATTAAAAGGAATTTCCACTGTATTTTTAAAAAACGCTCATACAAACTGATCTGGAACATCTCACTACACAATAAAAGAGCTGTCAAAACCGAAAGTTAAAGGTTACCAATAGACAATAGTAATGAAAGGTTATCAAAACAAATTATTTGATTCTGTGGAACAGGAAGTCAAAGCCCACACACAAAAATAATTGAGGAGATTCTGATTCAGAAACCTGAAAGTGGCCATATTGAGTATTTAATGACTCATGTGCTAGGTTAAACTCTTCAGGGCATGGGTAAAGCTCATTTAAAACATTCATCTGGATGACACAGTGAGTTAGCTTCATCTGTACATCCAAGGAGACAGGCGTTCATTGCATATGGATTATTGATAATTCTGTCACATTTGAATACTAGATTGAAGTTACCACTCCTTGGGATGACCGATGACACATCGGTAGATAAGTATAATAACGTGTGAGGGCTGACCATGTACTGGTTGCAGTCATTGAGTATTCAAATTTCTTGTGGGTATCATCTGCATAGGTGCACGACTGCATATCATGCATAGTGTATTGTGTACATGCTCATCCATATGGGCTGATTTGGAAGAAGCTGGGGTGCCTCAATTGTGCATCGACATAGCCTGACTGGTAAGCTGCACTGCATTAAAGGGTGTCCCAAGATGCAGAACCTCCCCCACAAGATAGGACAATCATGGTAGAAAGTGAGGCGCTGGGTCATTATAATTAGTGTTTTGTTATAAATGCCTCTCTTACTGTGGCAGCTGCTACACTTAACTGTAAGTGACATTTGATTCCAAGTTTCTATCCTATTAATTATAGCAGTACTAATAGATTTATCTATGGAGCCATTGCTCTTTTAAACATCTACAAAGCCACGGTATGTAGTCCCAGTTGTTCTATTAATGATTAGGGGAATGGAATAGAATACATGCTGCTGTTATGGCCTCTATTAACACAATGATTTAATGAGAACTCTTGCTGTTATGATTTCCTTATGATGTGCTATGTAATCACTCTGCAGAGGATTTACAAAAACAAAACCCTATTGGCATCCAACAACAGAGACTCTATACAATCTTCTAACATTTTTTTCATTATTATCCTCTGATGTGTAGTGTCAAATGATATATATGTTTAAGGAAGAGTATATTTGACAGCAATTCTCTTTCAGTAAGTGTAGAGGTAATATAGAGATTGTAGATAAAGGTTATAGTTGGTAAAGTGACAAAAGAAAATTATAAAAGGTGATGCTACAATCGGGCCTAACTGATTCTTGTCCAATTGCTTTAAAATGGTGGAAGACTACTTCAGAAAGCTGAGTCACTAACAGCTCAGTAAAACGCACACTGTTACCATGGCAATGCCATTAATGTGCCACTCAGAAACATACCAACCGCAAACCACTTTAATACACCATTGTCGTACTCCATCTTGGAAACAAGACTTTTGTAAATGTAAAAGACAAAATGAATGAAGACAATATTTAGGAAATATTAACAGTGAGTCATCTGAGCTATCTGTTTTTGCATTAACATTTGTTTAAAATTCAATTTAGATTTTTGTATAGCAAATTCAACAAAAGAGGCTGGACAGTGGTGTGGGGGGTGTGTGGGCAGGTGATAGACATGTGGGAGAGTAAAGAGATGAATTAGAAGTGTTATAATAAGAATGGGTAACATTGCCATTATGCACATGATGGCATTTCATTGGCTGTTAACATCAGTCGGCATGAGTGACTGTTGTATGCCATGTAACTTTGAGATGTGATTCTGTCACCAGGTTGCAGGGGTGTCCCCCTTTCACTGTCTCCCACCACCAGCATTTCTCTAACTCCCAAGATCTCCAGGGCCCCTTCCTTTGCTGGCATTAGTTGGGTGAAGACTGGAGGACCACCTCCGGTACTCTGCCTCTTCTACATATTCTGGGCTCTTTTCAACTGCAAGGAGGGAAAGAAGAGAAGTTTGAGTGAGAGTGATGGAATGAGTGTAAGGAATGGATGGGTTACATTTGTAGAGGGTGACTATGAGGGAGTGGGGTGCCAATGCCAAATGGTCTCCTTCTGTGGTGTTACTTGCTATGATTGCATTAGGATGAGGGTGAGTGTCAGGGGTAGTTAGTCAGATGGGGATGTGAGTATGTGCATAGAGAGAGAGGGATGGGTGGACGTGCAAGGTATGTTGGTGTGAGGAATGATGTGCAGGAGTAGACTTGGGAAGGCAGAGTCATGGGGTTGTGGTGACAGGCACTTCAGGATGAGGGTGAGTGTGGCATTGCACTCGCCTTTCCTGACCTCATGAGATAATTGAATCTTTTCCTGCACTGGATCCAGGTCCTCCTCACCACATACATCCCTGCTGCTGAGCTCCTCAGCTATATCCAGCCAGGCTCTTTTGGTGTCGTTTGGAGGTCTCCTTCACCTATCAGCAGGGAAGAGGACCTCCCTGCCTGCTCTGACTGCCCCCACCAGAGCATAAGAACATAAGAACATAAGAAATAGGAGCAGGAGTAGGCCATACGGCCCCTCGGGCCTGCTCCACCATTCAATAGGATCATGGCTGATCTGAATCTAGACTCACGTCCACTTCCCTGCCCTCTCCCCGTAACCCCAATTCCCTTATCTGCTAGGAAAATGTCTATCTCCATTTTAAATTTATTTAATGTTGCAGCTTCCACAGCTCTCTGGGGTAGCAAATTCCATAGATTTACTACCCTCTGAGTGAAGAAGTTTCTCCTCATCTCAGTTTTGAAAGGGCAGCCCCTTATTCTAAGATTATGCCCCCTAGTTTTAGTCTAACCCATCAGTGGAAACATCCTCACCGCATCCACCTGATCAAGCCCCCTCACAATATTATATGTTTCGATAAGATCGCCTCTCATTCTTCTGAACTCCAATGAGTAGAGTCCCAACCTGCTCAACCTTTCCTCATACATCAACCCCCTCATCTCTGGAATCAACCGAGTGAACCTTCTCTGAACCGCCTCGAGAGCAAGTATATCTTTTCTTAAATATGGAAACCAAAATTGCACGCAGTATTCCAGGTGTGGCCTCACCAATACCCTGTATAACTGCAGCAAGACTTCCCTGTTTTTATATTCCATCCCCCTTGCAATAAAAGCCAAGATTTGATTGGCCTTCCTGATCACCTGCTGCACCTGCATACTAATTTTTTGTGTTTCATGCACCAGGACCCCCAGATCCCTTTGTACTGTAGCACTTTGCAGTTTCTCTCCATTTAGATAATAACTTGCTCTTTTGATTTTTTCTGCCAAAGTGCATAACCTCACACTTTCCAACATTATACTGCATCTGCCAAATCTCTGCCCACTCACTTAGCCTGTCTATGTCCTTTTGCAGGTTTTTTATGTCCTCCTCACTCACTGTTTTCCCTCCCATCTTTGTATCGTCGGCAAACTTGGATATGTTGCACTCGGTCCCTTCCTCCAAATCGTTAATATAGATTATGCATCTGAAAACCGTGGTGCAGCCCTCTGCCTTTGCCTATCTACCATTGCCGCTTTAGAACAGCACTCAGCCCTTTGGATTTCCGGTTCCACCCTCCTCCAGCAACCTTCAAATGAGTTGAGTGCAAGGCTGCTTTAAATATCGGCGCTGGAAATTAATCATCGATGACATCATCAGACTTATTATGACTCTAATCATCAGACCTGCTCCATTTAATTGGGCCGGGAAACGTACATGACTGCTTTAAGTGGGGATGTTAAGTGAAAGTCGCCCTGAAGAACGCGCTGAGCATAACATCATGTACACGACCTGCCACACGGTAAAAATTCCAGCCTGTATGTGCTCTTGGATCAATCCCTTTCCCTCCACTCGTATGTTTTATTTTGCACATGTTACAGGCATATACTCTATGGGTGGCTGCTGTTACATCTGTATTCCAAAAATATTCCACAGTGGACAGATAACGCAAACTGTTAGAATATTTTAAAAACGTGGTGTAGACCGAGCATGGTCAAGTATCCCGTCTTGCATAACATCGGGCATTTAGCAAGAGGGCGGTGCTTAGGGAAACTTTCATCTCTATTGACAAATGGCCAGAGATGCGTACATGAAAAACAAAGCAGCCATATAGTATTAAGACAGGGCATGCTGCACCCAGAAATTTAGGGCTCTCGGGACAGTCAAATGTCCAAAGCCTAGAAGGCAGCCCACGGAGGTCAAGCCTGATCACCTTGAGTCCACGGGAAACCAGGTTGCAGTAATTGATTATCATTTAATGTGATACTGTAGAACAGTTGTATAGAATAATACTGTTATTCATCAATATATTACAGCTTGTTGTTTAAAACCACTCAGGCCCAAATCACACGGAAGTTATTGTTGAAGTACCAACAACCTTACATTGCAACAGTAACTGCGGGAAGAAATCCACTTTCACCAAACTTTTTCTTTGAATAAGGAAATTGCCATTTGCTTACATTTAACCCCAGTGATCAACAATCCAAGATGGCGGCAGTGTTTTTTTTAATTCATTTTTCTGTTTAGGAAGATGGAGGACGTTAATGCTGGTTAATGGAACATTTCTGCATTTCAGGCACCCAGTGTCAGTACCGAGCACTCCCAGGTCAGCTGTAGAATGGCCAGTTGCAAAATATAGTTTCCTCTACCTTGTCCCAACAGTGTGTCTTAGCCCCATTAAGCAGACATGCACCAGGCTGACATACACTTCCCACAGCACCAGCTATTTGTGTAGCTCCTCTGAATGGATGAACTTTCTTAAATTCTAGCTCTGTTTTGTGCTATGGGAACATACCACTGGGATGTGGTTTAAAACAGCCAGCAGACCCAGGAGACTTTCATCTCACCAGTCTAAGCCGCAATTTAACCTAGAATGTGCTACTACACTGCACCACTTATGTGCCCGTATTTTATGTTTTTGAAAAAAACACTTGCAATCATTCCTTGGTCCTCACTTTGATTTCTCAATTTTAAATAAAATGCCTTC